>NW_021703780.1:59746245-59913321 GCF_005190385.1 Monodon monoceros | reverse complement strand
TATATATATATATATATATATATATATATATATATATATATATATATGGATTTATTTCTGGGCTTTCTATTCTGACCCACTGATTTATGTGTCTCTTTTTATGCCAATACCATATTGTTTTAATTACTGTAGTTTTTGTAATATAGTTGGAGATCAGGGAACATAATGCCTACAGCTTTGTTCCTCTTTCTCAAGATTGCTTTAGCTATTTGGGGTCTTTTGTGGCTGTATACAAATTTTAGGATTGTTCTATTTCATGAAAAGGAATTCTGATAGGGATTGATTTGAATCTGTATATTGCTTTGGGTAGTGTGGACATTTTAACAATATTAATTCTTCCAATCCATGAGTTTGAAATATCTTTCCATTATTTGTGTCTTTTTCAATTTCTTTTATTAATGTCTTGTAGTTTTCAATATACAGGTCTTTTACCTCCTTGGTAAATTTATTCCTAGGTATTATATTCTTTTTGATGCAATTATTAATGGAATTATTTTCTTAATTTCTCTTCCAGATAGTTTACTATTAGTGTAAAGAATCACAACAGATTTCTGTGTATTGACTTTGTATCCTGCAACTTCACTGAATTTGTTTATTAGTTCTAACAGTTTTTTGATGAAGTCTTTAGGGTTTCTATATATAATTTTATATGTGTATATATTGTAGAATGATTATCACAATAAGGTTAGTTAACCCATCCATGACTTCACATAGTTACAATTTTTTTGTGTGTGGTGAGAAATTTTAAAATCTACTCTCTTAACAACTTTCAAATATACAATACAGTATTGTTAACTGTAGTCACCATAAGATTGGTCTATAGTTTTATCAATAGGAGAAAGAAGTCAGTAAACTAAGAGTTATCTACCTCCTTGATTAACTTGCTGTGTGATCTTGGGCCAGTCTCTGGCCTTCTCTGGACCTCTTTTCCCCTACCTGCAAAGTGTGGGTTTGGACTCAACTATTTCTGACCACCCACAATTCTGTGATTCTGGGACTAAAGAAAGCAAGATGGCAAGGGCAACATAGTATGAGTTTCCTCACTGGGAAAGATTCAATCTAATCATAATAAGAAAAAAAAAAGAATCAAAATAGTTGCCTCCATTTATTTGACCATGCTTTCCAAGCCTGTGCTGTGAGCTTTGTGAAGGTAGTCTTACTAAATCCTCATAATAACCCTAGGAGGTGGGCACCATGTTTATTCTTTTTTTCCAGGTGAAGAAACTGAGCCTCAGAGATGTCAAATACCTTCCCAAGCACAGAGTCAGTAGGTTGGGACTCAGTCATAGATGTCTGTCTGCATTTGGAGTTTCTTTCTGCTTTGGGGAAGCCCAGAGCCCAGAAGCTGTGGTGGATCTGATCCAGCTGTGCTCTTAGGGCCAACTGTCCTTTTCAAATGTGCCTTCCTTTACTTAGATACCAACATCAGTGCTATTTAGGTTTTTTCGATGACCTTCCTTATTTTCTCCCTATTCTGTCTTACTCAGCAAAATGAATGAATGAACGTTTCTTATGATACAAATCTAATTTTCTTCTAGAAATGAAACTGTTTATCTTTCTTCTTTGTTTCTCAAGCCAAAAGAATATTTTCCTCTTTTCTTGGGAGTTCACTTATAAGTTAAAATTTTAATGAAAAGTTTCATAATTCAACAATTGGAACAAGGATCAGGTAATAAGGGAGTAAACTGTGAACACCCCGAGAACACCCTCTTCCATTGGTTGTCTGAGCCAAAGCTTCGGAAGCTTCCCACCACATACTCTATTCCCAATGCCTTTCAATTTCTCAGACATTTCCCTTAAGATCTTAAGATCTTAAGACTCAGGTCAGATGTCCTAAGATTAGGGTCCTAAGATCCTTAAAGACTCAGGTCAGATGTCACTGCTCTTGTGTTACCAATTAATGCAGAGCATGCTTTTTTTGTAAATTTCTGAGTTCTGCATTTAAATGTTAAGCACCTCTTAAACATTGAAGGTGAAGGCCTTATCGCACTGATCTTTGCAACAGCTCTGGATCTGAGCTCCCATGTTGCATGTAATATATGCTCAATAAAGGTTTTGCAGTATATTAGTTTCATATGTATGTGTCAAAAGCTAAAAAGTTC
The DNA here is from genome assembly GCF_005190385.1 of Monodon monoceros. Taxonomy (NCBI): domain Eukaryota; kingdom Metazoa; phylum Chordata; class Mammalia; order Artiodactyla; family Monodontidae; genus Monodon; species Monodon monoceros. The sequence goes on along the minus strand of NW_021703780.1, from coordinate 59,911,219 downwards.
CCAGGCCCTTTGGCCCAATTATCCCCATGGCAAGAAATTTATCCAAAGGAAGTAATTGAAGATGAGAAAGGAAATTATACAGAAAAGTGCTGTAAAATATGTGTTTGCTAAATATTGGAAACAAGCGAAATGTTTATTAATAGGGTAATGATGAGTAAGTTACAGTACATGATCTTGATGGAACATAATTCATTCTGTCATTGGTTAAACAAATATACTGACTGCCAAGGAGTGAGAAATAGAAGGAGTCAGATGCCTTCAATGAGTTCACAACCTGGCAGAGTCTTCTGAAATGATTACAAAACTATATAGAAACAGAGGGCTATTTGTGGCCTAATGTTAAGAGAAAAAAAAAGCAGATTATACGGGCTTCCCTGGTGGCGCAGTGGTTGAGAGTCCGCCTGCCGATGCAGGGGACACGGGTTCGTGCCCCGGTCCGGGAAGATCCCACATGCCGCGGAGCGGCTGGGCCCGTGAACCATGGCTGCTGAGCCTGCGCATCTGGAGCCTGTGCTCCGCAACAGAAGAGGCCATAACAGTGAGAGGCCTGCGTACCGCAAAAAAAAAAAAGCAGATTATAAAACTGTCTGTACATTATGATTGCAACTCGAAACACATGAAAGTGTGAATGAGGTCTGGTGGGCAGATGAAGATACTGTGTGGGTAGATTATAGATGATATTTTCTTTAGCATCATCACAATTGTTTTTCAAGCTTTAAAATTTCAGTCCATCCCAAATGTTTACTGAGAAAGGGAAAACTGCTCCTGGGGCCCTGGCTGTCCAGGTTGGCAGTGGCATGAATGATGGGGTTCTCTCCAGATGGGGTTGCCACCAGTTGATTGGGAGGAAATGTTCCAGGCAGTCCGGGAGGGTTGGGTCAGGAAAGGCTATCAACCTGTATATCTACAAGTGTCCATTGAGCGCCACTGTAGGAGCCAGCCTCCTCTGTGTCTGAGCTACATCACGCAGCAGAGCCCGCAAGGCCCTTCCAAGCTCTGTCAACAGCACCACTTAAGCACGGTGCCAGGTGGAGGAAAAGCTGAAGTCTGGGAACCAGACAAGAGGGTTGGAACCTGCAAGAGTTAGAGGCTGGTTCCTCATGCTGGAAAGGATGCTTCCTACATGAAAAGTTCTATTATGTCCATTCTACAGATGAGGAAACTGAAGTTCAGCTGGCCCCAAATTACCCAGCAGATAAGTGATAGAGTTGGGACTAGAAACCATGCCTTCTCAGTTTGGGCCACTGTTTTTTCTGTTTATGCCCCTGGGCTCTGGAGCAGGTGGCGATGCATGTGGCTGGATTGAAGAGACCTGACTGACAAGGTGGCTGGAGTCCTTTGTGAAGGGGAGGTACTGGCGAATCTGTTGGTGGAACCACATGACGGAGGGTGTCAGAGGCCAGGCATTTGAGCTTGAACTTGATGCAGTAGGCGCTGGGGAACCTTTGTATGTTTGGGGACATGACAGAGGGGGTTTAATGGCGAAGAGGCTGGTGGTGTGTGCTGGCTGGTATGATCAGGGTGGGGCTGGGCTAGATGCAGGTAAAGTTGGTGGGCAACTCTTGTTATATCTGATCAAAGCAGCACCCACCCCTCCAGCTTCTTGGAAATATGTCTTCACGCATCTCCAACCACAAGATTGGAATGGGAGCTGCCATCTTATCTATGTCTTCCCTGTGGATACTGCCACCTGGTCCAAGGATGAGAATCTGATACAAACTTGGCCAATCAGAGCCCTTCCCTGGGAATTTTGACCTTGGGATCAGAGGGATATAGGTCTCATTCCCTCTCTGATGACAAAACTGTGTTATGTGAGTCTGGGATCTCTGTTACCACTCAGAGATTTGAGAGTCAGAGAGAGGAAGTTCTAGCTAGATTCAATCTCTAGTTTTCACTCACTCTGAGGATTTGCCACCCCCTTGCCCATGTTACAATGCAAATGATACTGCCTCTTTTCAGGCTAAATTAATCTGAGTTGAATTTTTGTAATTTGTAAACAAGAAACTCTTGACATTGGCAATAAGAAACATGACTATCCTTTATCATTCAGATTTTGAGCACAATTCTAAAAAATACTTTCAGGATTGCTTTTGGGCATCAGGCCCATTGTTTCTTGCATGTAAGAAATTTAAAAATCTGTCCTAATTATTCAGTGTCAGTCTCAGAAACTCCAGGCTTGCTGGAGAGACAAGGCTTTCAGAGGAGGATGGATGTATTTCCGTCACTGGTGTAATGAGTGAAATTGCTGCTCAGAACACTTTCTCGCCTGCTCCTTTGTGATTCAGACGGGGACAGGGAGAAACTGACGTGGACGGGATGGCCACACAGGACAGCCAGGCATTTCCTGTACAGGTGGTAAAGGTATCTTCTGAACTTCTCTCCAGCAAATGCATAGATAAGGGGATTAAGGCAACAGTGGGTAAATGCAACTGTCTCGGTCACACTGAGGGCCAACCTCAGATCCCTCTTCATGTCACAGTTGGGAAAGAAATCATAGAGGTTGAGTGTCTCTAAGAAAATCATGACGTTGTAAGGTGTCCAGAAGAGGAAAAACATGATGACCACAAGAAAGATCAGCCTAATGGCTTTAGCTTTCTTTTGGTTTTTGCAGGAAAAAAGTGTTCGCATGATTCTGAAGTAACAGTAACTCATAATAAGCAGGGGGAGCAGGAAGCCAAGAAAATTTATTTCTACGTTGCGGAGCACAGGCCAGATTTCCTGTAGGACCTCGGGGTAGTCACCAAGGCATTCGTTTTCTTTCTGTTTGGTGAACATGAACTGGGGTGCAGCCACCAAGATGGCGGCTGCCCAGACGCCAAGGCTGATGGTGACACCATGCTGCACAGTCCGGTTGTTCATGGAGTTGGCGGCCAGGACAATGGCCAAGTACCTGTCGATGCTGATGATGGTGATGAAGAATATGCCTCCAAAAAACCCGATGAAGAAGAAGGCGGTGGTGAGTTTGCACATGGCGTTATGAAGGCCTTGCTCGTTTATAAGATAGTGAGTCCAGAAGGGCAAGGTGGCTACAAAGAGCAGATCAGAAAAGGCCAGGTTCAGGAGGTAAACGTCAGTGATGCTCTTGGGCTTCTGGCTGTTGGTGAGGGCAAACACCACCAGCAAATTTCCCACCAGGCCAAAGGCAAAGACAAGGGAGTAGAGTATGGCCAGGAAGACAGTTCCCAAGGCCACGATGTCCCCCATATCACAGGCTTCTGCAAGCTCATCATACTCAAAGTCTTCTAAACTTGATTCAGGGGAGATGGTGGGCATGGTGAGCACCTGGATGAGAAAGGAAGACAACTAGTGGCATTAGTTCTCAGAGAAACAAGGTTGGAATTCTGCCCCTTACATAGGCAGACTGGAAGAAGCAAACATTTGGCTGGGTGTCTAACCAGTACCTTTCCCAGTGTCATGCGTGCTATCTTGTTTAATCTCTGTGATGGAGGCTATAAGAGACCCCTTTGACAGAGAGGAAACCAGTCCCTGAGAGGCTGAGTGACTTGCCAGAAACTATGAAGTAAATGGCTCAGTTAGCATTTGAATCTAAGCCTTTTGAAGCTTGAGACAGATCTTTTTTTCTTTGATTTTCAAAAGTCTATCTGAAAGATAGCGAGCTTGACCAGGGTGTGGATGGGGGAGAGGGGACGAGTGAGTGGGGAGGAGAAGGGTGTGGTGGTGGGGACGCCGTAATTCACACTTCCAGTCCAAGCTTCCATTCTCCACCCGCTTCCTTTCTCCCACCTCTCGCCCTCTGCACCCTCATTTCTCCTGCATGAACACTGAAGAGAGAGGTCCTAGACACTGCGGAGCCCTGGGCAGGCCTGCACCCAGAGGCTCGTCTTTGTCTTTGAGAGCCATTTCTTTCCCTCTCCCTCTTGGAACCAACTAAGTCTTTCTGTTCCTTAAGGGATAAGACATAGAGTCAGACACCCTAGGGTGATTACCTTGCCTTGATTTGCCCAGGACTCTTCTGGTTTTAGCACTGAAAGTCTCACATGTCGGAAACCCCTCAGTTCTAAGCCAGCTGGGATAGTCAGTCATCCTACAACTCCAAGAGGGAGTGTCACCATCACCCAGGCCTTTGCAGTCACGAAAGGGCTGATGGATCCCAGATGGAGGCCTGTGCTCAGTTAGCTTGTTGCCCTGGGTCTTGGGGGCTAAGTAATCTGATAATTACCAGCCCTGCACTTCACTGTGACCTGGCCTCCCCCACTGTTCTTTTCCTGTTTTTTTCTGGACAAGAATAGAAAGATAAGACATTTCTGCTCAGGTTGGGAAGTGACACTTGTCCATCCCCTCTTCTCCCAGCCAAGATTCACTCCAGAGGCTGCAAGGGGAGCCCTTTTGCCCTGGTCCTCTGGGACCCCCTCCTCTTCCTTGTGATACCACAAGATAGGCCCTCAGAAACCTCAGTGCACACCTCCTGGTCGTCACTGCCTCCACTCAGCACAGCTAAAACCAAAGCTCATGCTTCTTTAACCAGGGGAGTTTCCACACCCCGCTACATACTTTTCATGCTGGTTTCACCAAGATGGTGTCTCTGCCAAGGCGAGGGCCCCCCCAGCCAGGGCTTTGCTTCTCCCTTCCCAACCTCTGCTTAGTGTCCTGGCCCAGCTCTGCGTCTCACCCAGACTCTTCCGGGCGAAGTGGCCCAAGCCTTTCTGACCTGGGCCGTCTCAGGCTGGGATGGAGTTCTCAGCCCCAGGGAACTGTATGCTTTCTTTGCTTTCAGCTGCAATGCCCTTTTCTCAGAGAGGAGCCTCTGGCTATGACCTTAGTCAATAAAAGTTAAGTTGAACCATATAAAATGGCTGATATGCAACCATTTTTGAGTGACATAAATGTCAGTTTCAAATGGCTCAGCTGAGATGCCGGGCGGCTGGGAGTGGCCGCTTGGTGCATGTGGCTTGTTGCTGGAGCCCATCTTCCCAGACAGTCAGCTGTGTAGGAACACAAACAGTCAAGCCCTTGTAGTCCTAAGTTGCGGATGCTGGGGGTAGCCCCCCCTCTTCCTGCCCCCCACCCCGGGTCAGGAGCTGGCAGATTTGACCTCGAGAGGAGTCCAAGGACAATTCGCATCTCTTTTGGGCCTGTGTTCAGTCCTGAAAGCCCAGGAACTTGGTGCTTTTGAATTGGCTTGATTTTTGCCAAATCTGCATGTGGTGGGTTTGATTTCCACTCTTGGCGGCATGCCTCACACACAGGGACCTCCTACAAATCTTCGGGCAGGTGTCCCTGGGTCATTGGGAAGAGTGGGGAGGTGGGCTAGAAGGGGACGGGCACACACTTGGCAGCCCTGAGCCAGGTGCCCAGCAAGGAGAGGGGAGGGACTGGGGACCTCCTTGCCACATGCCACCTGTTTATTTCTGACATCCTGGCCTTTTCCAAGCTCTTCCTGCACCTTCCCCATCCTCTCATCATGAATATCCCTGGAGCCCTTCAGCAGGGCAGCGAACTTTCCTTTCAGAATTACAGAGAGGATTAAATAGGTAATAACATGAAGTATCTAGAACTTGATAGCTTTATCCAGGCACCTTTTCAGGAAAGGTGGGCCTCAGCTGGGTGGACCTTTTATTTCTGGGTCCTCTGAGATGTCCCAGGGTTGGGCCAGGAGCCTGAAGATAGGGCCTCCTGGTAGCAGACAAGAGCAGGACTAATGCCCTTGGGGTCAAAGTGCTGCCAGAGATCAACTGGCTTTCACTCAGGCTGCACACTGGCCTCCCAGACCCTGAGGACACCAGAAACCAAGTGCAAGAATCCAGTGAAGGCGCAGTGGCTAAGAATCCGCCTGCCAATGCAGGGGACCCGGGTTTGAGCCCTGGTCCAGGAAGATCCCACATGCCGCAGAGCAACGAAGCACGTGTGCCACAACTACTGAGCCCATGTGCCACAACTACTGAAGCCCGCACACCTAAAGTCCGTGCTCCACAACAAGAGAATCCACCACAGTGAGAAGTCTGCGCACTGCAACGAAGAGTAGCCCCCGCTCGCTGCAACTAGAGAAAGCCCGCGGGCATCAACGAAGACCCAACACAGCCAAAAAGAAATAAATGAAATAAAAAAAAAAAGAATCCAGTGAAATAAGCCTTCACAGCATCTACTAAGCGAGGTTCATATAGACAGGATTGCAAGGGGAAGGATAGGTGCCGGAGTGAAGCACTAACACAGGTCCCACCACGCTAACTGAGGCTGCACCGCATACGTCTCCTCAGTTGTCCTCGGGTCTCCTCACCCTCTGTTCTGTTAAGTCAACGTTTTACTAAATGGTGCTGAGCTGGGAGAGTCTGGGCTGAACCTAGTAGCTGAGCTTTGAATACACATGGGTTTCACACCCAAGTTGAAATGAATTTTGTAGAACCTGCTTTAAAAAACACCAAGCAGGCTCTACTGCTGATCCTGTTCTACTTCCTCCGGTCACTTCCTTTTCTCAGGCCTGCTCACTTATTTTTTAACTATTTTTTTGGTCATCATTACCCACTGTTTCCAATCAGCTTCCCTTTTCTACACTTCCCCTCTCATTAGCTGGCCCCCATCCACTTTCTTCTCCCCAGCGTCTTTTTCGTGTTGCTTCCTCCTCTTTTTTGGCTTCATGTCCTGCTTAGTTTTCTAGATTCAATGAGTCTTCTTTTGTTTGTTTGTTTACCTTCCTTGCTCTCTTTTTATGGCTTTTTAGGCCCTTGAGTACATGCGGGTTTGAGGTTCAGTCTAATGCCAATTGTGAGGCTTAATTTTTTTCCTTTGGACCAAACAAAACTCAGGAATTGCTTGATCCCTGATCCCAACTTTCCCCGTGGGGGTACCACTATCTCTTGAGGTTCTAGAACCTGAGGTTATCCTCAGAAAGCCCCAGTTTAGGAGTGAAGGCTGCCGTTCCTGGATACCTGCTAAGTGTCATGCTCCAGACACAAGACCCCATTTAACTCTCACCACAACACTTCATGGGAAATGACTCTGCCCCCTTGCAAAATAACCACCAGCGGCTCAGAAAGATTTGGGTAATTTGTCCAAGGGAGCAACAGAACCAGGATTTCAACCCAGATGCGTCTCTTCACAAAGCCGTGTTCCCTGCCCTGCACCATGCTTTCCCTCTTGGAGGGGAATTCTGCATGTTACTGCAGGCCCTGTCTCTAGAATGAGAACTGAAAAATAGTAGAGGTGACCCCCCTTTAAAGGATAAGATTCAAGAAGTGACCCTGAACACTCTTCCTGGGTTTCGCCTTCTAGACTCAGGACCCAGAAGGCTGACCCTCAGTGAAACGGTGGGTGGGAAATGGAGGGGATAGGGATATTATTTGCCTCTCCAGCCATGACTAGGTGGTCCTCACTGCCAGACCCCCAGAACCTAGCTCTCAACAATGGTGGTGAAGAAATGGGAATCCTTTTCTATGGAGAAGGAAAGGCTGAAGGCTAAAGGGTCAGCTTATTTCCTGTCTTCAAATACACAGTGATGCTCTTCAGAGCCATGTACTTCAGAGGGGTCCACATACCCTGAAATAAGCTGGCAGACCCTGGGCAGCTCACTTCCAGCTTGGCCTCAGTTTCTTGATGTATGTAATGAAAGCCCTGGACCGGACCATCTCTGAGGGCCTGGCCAGCTCTGGCTGCTCAGTTTTCCAACAATGACCGAACAGAAGGAAACAGTTTTAAAGAGCAGCATGAGTCCTGGGTCAGGGGAAGCATGGCCTCGTGTCCACAGAGTGGCTGCTCAGCAGCCTGCGAAGCTTCTGGGCTCACAGGCGGCCAGCATTCAGATGAGGTTCTGTTTGGAGACAGAGAGCTGAATTAGTTAATTTTGAGTCCTGACAAATCTGGAATTCACCTTGGGCCACGTAGGAAGGTTCTCAGTCTGGCCCCAAGCCCACACCCCTGGCTACTTGGGACCCTGAGTTTAAGGACCTGATGGTTTTCCAATTTACAATGACAGCTATTTTTTATGAGACCCCTCCTCAGGATGCAGAGAGAGCAAGGCCAAGAAGGAAGAAGAGGGGCAGATGGATGGGCCTTGAATTCCATGCTGAGGAGCAGTGGGCACATTTTACAACTTGCACCCCATCCTCCACACAAGTAGATTGAGTGACTTTCTATTCCTACAGCAGCGTCCACCTAAAACAACTTGGCGTGACTCACCCACCAGCATTTTATACGGGCCAAAACACGCCACAAGCCAAGACCAGTAACAGGAGAAAACCACACATGGAGCGAGGCCCCTCTGCTCGTGTGTGAGCCACCCCTTCACAGGACCTGCCCCTGTTCTTGGTTTGCCACACCTCCCTCTGCTTTCCTCCTCAAAGTCCTTTATGGTATTTATTTATCTCTGTTAAAATGAACTGTGAAATTTAGAAAGGAAATGACTATGACTTTCCTTTTTTTAATAACTGAAGAAGAGATGGACTTGCTTATTAATTAATTTTTGATTAAGCCAATATCTGTTAATTATCTTTACCATACACTGGTGTAAGGACAAGTGAAAATTAAAAATAAGAGGCTTGGGACTTCTCTGGTGGCGCAGTGGTTAGGAATCTGCCTGCCAACGCAGGGGACACAGGTTCAAGCCCTGGTCCAGGAAGATCCCACATGCTGCAGAGCAACCAAGCCCGTGCGCCACAACTACTGAGCCCATGTGCCACAACTACTGAAGCCCGTGCACCTAGAGCCCATGCTCTGCAGCAAAGAGAAGCCTCCGCGAAGGGAAGCCCATGCACCGCAACGAAGTGTAGCCCCCGCTCAGCACAACTAGAGAAAGCCCGCGCACAGCAACGAAGACCCAACGCAGCCAAAATAAATTAATTAATTAGCTAAAAAAAATAATAAGAGGCTTAATTCTCCCTGTTGGAAATAAGGGACAAGAGTCCACTTGCCTCCTTTTTCTTAGAATATTTATTTTAGAAAACATGTAATTGTACCTTCTTTCCTCTTTGAAATGTGGATATATATCCTTTAGAAAATGTGATCATTTCCTCTGTCAGCTTCAGAGCCGGGAGCCATCTCTTTGAGATGCAGATATTGAGGTGCCCAGGCTCCCAGTCCCAGAGGGAGGGCAAGAGCCTGACTTGGGCAGGAACCTGGCTCCAAGTTACACAACCACCTCTGATAATAAAGGGATGAGAAGTTTGTTTCTCCTCTGGATGAAGCCAACCCACTAATACAGATGATGAACCCAATGACCATGGTAAACTTGGGATGAACTGTGTGTGACTGTCAGGTTCCCTTACTTGAGCACCAGTCATTGTGTATCTTGAGAACATGTGTGTAAGGGGTTGTATCTGGTCATATACCAGGGTGAGATTTTTTGTGTCTTTACTACCTCATAGCGGATTGCCTGTGATGCACATCACATTTAATGCTTATTCAGTAATGAAAGAGTTTTCTTTCTCTACCATATTCATGGAGAGATTTTTCTGGGTTGGAGATTTTGTTTTTCATTCTATTTCCCCAACAGTAGGCACTGTGCTCAATTCTGTAGAGGTAAAAATGTCTAAGATATAGTCTCTGTGAATTTTTATTATTGTTTAGTAAGAGTATAAGAAAAGTGATGGGAAACCCAAGGATTGGACCATTTAAGCTGAGTCTTAAAGGCTGGGAGGGTCTTCCAGGTTGATAAAGATGGCGGTGGGCATGGGGTGTGGTGCGGTTTGAAGCCAAAGGCACTGAGAGTATGAGCATAAGGAGGTTTCCTGGGTCCACGGCCAGGCAGAGAGAGTGTGAGGGACTATACAGAAACAGAAGGAAGTGAGGATTGTGGGGTTAGGAGGGGCCAACCTGTTCCCGGAGCCTTCAGGAAAGTTCACTTTAGTCTGAGTGGAGGGCTCAGGAAAGGATGCAGAGAGAAGGCAGAAGAGGGGAAAACAGAGGAGCCTCAAATTCTACACTGAGGATCTATAAGGAGAAATTATAAAAGACTTTAATAGGCCAAAAAACCTTTATTGGGTGTCCTGTCTAGCACACCCTTTGGGGCCATCTCCCCCTTTCACTGTCTGAGCTAATTTACGGATGACTGATGATGTTGCGATAATTCTTGTTCATGGAAAAAGAAATTGTGTCTGGTGGTGATGCATTTGATAACTGCCATGTGGATAGGGGCCAATTTTGCATTTATCTGTAAATTCATCTCAGCATTTCTGGTAGTATCTCATCCATGCTATTGCTGTGGCTATGGTCTGTTCATTGTTATTGCTGAATAGGATTGCACTGTGTGAGTGCCCCACGATTATTATCTGTTCTATGCTGATGCGCCCCTGGGTGGCTTTCAGTTTTTGAACAATTCTGTCATGAACATTTCTGTGTGTGCATCTACATCTCCTACAGTAGAAATGCATTTTAAAAACGCAAACCAAAAAGCAGACATACTGTATATAAACCCACATATGTGAAGGTCAGAAACAGGCAAAGAAAATCCACAGTGTTTAGGAATGAATATGTAGGAGGTAAAACTACACGGACAAAGAAGGAAGCAATGACCATAAAAGTCAGGAATGGGGTGATTTTGGGGAGGGCAGGGGTGGTGATCAAGTAGGGACCTGAGGGAGGCTGCCGGGGGCTGGCCTGGTTCTCTGCTGCTGCCTGGTTGTTGGTTTGGTAGCAGATCAATTTATAAGCTGTTGACCTGCACACTGTCCTTTGAGTGTGTTATGTTTCCCAATGAACATAGGTTTAAGGAAAAAGATGAAGAGGGCCTGGGAAGATATTTAAAGAGATGTGGTATAGGTTTTCTTCCCTGCCAAGAGTCACAATTCACTCACATGTGTGACCACTCATACTTTCTTTCTGAAGATGATGTTTTCCAATGACACAAACCTTCTGAGCCCAAATGTCCTCACAATGATGATAACAGCATACATCAACGTTGAACATCAAAGTGCGTCAGCAATTTGTTATTAAAATAATTTTCGTTATAAATGCAATAGTTGCTCATTATAAAAAATGCGGATATTGGGACTTCCCTGGCAGTCCAGTGGTTAAGACGCCGAGCTTCCACTGCAGGAGGTGTGGGTTTGATCCCTGGTCGGGGACCTAAGATAGCATATGCCTCACGGCACAGCCAAAAAAAAAAAAAAAAAAAAAATGCAGATGGCACAAAAAAGCATGGAAGTAACAGGAAAGAAAAAACTCAAAACTATCTACAATCCAACTTCCCAGAACCAACCACAGCTAGTTTTTAGCTTCTTCCATCCAATCTTTATGCATATTTTAATATTCACGTTGAGTATATTTAAAATGCAAATGCTATTTTTAAAACTTTTTATTATACAATTTCCAAACATATATAAAAGCAGAGACAACCCCCATGCACTAATCACCCAGCTTCAACAATTAGCAACTCATGATCAGTATTTCATCTATTCCCCACTCATGCCCTACTGGATTATTTAAAAATAAATTCAGGGACTTCCCTGATGGTCCAGTGGTTAAGACTACACACTCCCAATGCAGAGAGGGGGCCTGGGTTCAATCCCTGGTCAGGGAACTAGATCCCGCATGCCGCAACTAAGAGTCCACATGCAGCAACTAAAGATCCCTTGTGCCGCAACTAAGACCTGGCACACCAAATAAATAAATAAATATTTTAAAATAAATAAATAAATCCAGATGTCATAACATTTCACCCATAAACAGTTAAATGTGAGTCTCTAAAAGAATAAGAAAGAAAAAAAATAAAATTATTTTTAAAAATAATAGGGAGCTCCCTGGTGGTCCAGTGGTTAGGACATTGTAATTGATTTACAATATGTTAATTTCTGCTGTAGAGCAAAGTGATTCATATATATGTGTGTGCATGCATATATATTCTTTTCCGTGCTATACAGTAGGATCTTGTTGTTTATCCATTCCATATATAACAGTTGGCAGATGCAATTTTAAATGATGCTTTTTTTGAGCATCTCTCCATGTCCCTGAAACGTAATTACTAACACTTCTAATCATATTCCACTATGTTAAGCATATCATAAATAATCTAATCACTCACTGCCCCCCATCACCCCCAAGCCCCTTGGACATTTAGGCTGCAACATCCTCTGGAAAATGGTCTCCCTTGTTGGCATGTAAAGCAAACCAGCATCATTAACCAACTTTGACCTCTGACCACAGTGCCCCACCCAGCTCGCCCACAGGTGCTGAAAGAGTCCTCTGGTCCTACCTGGGCTGGACCTGGGAAGGGAACCTCTGGATATGCCAGTCAGCCGCCCTGTCCCACGCAGACTCTGCCAGAGAGTATTTCCCTTTCCTTCCCTCTGAGAGCATCTTTAATTGCAAAGTTAGCCAATAGTATCTGGTTTCCTGTGAGGTAGACTATCTTTAGATGCTGCCACAGGCAAGTTCAGAAACTCCAGGCTGGAGGCCAGCTGGGACAGGAGTGCCTGAAGTTACAGACCTGGAAGACCCAAGCCTGGAGCAGACCAAGAGGGGCTTGGAGGGAGTGATAACTTAGGGGCTGTGTTATCTCCCTCACATGGGTGGAGGGCAGGGAACAGTATAGCTCTTTTAATGATGTGCCTTCAGGCAAGCCCAGAAACTGAGCCTCAGTTTTCCTGTCAATAAACAGGAGCCGATAATACTCACTGGACAGCATTGGGGCGCAGATTGAATGAGCTACAGCTTTTCTCCTCAAAGTGTGATCCCAGTTAGGAGCTTATCAGAAATGCAGCACCTCAGACCCCCACCCTAGGCCTCTTGAATTAGACTCTGCATTTTTTTGATGCCTTATAGATTTTATTTGTTATAAAGAAAATTCATCTCTATATGTATCTTTATTTTTTTATTTTTTTCATGTGACTTGCTTTATTGTGATATCTGCTTTATTGTGGTGGTCTGGGACCGAACTCACAATATCTCTAAGGTATGCCTATATTGTTTTATTAAAAAATTTTTTTCTATTGAAGTATAGTTGATTTACAGTATTTTAGGTGTACAGCAAAGTGATTCAGTTATACATACATATACAAATATATATATATTCTTTTTCAGATTCTTTTTCATTTTAGGTTATTACAAGATATGGAATATAGAGACTCTGCATTTTAATGAAATTGTTAGGAAATTGGTAAACACATTGAGTCTGAGAGGCGTTGGCACAGAAAACACCTACTGAGTGCCTGTTACCTGATGGATACTTAATAATTATGTTTCCCCTCACCTCCCTCCTTCAAGGCATCTAGTGATTCCCTATACCCTGCAGTCAAGCCCAAGTTCTGTATCTGATGGGCAGTGGCACAGGCTGCTCCAGCGGGATGTGGCACCTGGCTGGGCCCTGTTGTACAGGCCGTGCTCCTGCTCCCTGCCCTGGCCAGCTGGTTCTTTGACTGTAACTCATATCTCAGCCACCTCGGCTGCACTGCCTTCCCACCACTTCCTTACTGCCTGAGTCATATCCAAGGCCAAGCCTCTTCCTAGTCCATCCCTATCCCAGGGCCTAGCCAGGGTCTGGCACCAGTGGGCCCTCAACACACGTGTTTATTGCGTGGTCAGTGACCACACCCCCACAGGACCTTCCCTGGCTGCCCACTGCCCTTCTCACAGCTTGTGCCCAGTGTGCCCCTGGTCTCCTATGCTCTGCTGAGGGTGGGGCTGCACTGCAAGCTTCCACCTTGCCTTCTCCCCATCCCCAACATGGACTCACCGGCCAGGACCAGCTGTGGCTGGGACTGCAGTGCTATGGGTTGGCTGACCTGCTGGCGTTTGAGGAACTCCACTTCCCCATTTCCTTTCTCGGTCTCCCCCTGGCCTAAGTGTCAGACCACCTTTCCCCGCCTTTGGCCAGGCTAAAATTTGTGCTAAAAATAATCCAAAGACTGCTGCTAGACACCCCCAGGTGGGAACTCAATATAGAGGAGCCTGCCCCACTGAGGACTGACAGACTTTACTCAAATACCTCAAGCTGCAGGAAACTTCAGATACTTGTTAGTGTTTGTGGACACTTTTTCTTTTTCTGTTTTTTGGCCGTGCCATATGGCATGCAGTATCTTAGTTCCCTGACCAGGGATCAAACCTGGGCCCCCAGCAGTGGAAGCGCAGAGTCCTAACCACTGACCTGCCAGGGAATTCCCTGTGGACACTTTTTCAGAATGAGTGGAAGCATAAGCCACCTGGACAGAAAAAACATCTGAAGTAGTTAAATCCCTCTTTAAGGAAATTATTGCCCAAGTTGGATTGCCTGCACCCTTCAAAGTGACGGTTGCACTGTCTCCAGTATAACCCAACAGGTATCTAAAGCACTGCATGTTGTTGGAAACTACATTCAGCCTGAAGACCACAATCAATAGGAAAAACTGAGAAAATGAAACACATATTCAAAGAGAACATTGCTAAAATATGTCAAGAGACCAACTTGGTATAAGGTCTCGCCCGTTGCCCTGCTATGGATTAGAGTGGCTCCCAGAAGTGAGCCCTTCAGGAATATTGTGTGGTAGGCCATTCCAGGTGTCCGCCTGGGCAGGAGAATCTGTAGATGTCTTAAAGGACCTAGCAGTCAACAGCTGTGTTAAGAATTGGGCACTATATGAACTTCTGTTCATGAATTTGCTTCCAGTAGGTCCACCTACCCAGCTGAGATGGTACTGCACCCCTTCCAGCCGAGGGATTGAGTCCTTCTCAAAACCTGGAGAGAACAAGGACTGGGACATCAACTTGCCACTAAGTGGACAGGACCATACAAGGTGCTGCAGAACACCCACTCCTCATTTTGATAAATTAGCCAGGATAAGACCATGGATTTACCACACCCGAGTAGAACTCACTCCTCTAGAAACTGGACAGGATGAAGAAAAATAGACTTGGCCTTGTGGGACATTAGAAGATCTTAAGTTGCTGTTTCGAGTCAAGCCTCTTACCAGATAAGTAATGATGACTCTTGCTCTTCTCTTTTGTTTCACTACACTGGTGACAGCCACTTGTTAGAAAGGAAATGCTTTAATAAAACTGTCTCCAAGTGTGGCCAAAGAGGGGAAATAACCCTCTTTAAAGATATAAAGAACCTGCTGTATTAAAAAAAAAAGATATAAAGATAGCATAGCGCAGAATTTCGTGGGTATCCTTATTCCAAGTTTATGTGTACATTCAAGTGCTTGTCTAAGTATTGTGAAGGACCATAAAAAGGGGATCCAATGCAAACTGTTCATGCCCAGCCTGGGCCCTGGGAATACTTCCAGTCCCAAACTGATCAATTCCATTACACAATCACCCCTTCATGGCCTCTGTTCAGCAGGAAGTAGCCAGGGTGGTCATCACCCCTTTTTCCAGAAGATTGTGGAATGGACATTGACAGGGGAGAATTGTAATAGAGAAGAACAAACCTGACACTATATTGGATCTATTCCTTTAGCTCTCACATTTGTGCCCTGTTTGCTATGCTAAGTTATTCTGGCTCTGCACCTTTGTGAAAGAATGATGCCTATAGCCTGAAATACACATAGTAGCCCTTTCTCAAGGCTCTGCCTCCCAGGCTTGACCTTTAAAGATGTAACACTTTTCCATTCATATAGAGATAAAAAGGTACAGAACAGAGAATAACAATTGTCTTGTTGGAGGAATATCGTGACCAGGAATATCGTGACCAGACCTACGTGGACTGCTACAAAAACAAAGGATTATCACATCCCAGCACCAAGAAATCTGCAATGGCCAGCCACACCTGGTCCCCTTTTAGTATAAAAGAACTCTGAGTTCTTACTCAGGTAAAATGGTTCTTTGGGACACTAGTCTGCCATCTTCTTGGTCTGCTGGCTTTCCAAATAAAGTCTCTATTCCTTGTCCCAACACCTCATCTATCAATTTATTGGGCTTTCATGTGGAGAGCTGTACAAGCTTGGACTCGGGAACAGGGTGAAGGATGCTTTAACTAACCTTGTTGTGGTAAATATTTTGCAATGTATACGTGTATCAAATCATCACATAGTACAGAATAACTTATACATTAACACTTAAAGTTACATATTATATGTCAATTATATTCAATAAAGCTGGAAATAAATACTGGGAAAAATTTTTTAAACAAACAAAGAGAAAATGTGTCTGTCATTCTTCTCCAGGAGTCTCATTTGGGTTGAATTATTTCTAAATCTCAGTAGAATGAGGCAGAAGTCGTACAGGCTCATCTTCAAATTGAAGCAAAAGTGTCCCTTTATTCCAAAACAAGTCTTCGTTTGCAGGCTAACTCTTAAGTAGTGTTTGGTAACCACCCCTATTCTGTATTGCACTTTTGTACATATGCCACGCATCACCACCCTGACTCACTTGTTTGCTCACTCACTTATGAGTATTTATTAAGCACCTCCTGCATGCCATACCCTGTACATAGGGCTGGTTGCTTGTGACATAAAGATGAACAGGGCAGGGTCTCTACCCGATCCCTCCACAGTTTCGATCTCAGTTTGGCTTCCACACTTCAAGGTTGCAAAAAGAGGCAGCTCAGGGAACATTGAACAATCAGCAATTATCAGAAGGACAGGGGAGTAGTCTGTCTTGCCTCTGTCCACCAAGCACTGTCTTCTCCCTCCTTGTGTCTCCGCCTCTCCCCAGCATTCCCCAAGGCCCAGAGCTTCAGGCTGGGCAGGCAGTCAGCACGGGCCTAGAGGACAGCCTTTGGCTGTGGGAGTCCCCTTGATTCTACTCAAAGCACGTGGCTTTGTTGACAAAAAAATCTGCAGCAGTTGCATTCTTGGGAGGGAGTGGCATGTGCAGGTGACACTGGCAAGCCTTTGTGTTACAGTTCTGTGAAGAACTTGCAGACCCACAATGATTTTGAGTCACATTGTCATGGTTTAAATCCTGACCCTGCCACTCAAGCCTCGGTCAAGTTATTTCTCTGAGCCTGAGTTTCCTTATTGTAAAAAATCAGGCTAATAATCCATGTGGCATGGATGGTGTGAGGATTAGCAATGACCCATGTAAAGCACATCATACGGTGCTTGGAATATTGTGGGCCCTCAGGAAATGAAGAATTACTACTCAAGGCAAGAAGGTCCCAAACAGGGTAATAAAAATCTGCATTCTGGGGATACATGGAGGAAGGAACACTCTCTTTCTAAGAGGTCTTGGTGAAGCATTCACCTGGGAGGACAGGCCAGAAGGACCAAGCTGTACAGAGTCGAGAGGGTGGGTTATGGGCCTCACACATTGGGGAGTCGCTCAATGTGCCCCCTTCTCCTGGGGTCTCCAGGGCTTTGATGACAGGCAACTGCCTGTCCCCTTAGAACCCTCTTCACTCTCTGTGGTCCTGTTCCATCCCAGATGCTCCCTCGGTAAGGATTCTTGAGTGACGGTGGGTAGGGAGGGACTTAAAGGATCTGGGCCTGTGCTGGATGAGTCTTTGGAGGGATACAGAAGGCAGGGTTAGTTCTGGATCAGCTGCCGTCAAGAAGCAGGGGAATTCAGTGACTGGGAGTCTAATAACTTTTGCCTGGGTGGTGGGAGTATTGAGATGGGCTAGAGCTGTCCCTGGTAATGGGGCAGCAATCACCAGTGTTGGTCCAGGTGTGTATGTGGGAGGGTGGGGCTAGTCTTTTAGTTGTTGTGGAGTGGCCCTGTCTGAGCATCTGTGATGTTCAGGTGGGAGCTTAACAGTCAGGCAGCCAACAGGGGAGTTTTCCCTCTTTTCCTGTATTAGGGAATCTGATATGGTCAAGCCCACAGAATGGGGACAATAAGAAGGATGACCATGACTGCATGTGCAGCTCAGGCCACGGTTTACAAAGCTCTTCCATAGGCACCATCTCCCTTGCAGGGTAGGAAACTGAGGCCCAAGGAGGTTAGAGTAACTCCAGGCCACTCAGCTGGTATGTTGAGTGGAGTAGGCAGGAAGTCCACCCCAAGTCAGAAATTTACATACATGCAGTGTCTGGCTGTTTCTCTGCAGGCTACCGAACCCAAAGCAGATGCCTCTGGGCAGACTCAGGGTCGACGACTATCACTCCTTCCTAAAGGGCTTTCCCCCTGGCCTTGAGAGAAAAGCAGGTGAGGGGGGAACAGGGAATAGAGGGGTTGTTGATGGTGGGGTTGGTGAACATTCCCTCAATGGAAGCTTTGAGGCTCCTCTTTGTGGTTGGCACATGAACTGCTGGCCCAGGCCTGGCTGAGGCAGGTGTGGGCAGCAAGGTCCCCTCCAGGGCCCCAAGTCAGGCAGGCCCTGTGCCAGGCACACCATAGTCAGGGGCTCAATTGACCCTCAATCCATTGGCCTGCGAGCTGGGTGTTCTCAGCCCATCATAGAGATGATAAAACAGAGCTGAAGTCAAAGTTTACCCAGGAAAAGAGTGCTGAAGCTGGGCATTTAGGCCTCGCCTCGTCCAGTGATGGAGCTACGGGTATCACACAGACTCCCCTTCCCAATTCTCAATTTGTAAAGGCTGTTTAAAGTCAGACCCCCAGCTAGGCTGTGGGACTAAGAAGTAATCTTTGGACTTGATAAAGGGCTTCCCAGTTTTATAAAGTGTTTTCACATTCTTTATTTCTTGTAGGCCTCACAGAACCCTGTAAAGCAGGTTCGTGAGGCATGATTATCTCCACTTTATAACCAAGAAAACAGGTGCAGAGATAACAACAGGTAAAACAGAATAATCATCATCCTAGTTATTAATGTTTACCATGTGCCAAGCTCTGTGCTAAGTGTTTTGCAATCATTACCTTGTTTAATAAACAACACTGATACTGTTCCCA
The DNA here is from genome assembly GCF_005190385.1 of Monodon monoceros. Lineage (NCBI taxonomy): Eukaryota > Metazoa > Chordata > Mammalia > Artiodactyla > Monodontidae > Monodon > Monodon monoceros. The sequence continues at coordinate 59,892,568 of NW_021703780.1, read as the reverse complement.
TTTTACAGAAAGGATGTGAAGGCACAGAAATGGGCACAGTTCAGGACCTAGAGCTGCAGTCTGACTTTGGAATCCGAGCTCTTCCTTACCACACCGTACTGACACTTGTGACTCACTGTGAACCACAGGTCTGGTGAAAGATGGACAGGAACTGGATTCTGCCTTCTCTGATGCCCTGGGCAGTGTTCTTTCTACCACATCACACTGGCTCTGTTGTCCTCTTTCAGCATCCTAAGGTAATAATACAGGTGAAAACTTAAAAAAAAAAGAGAGTAAGACCAGTTACACTTAGTTCTTTGAGGAGAAAAAAAGCATTGGCAAGATGAATGAGGGTATGATGAACTGGGAGATTGGGATTGACGTCTATACACTAATGTGTATAAAAGGGATCACTAATAAGAACCTGCTGTATAAAAAAATAAATAAAATTAAATTTAAAAAAAAGAGATGAATGAGGGTAGACTCAGGGCACTGGGGAGGGTGTTTGATGGGTACACTGCCAGAGGGGAGGTCTGGGCTGTGCCCCAGGCCAAGCTCACGACTTAGCCTGGTTGTATCTCCCTGGAGTAGGAAGCACCCTGTTTGTAATTCCACACTAGTTGCCGTAAGTGCTGTCTGTCTCCCTGAGTATTCTTCTAAAGCTTCTCTGTGCCAGTGGGCTGGTCTCTCTGGGGAGCCATGGTTTCAAAATTGCAGTGTCTAGAGCTGCACTGTTCAATGCAGTGGTCACAGTCCACATGTGGCTGTGGAGCAGTGGTGATGTGGCTAGTCTCAATTGCACTGTCATGTAAGTATAAAATATTTACCAGATTTTTTTAAGACTCAGCATAAAAAAAAGAATGTACCATATCTCATTCATAATGTTTATATTAATTACATGTTGAAACGATAATATTTTAGAGGTATTGGGTTTAATAAAATATTTTGTTAACATTAATTTTACCTGTTTCTCTTTACTTTTAAAATCACTACTAGAAAATTATGTGGGTGGCTCTTGCTGTTGGACACTACTGGAAGACATTGATCTAAAGCTTTTGGTCCTGGTGAATATGCTTATGACATCTGTCGGAAGCCAGACACTCCTCAGAGCTGTCCAACAGGGAAGGTCTGTTTGTCCCACCCTCTGTGAGGTGTTGGAGGTGGCCAGGGGCGGATGGCGGTGGGGGAGAGGTGACCTTAAGGCTTTGTCTCTCTGCCAAATGGGCAAAGGGTAAAGTTCCTGCAGCCCAGTGGCAGGGGAACAGAGGAGCAGCATGTTTTCTTTGTGAACCACCCTTCTTAGTTCGCAGGATCCCTTGGTTTAAACTCATGTTACAGTATACTCCAGCAGCTATGAACTCATTTCAGTTCCTAAGATTCTAAGCTTTTTCTGGTCTTGGCCCCTCCCTCCCCTCCTCTCCCTACTTGGCTGTCTCTTTAGATGGCAAGTGGGTTCTACACAGAGACCCCCTCACCCGCTCAGCTGCATTAGGTTTCCCCACTGTGTCAATTCTCTCAGTCCTTTATTTCCTCTTCACAGGACCGGTCCCACTTCACCACCACCCTCCTGGACATGGAGTGTGTTTGATGTCTGTCTGCTCATTAAACAGAAGCATCATGAGGGCAGAGACTGTGTCCGTCCACTCCTATGTCCTGGTGCCAACATGTTCCCCTTATAACAGGGAAGAACAAATCTGACTCCATATCAGATGTTTTTTTTTACTTTAACCTTTGTATTCTATTGCTTTTGCTTCCGGTTAAGAATGTTGCCTATAGCCTGCGATACATAGGATAGCCAGTTCTCAAGTCTCTGACCTTTAAAGATATAACACTTTGCCATCCCTATAGAGATAAAAAGTTTCAGAACAGAGGATGACATTTGTCTTGTTGGAGGTTTACAGGAACATTTTGACCTGACCTACATGGACAGCTGCACATTTACCTCATCGTCGTCATTTCCTGTGGCAGTTCCCAAGGGAGCCGCGGTCACCCTCAGGCTATGGAGCACAACCCCAGCTTGGGAGGGGCAGCCACTGCCCAACGTCACCACATGGTGAGTGCCTGAGGGAAGCCGGGCCTGGGGGGGGGGGTGCGGTTCGCACACTTGGGGCCTTCCTCCTGACTGAAGGCGGCCCCCCCTTCCTGTGTCCCTCTCAGAGGGGCCGTGGTCACCCAGTCAAGGCCAGCTTGACCCTGTTCTTTGGGAGATCCCATGCTTCTTGGGATGTGGTATCCAAGCCCTAAAACTCTCAAAGTGTTTGTGCTTGTCTTGGGAACCGCCTGCAGGGCCAAGGGGAGACAACCCAGGGGGCCAGGTGGCTGGTGGGTGCAGGCACTGGGTGCAGGGGTGGGGGGCACTGGACCTCAAGCTTGGGGCTCTTTCCCACCAGATGGAAGAGTGGGAGCAGGAAGCAGTTCTGCTCGGAAGGCTCCAGAAGCCGGACAAGGCCGGGTGGACTCAGCAGTTGCCCAGCAGGTGTCACCCTCCCTCCTCTCCAGGCCGAGACCTGGGGCCTGCACCCTGTTCTGAGGCACTGCTCACCTCACCTCTCAGGGGGAAGGAGCTAGTGAGGAGAGCGCTCAGGTGCAGAGACAGACAGACAGACAGACTGGCAGAAAATACGTTTGACAGGCAGGAGCAAGAGCGAGCGGAAGTCAGGCTTCAGGAGAGAAAATGCTTGCCTCGAAAGGACTTCTGCTAGAGAAAGGCTGAAAGGGATGTTCTGAGGGAACATTTCAGAAGAACAGCTGAATCCATCCACCGAGCACCCCTCCTGCCCCCGCATGATCAGGAGCCCTTTGCAGGCAGACCTGAAGTCACGCACCTCTTTTAACGCAACGGGTGCACACCTCAAGCCCTGCTTGGCTAGGCTTCTGCCTCGCACCAAAACACACAGAGACGATGGTGACACTGACTCATCGAGTTTGCCAAAGACAAGGAAAATGGTAAAGCACAAGAGCAGACAAGGAATCTGCTGAAGACAGAGGGAAGCAGGGATCCGATGAGGGAGGAGGGACACAGAAGTTAAAAGCCCCAGTGGGGAGGAAAAAGCTGAGGCCATGAGGTCCACTAGGCCGCTCTCCAGGGCCCTAGGGAACATCCAGGGCAAGGGGCAAGGCAGCTGGACAAGGGGGCCAAGACTCAATCCTGTACTGAATGGATTTTTCGCTAGAGGCCCCCGTGGTAAAGCTGCCTGAATAGCTTTGAGAGTCCTTGAATTCAGCTGTGCACCTAGGACCCCCATCCCAAGGGTGGTCGTTGGACACCCCACACTGTGGGTGACCAGACTCCAGAAGGATACCTGCTCAGGTGACACCTGGGCTGGAGAAACAGCCAGGCAGACCTTCAGAAAGGCAGGCAGCTGGCACACAGAGGATTCGTGAAAGTGCTCATTCTTCTCTGTCTTTATTAGCAGCTGCTTTTCCCCTGACTCTCCGTTTGTTGAGTAACCGATTCTGAACAATTCGTACGGGGCACACAGGCTGACACTGGGGCTCATGGATGATGTCATTAGGAGCCTCACTGTGACCAAAGGGCACACACTGCATCTTCCCTGCACAGTGAGTCAGAGCCATACGTAAGTTGACCGTCCGTGGCATGGACAGCTATTTTCGAAACACTTTCGAGTCATTCTTTCAACCCTCCCTCTAACTGTGTGTGAGAAGCAGGGCTGGCTGGCTGGAGGGCTAAGCCCACGCGTGTATGCCCGTTTCCCACTCAGCATGATGAAACAGAGGGACCACATCCCCCCTAGGACCTCTCCAGGCTATACACCTATTGTGCTTGCCTGCTCTTTGCCTGACCACCCAGTTCTAGCAGGTTTATCCAATTCTCTTGTAGATACACTACATGGAACCCTGAGCTGGAGCTGGGGCCGGGGGGCGCAGAACTTTGAATCCCAGAGATTCAGTCTGGAGGCTTTCCAGAGACACATCTATGTCAGATCCTGGGAGGGATGAAAGACAGTGGGCCGAGGAAAAGAAAGAAGAGGTAGAGAAAAAAAAAATGAGAAAGAAAGAGAATTTCCAGGTAATATAGGCAATGAGAAAGTCTAGGGGCACCCTCCTGGTACAGAACACCTAAGATGCTGGATAATTATTTAACAACACCTTTTAAAATAAATGACTGGGGGACTTCCCTGGTGGTCCAGTGATTAAGACTCTGCGCTCCCACTGCAGCGGGTGCAGATTCAATCTCTGGTCGGGGAACTAAGATCCCACATGCCACACGGTGCGGCAAAATAAAATAGAGTAGAATGGAATAGGATACAATACAGTAAAAATAAAATAAAATTAAATTAAATATATAATACCGATGTGGCAGAAAAGCAAGCGAAAACCTCAGAGCCTGGGATGCAAATCCAGAAAGGTGAGGGCAGCTGGAGCCTTCGTCGCCCTGGGCACCCTGTGGCGCCTCAGGCCAGGAGCCTGGTCTTCATGGGTTGTGCCTCTGCAGCAAGGAGGCTGGAGACAAAGTCTGGGCTGCAAAGGGTGGGAGCCTTGTCTGAGGCCCACACAAAGCAGGATTCCACAAAGGGCAGACCCCTCAATGCCTGTCTTAGCTCTGTCCCCAGAAAGCAGACGCTGAGGCAAAGCCTGTGTAGCAATGCCGTATTGGGATGTATGAGTCAAGGGAACAAAGTGAAGAAAAAAGGAAAGTGAGGCTGGGAGAGGAAAAGCAGTATGAAGTGGTTTGTTCCTGAGCTGGCCACAGCTTCACAGAAATCCGGACAGGAATGTGAATCAGGCAGCGTGGCAGTGTACAGAAAGTACACTGGTCACCAGGTCATGTGGGACCTCTGCCAGAGACCCAGGGAACCTCTGCCTCTTAGAACAGTTACCTGCAGGGACAAAAGGCAAGCAATTTAATCCTCAACTCTTTGTCTTCTTTTAAGTCTCTTTGGTCCACATTTCCCCTGTGGGGCGTTCACTTCCCTGCATTTCTGGGTTGTGTAACCTGGGCTCTCGGGGCAGTTGCTGGGAAAGCCAGACGCCCCATGGATGCAGGCAGGTCAGACCTAGAAGCAGAGCGGTCACGTCTCCCATTGCGATGGACATGACGGAGGCTGCCCTACAGCCTTCACGTCATCCCTGGGGAGGCTAACACACCAGCAGTACTTGGAACTGAGGCTGGGAAGGCGGAAGCCTAGACTTACAATGGCAGAGACCGTATGGGCCACCACTGGGGCACTGCGGCTAGGAAGCAGCCAGAGTTCAGAAAGGCAGCAGGGCAGAACAGTTCTCGGGAGGCACATAAGCTGGGTCCAGTATGGAAACAGCTGGGTCCATAGACATGGGAAACAGATGGTTGATTTATAAAGGACTATTTACAAAGGTACGGGCAAGTAGAGCCACCACAGGGACTAGTGCAGTAACCTAGTTCCCACAGCATAATGGCAAAATGAACTGCTACCACCTTTAGGCTTAAAAGGGCAAAGGGAAGGAGAGGTTTCCAGAACTGGATGGAGTCTTGTACAGCAGATTACCTTGAGAGGAGCAGGGATCTTGGAGGGAGGAAGCTAGTCAAGCTGAGGCAGCTTCACAGGAAGGAATCCAGAGGATTAAATACCTGATGTGGTCCAAATAGATCCAAATAGGCAGAGCAGGCTGGAAAAGGGTTTACTCTAGAGGGGTAAACTGAAGCTCTCTGGCATCACCATAGGTAAAATTCCAAGTAATACGAGTTCACAATCAAAAATCAAAACACACATGGAACTGAGCCAGCATGGATCAGAATTAACCAAAAACATCAAACCTCAAGACCGGACCCATGAGGACTTTGGATACAGAAATTGTAAATAAAGACTATAAAATGAGTATATTAATATATTTAAAGAAATAAAGAAAGATAGTGGGATATGATGAAGAAATACAAGGCCATGGAAAGTAGTTTGTGTGATATAAAAACCAGTAGATGTTCTGGAAATAAAAAATACAAAATGACTGAAAATATATAAAATGCAACAGATGAGTTAAGGTTAAACTCAGGAGAAGAAGAATTTGTGAACTTTAAGAAAGATCTGAAGATACTACCAGAATGCACTGCAGAAGGACAAAAGGGGAGAAAATATGAAGGAAGGTTAGGAGGCGTTGAACACAGAATGAGGAAGTGTGAGCCTGTGTCTAACAAAAGTCTCAGAAGACTGTGGTGGGTAGACTCGAATATGGTCCAATTATCCCCCCTCCTGCTATTCACACCCTTGTGTGATCCCTTTCTCTTGAGCTGGGCAAGACCTGCAACTGGATTCTAACCATGGAATATGGATGTGGCAAAGGTGATGGGATATCATTTCTGTGAGTTTTGTCACAGTAGATCGTACTGTCTGTCTTGCTAGCAGACTCTCTCAATAAGCTCTTTCCCCACAGGGTCTGATCAGGAATGGCAGCTGGTGCATCTTGGAAGCTTGTCATAGTCTATGCTTGAAAGTTCAAGGACAGAAGAAGGTGAAAATCACCTCAATTTCAAGGTGTGATGAGCAGCTGTTTCTCAGTGGGGAGGGGAGAGGACAACACAAGACATGGGTAAGATGTCCAGTGCCATCTCTAATGTTTAGGAACCACGAAACAAACAAAAGATTGAAAAGGATGAAACAGTCATACTTTGAAAGAGGGTCTGAAGAGCAGCAGGATGGGGTGCTAAGCCTGAGATTTCCAACGCCAGGTGCACACACAAACTTTCACTCTCTGGTATAAAAAATGAATCATAGCAATGAGTTGACAGCTTATTAACAGGTGGGATTCCACTCCATCCACGGGCCATTGTTAATATCATTATGGCAGAGTGCCATTTTTGAGGTGTTAGCGAACCAAACTTGGGTCCCCTAGCTTCTGTGCAGTAAAGCCAATCTACTGACACTGGGTTGTGGTGAAGGAAAGTGCAGTGTTTATCGTAAGATGCCAGACAAGGAGTCTGGGGCAGCTAGTGCTCAAAAAACCTGAACTCCATGATGGGTTTCAGGGAGGCATTTCTAAAGGCCAGGTGAGGGAGAGGGTGTTGAGGGGTGTGTGATCAGCTCGTGCACAATTCTCTGATTGGCTGATGGTGAGGTAACAGGGTGGTGTCACAGGAGTTAACATTATCAATCCTCAGGCTCCAGTAAGTCTGGGGCCTACGTTTTCATGGTCATCAAGTAGTTAACTTTTTCCATTTGGTGGTGGTTTTAGCATCGTAAAACCACTCAGGAAATGTGCAGCAAATACTGTTACCTAGGTACTTCAGAGGGGAACTAAAGCAGAGGACTTGCGGGGAGGGGTCTGTCCTGGGAAGGCCCCACAGGGTCCTGCTCAGTTACAGAGAGAATATAGTTTACAAAAGCAAAATCTTCTCCCAACCCAGAAAACTTCTCCACAAAGGTAGCAGAGGAAGAAAGCAATTTTATTATTGAATATACTATATTAAACCAGAATGTGATCGCATAACAGACAATCCGCAAAGAGACTGCAAAGATGGAAAGTAATCGCACCCCCCTACATAGCCAAGCAGATACAGCCCATTACACACACTTTCTCAAGGTGAACAATAACTAGTCCCCTAGTAAGAGGAGCAGTACCTTTTGTCACAGGTAGTTGGTTCCAAATTTACCTAAGTAATCGGGGAGACCCCTTGTGTTGGCTTTAATCAGAAGAGAAACGAACTTCTCATTGCAAATTGGAACAGAGACTACCAAAGTTAGGTTCTTATCCTCCCACAGAAACTGGGAGATGGTTTGCATTTCAGAAAGATGGCTCCCAGGTCCTCAGGAAATGATCCTCAGTTATGAGGTCATTATAAAGATTTATGTACATTTGAAAAGGAAAAGAAATTCTGAAACAAAAGGGAGGGGGAGAAAAGTCTCCTCCCTTATTTGCAACAAGGAGAGTTAACCCTCTATTTTTATTCTGTATTTGATCTTAACACCATCCAGTGTATTTTCTGTGGCCATTTTCCCCCTCATAGTTGACAACATATATGTACTTTGATTCGTTAATTCCACATTTAAGAATCCCCAGGAGATGTTGAAACATGTTTTTAAAATGTATGTTCAAGTGTACTTTTACAACATTATTTACGATAGAAAAAAATTGAAATCAACCCAAATCCCAAATTCCAAAATAAGGAAGCAGTTGAAAAAAGTTAGAGACTTCTGTATGATGAGGTATTATGCATTAAAATGGCATTTATGAGGAAGTTTTCAATGACATGAAAAAACCCCTAGGACCTAGAAGTCTGTATACACTGTGTTGTCAACTATGAGGACCTGGGAGCCATCTTTCTGAAATGTTATATGAGCTTAAAGGAGGTGGGAAGGGAAAGAGAACTAAATCCTTAACTTCCTCAACAGCAAATCAACAGAAAATAAAAGTTATGAACTGAGAAGTAGCAAGATAAGCCTACTATTTAGAAATTTTGATGGTAAATACCAGAGGGGGAAAAACAACTAAAAGTATCTTTGGTGATCTTTTTTGTAGTGGGGGGCTGGTGTGTGTGGGGGACAAGGGACAGCTATGTTTTGTTATGAACTTTGAATACTGTTTAAATTTTTTGCATATATTATAGGGCTAAAAGTAAAAATTAAGTACAATTTTAAAATCCCCTGCCTACCACTGTTCCCCCCGACCCTAGAAAAAACATATGAACTTTTCCGTATTTCATAGGTCAGAAAGCTATTTTTATTTCTGTTCTGCTGTTTATCTGGAAATGAAACTATTTTGATGTTCTCAGTGAACCCTGTGACTCATACCTGGAGAGGTATTAGCATTTACGACCTCAGAGATTTCTCCATCTCTCCTGCTCATGTGAAGGACTCTGTGGTCCTCCTCTCCCTTCTTTGAATTTCCCACCTCCTGGCAGTTATCAGGGGCTGAAGAGAAAGCCTATTCCTCACCAGATGGTGGGCAGTGTTTTGGTAAGAGTGCTGAGATATGACTTAGTTATAAAGGGGTTGGTTAGGGTAGGGTTGTGATCTGTAGCAGGTTCCCTGGTGTTCCCTGAAACCTAACATTTTCACAGAGCTTTGGTGCCTGGGTTTAAGCTGATCTTGCCATTTATTAGTTCTGTGACTTTGGACAAGTTACTTAGCTGATTTAAGCTTCTGCTTCCTCATTAACAAAGTGGGAATAATAGTAGAAACCCATCCTTCTTAGAGTTTTGATGATAATTAAATGGAACACTATATGTGACCATGTATGTAGTGTACCAAGTTGGAGTGTTCAATACATTGGCTGTGATCAGTATTATCTATTAGAACAATGTTGATCCTCTGCAAATCATGCCGTTAGCCTGAATCGTACTGAAAATAACTCAATTCAGTGTGTGTGTGTGTGTGTGTGTGTGTGTGTGTGTGTGTGTGTGTGTAATTTCCCTTGAGACTTTCTCTTTGACCCATGGGTTATTCAGAAGTGTGTTGTTTACTTTCCAAGTGTTTGGAAATTTTTCTGTTACTGATTTCTAGTTAAGTTCCATTATGGTCAGAGAATACACTCTGTATGATTTAAATTCTTTTAAATTTGTTGAGGTTTATTTTATGGCCCAAGATATGGTCTCTATTAGTATTTGGTCTTTGAACACTTAAAAAGAATGTGTATTCTGCTGTTGTTGGGTATTCTATAAATGTCAATTAGATCCTGTTAGTCAACAGTAGAGTTGAGTTCTTCTGGATCCTGATTTTCTGTCTAGTTGCTTTATCTATTGTTTAGGAAGGGTTGTTAAAGTCCACAATATCATTGTTGCTGTGTCTTTTTCTCCTTTAGTTTATCAGGTTTTGCTTCATATATTTTTCAGCTCTGTTGACTGGTGCATACACATTTACAGATGCTATATCTTCTTAGTGGATTGACCCTTTTATCATAGCATCTGTAAATGTGTATGCACCAGTCAACAGAGCTGAAAAATATATGAAGCAAAACCTGATGGAACTAAAGGAGAAGAAGACACATCAACAATGGTAATTGTGGACTTAACAACCCTCCCTCAACAGTAGGTAAAGCAACTAGACAGAAAATCAGGATCTAGAAGAACTCAACTCTTTTGTAATAGCAGGAAGAAGATCCTAAAGAACAAGCAGCATGGTTAATAAGCAGTGGGTGCTTTTTCTGCACCCAACAGCCTAAGGCATAGCTATGAACTCATTTTACAGGTGAGAAACTTGTGTACTGGGTCACAAGGTCCCACAGGTGGAATGTGGCTGAGCTGGGATTCAAGCTCAGGTTGAGAGCACCTGAAGGCGTGATTCTTCATTCCCATCTCTTTTCTTATCCATTTGTCTCTTGCCAGTCACTCATTTCTGGTGAAACCTGTGTCCTTTCATGTCTGTCCCCTGGCAGCTGTTTCACAGCAAGGCCTTGTAAGGTGGAGGTTAGAGGGACCCACACTGGAGCCACGCTGCCTGATTCACATTCCTGTCTGGATTAGCCAGGTGACCTCAGCAAGTTACTCAACCTCCACTCCCTCATGTTCTTCGCTTATAAAACAGGCATAATAACGGACTTGCTTCATAGAGCTGTTAGAAAATTAAGTAAAATGATATTTGTAAAGCTCCTAGAACAATGCCTGGCACAGTCAGTATTCATTAAGTCCTTGCTGTTATTCCTTCCACAACACCACACAATCGGTCCCTTTTCCTGGAACCGTCTTTCTCCATTGTCAACCATATTCAAGATTTTTTTTTTTACATTTATTTTGTGGCTTAGAGTGCCTCTGGCCCACTGTCACTTGTCACCAGGTATATGTGTATCCAGTTTGAGAAACGGGAATGTGTACTGGGCTGAGCAGGAAGCCTGGACTCTCACAGGTGCTTAGTAAATGATTACAATTTTGAGCCATTAGGGAAGAGGACTCCCTTTAATTCTCATAAGAGTTCTATGAGGGAAATCCATATTTGTTATTCCCATTACAAGTGAGGAATGTGAGGAAGAAAGAGGTTGAATAATTTTGCCCAAGGGCGTATGGCTAATCATAGATAGGGTTTTGAATTAGGCCATCTGGCTCCCGTGTGTGTCCCCTCACCCCTGCCTTACACTACCTCCCCAGGAAATAGCCTGTGCAGAACGGACCAGAAAGTAGACGGTGTCACCCGGGTGAGGGTTGTCAAGGAATGAGTGACTGGGGAGAGTGAGGAAGCTATCACAGCAGTTCCAGTAAGAGATGCTGTGGATTCAGATATATTTTGAAGGTGGAAGCAACAAGACATGCTAATGGATCGGAAGTACGGGGTGAGGCAAACAGAGGAGTTAGTGGATTATGTTTTTGGCTTGAGCAACTGGGGATGTAGATGTCATTCATCCAGAGGCAAATTCCACCAGGTTTGTGGAAGGTGAATCAAGAGTTTTATGTGGGATACGTTTCACTTAGATGCATCAAATGGAACTGTTGAGTAGGCTACTACATGTACAAATCAAGTTCAAGAAAGAAATACAGGCTAGACTAGAGAAATTAATGTGGGCATGACCAGCCTGTTGATGGTATGAAAGCCATGGGAATGAGTGACTGCACCTAGTTGGGTGGACAGAGAGGAGGAGAGGTCCACGGGCTGAGCCTCCTGACACAGACTGAACTTGAGTAAGGGGTGGCAGTGTGTGAAACAGCTGTTTTGACTGATTCTAGTTTTTCAGTGAAATCAGAAGCAAGACCATTGATTGGCTGAGGATAGGGACAGAGTATCGGGGTGAAATGGCTGCTTGGGAGGCTGGGAGGCTGAGTTGATCAGGGACATTGAGTAGAATCGCCCGGCAATGAGGAAAGCCTGCTTGAGGCTTGTTGTCAGGAGCTAAGTGCAACTAGGCAGGAGGTAATGTGTGTTTCCACCAGGAGCTGCTGAGTGGAGCAGACAGACGGTGGGCTTAGGAGAGCTGAGGTTCAGGTGGGTGAGTGTGAGAGAGAGAGATGGCGGGAGGTTCCCTGAATCAGCCTCCTTTCTGCTCCCTGAGACCTTGGTCCTATTTTCAATGCTGGTTGAGTTTTCTCTGGTGCCTTCCTCGTCTCTTTGCCCCCTGTGCCTCTCCCTGCCCTGCTCACCCACTTCACCCCTCCAGGCCTCAGCCATCCTCCTCCACTTCCTCTCCTGCCCCCTCCTTCAGTTTCTCATCCTGAGGAAATCGAGCCCACAAGCCAGCTCAACCAGAGCAACTGGAACCAGTCCTTCAGAAGGGCTCAGTAATAGTGACTTTCTCTATTTAACAAAGATTCCTACCTGCATGCCAACACCAGGGCTGTTTTTCTTAGAACCCATGCTCATTGAAGTCAGAGGAAGCAGCTTGTCCACCCATCAACAAATGTGGCCCAAGGCATACTCGTTGTTAGGTCCATTGTGAGATGTGAAGGTGGTCTCTGAGCCGTTCCCTCTGCCGTCCTCCTTAAGGAGCTTGGTGGCCGGCGGCAGAGACTGACCCAGGTGGAAAGGACTGCAGTGGACATTGGGATGTGCCCCTGGTCTCCCTTCAGACTGAAGGACTTATTCCCCCAGCTTCTGGGGGTGCTGCGGGCAGGTGGTCCCCTGCTGTCAGCCATCTCAGGAATTGTTTTGGTTGAAGAAAGCCCCCTAGCCAAAGGTCTAGCCTGCATCAAATGACTGATCTACACCAGGTTATAAAGACCCAACTTTCTCAACCCAAATTCGAGGCATCTCAGAAGGGTCATTCCAGTTTCAGAGCTCCCTGGGAGGGTGAGCTGAGGCCTTCAGAGCTTCACCTCTCTGTCTCCCCAGTTCTTGCCTCCCTCTACTCCCTCTCACAGATGTTGACCCCTTAATCAACTCCCTGCACCCTCATCTCCCTCTCAGAGTCTGCTTCTGGAGAACTCAACTTGCAACATTTGGTGCCGGGAGTGACCCAAGAAAGCAGCCACTAAGATGGAATTGGTTTTCTTGGTGTAGCAGTAACACCACACCAGGACTCTAAAATAATCCCTTCCCTGAATTCCTCATTTTCTACAAAATCATAATCGCATGTGTCACCCTCTGGGCCCAAAGCCCACGTCCTTCCTCTAGTGTAAATTGTACCCACACTTTCTCCTCTGCTCCTCCAGTCTCCAGGCCACAGCCCTGTTTCATGGGTAGGCATGATGACACGGGGGTTTGTGCCTACTTCTGTCATGCTGGCATCTTGTGTTCTGGGCTGAGAGGTCAGAACTCAGGGCTTCCAGAGCAACTGGAAGCTGTGGGAGCAGGAATGCCAGGAAGGAGGGAGCTAAAGGCAGAGCACTGAAATCTATGTGAAAACTCCCCTCCTGGTCTCAGCCCATCTCTCCTCTATGGGCTTCTTTCTTTCTTTTTTTTAATCTTTGTATCATTTAATGTTATGAAAATTCATCAGGATCAGTAAGAATAGAGGTACAATATCGTTTTGAATGTCCATGTATTCCATTGTATGGATATACTATAATTTAACTAATCCTCTACTGTTGGGCATTTGGAGTGTTTCCATTTGTTGTTAAGGTTAATTTTTGTGTATGTGGGCTTATTTCTTAAAACTGAAGGAAGACCATTTATGATGTAATTCTGTTCCCAGTGGGAAGCAGGGCTCCAGTGTTGCCAGGACTATCCCATCTGTTGGGTTTGTTTGTGCTGCTGGCAGCATGACAGGCTCAGGGCCACAGGGGAAGGGAGGGCTGCCGCCAGGGGGGAGCCAGTTTATGATAAGGGAGACTGATGCCTAAAGGCAGGATTGACTAAAATACCCAATCCTGTGAACTTCACTCCCACCACCTCAATGGTAGATGAGGTGACAGTTGATAAGGAGACACGGGAAATGGTCTTGGGTTCCCAAGAACCAGACCTGAGACAAGGACTAGGGTGTAGGTAGTTTATTGGGAGGTGGTTCTGATTTTGGTGGTGAAAAGCTGGGAGAAGGACCTCGGTTCTTGTCTTCTTTGAAGAAAGAATTCAGCAAAGAGACCAAGATTGTGAAAAAGATATAAGTGTTTATTAGAAGCATGCGAAGGAACACACAGGTGAACTCGGAGTGAGTTTTGTGCAATGGGACAGCTTAGGTTGCTTAAATAGGGGCAGTCTTCAGGTTTTTTTCTGGCCAATCATCTCCATATCTGGTTCTGGTGTGGGCACGCATCTCTCAGCCAAGATGGATTCCAGCTGGCGTCTTCTCCCTCCTTTTGTCCTTCCCCTCGACTGAGGACCTTCTCTGAGCATGTGTCAGGCCAGGAAATCCATGAGAATGCACCCAATCAGGGCCCAGTGCTCCCGCTGGTATCCCAACTGAAGCATCAGCAGGAGACCAGCTGCAGCTGCTCAGCCTGAGGCCTATATATCCCCTGCCTCAGTTCCAGGCAGCAGGGATGAAGAAGTCAGGACGTGAAACGAGGGAAAGAAACTGACCCAATGTTACTGAGTAGCTTCTGCTGTGAGGACCTGAGGCCTAATCCCACTGGGGACCCTCTGAGACAGGGCCAGGACTCGGGTGACGCACTCAGCATGCCAAATTAAGGAGAGACCCACTCTCGCATGACCCTGGTAGGTGCCGTCTAAAATTTTACACCCTGGTGCCTCTCTTGCCTTGTCCTAGTCCCTGCCCTACTCTGAGAGACTGTGCAGAACTAACATCACAATCGTCCACCAACAGCTGGGAGCTGAGGCATCTCGGCGCTGACCCCATTCTCCATTGATTAAGCGTTGCCCCTGGGTTGTTAAATCCTGGCGCTTCCAGCCCTGAGGCAGAGAGTTAGAGGGAGGAAGCTTCTGGTCCTCCAGGAACTGCCCACCGTAGGTGAGATGAACTCAGGTTGGCTGAGAGCACACAGGCCTGGGTACCCATAGCACCTGCAGTGGACGGAGAGGATGTGTTTAGAAACAGTTCAGGGAGCCTGGAGTATTTCCCTTCTCTCCCTGGGGCCCACCCCCTTCTGCTTCTTTGACGTTTGAATCCATTAAAGGAAAATTTCAAGAGAATCCCTTAGAGAACTAGACTATGTCTCCTGGAATCCGAAGGTGCCAGAACTGGTAGCCTCCTTATGCCTGTGAAGTCCTCAAGGTGAGGCGTCTCTGTGGCAGAGCAAGAGGTGGGTAACCTGGGAAGGTATCACCCAGGTCAGTGGTGGGAGTTTCTAAAACAATCCACAGAAACACTCCATGGGAAAGAGGCAGCCTCAGGCACTGCCACACGGAGGGCATCAGTGCCAGGCTGTGACCAGAGCAGCCCTGATATACCCACTCTGCTCTCCACCTTTCCTCCCCATCTGAACCCAGCCCTGGAGGAAGAAGGGCAGCAGAGTGAGTGGTGAGGGGGGAAGGGAAGGTTGAGGAGGAGAAGCCACCCACTCCCCTCCCCCAGGACAGTTTCCTCAGCCTGAGGAGGCCCAGGTTGGAGGACCAGGAAGCGTTAAGTGGATAAGAGGTCGATGCTTTGATATTTTATTGGGCTGAACTTTCTAAAATACGTTCAGAAAAAAGAGTATGAACAGCCAAGTGTGCCTCAGAAAGATGTGGGGTTTCCACGTAGGGAAGAATGAGTCAACAGTCAGCAGTACGGGTTTGCAGGGGCAGTGGTGGGAGAGAAAAACGTCATTTTCTGGTGTTGTCCTCCTGGGTTCATTCATTTGTTAAACCTATGTCCTCTATTCTAGCTTTGCCCAAATGTGCTAAAATGGTGCTATTTAAAAATTCTGTCTGTATTTCTAGAATTTGTTCAGAATTTGGAAGAGAGTTGTGGTTAATTGGCACACCCCCTGCCCCCACCAGCCAGTGAGGGCCCGGCCCCTGTGTGCTGATGCTGTTTCCAAAGCAAGGGGACTGTTGGGAGCCAAGAAGCCACCCCAGTCGTGCCTGTTGCAGCCTCTCCCCCCAGAAAGGCCCCAGAGGTTAAGATATTGATACAATCACAGTAGCCAAGACAGGAAGCTCTAAGAACTAGAATATTAATAGTAAGACCAGAATTGACATTCATCCAGGACTCAGTGTTACTGCTGTCCCAGCTGCCTATGGCCAGCATTGTTATTAAATAGCTTGAACATCATCTCCGAGAAAAGCTGGACACCCCCCCCCCCCCCCCGCCATGCTTGCTGATGGCTCCGTGTTGGATACCAAAGGGATTCTCCTTCTCACCCGAGGCGATAGAAGGAAGGGTCAGTCTTGATGTAATGTGCACACAGATCACCTGGGCTCTTGTCAAAATGCAGTCGGATCCGGAGTAGGGCCAGGATTATGCATTTCTAACTAGCTCCCAGGTGGTGTCAACGCTTTGGTGCATGACCACATTTCCAGCAGCAAAGATCCAGAACAGTGGTTCTTCACCTTAGCTGCATATTAGGATCACATGGGGGAATTTGCAAAAAACTCAGATTCAGATTTCATTGGTCTGGAGTGGGATTCTGACCCTGATGTTTTTTAAATTCCCCTATAACTCTATAAACTGCTAAGGTTGAGAAATACTGATTTAGAATAAGAATCATAACTGTTATTTGCTTATTTCATAACTGTTATTTATTTATGGACGATAAATGTGGTTGAGGAGTTAATGCCTGCATGGACAAAGGATGATGATTCTTCTAATTCTCTCCAGGTGAGGGTGAAAATGCCGAGGAAGTGTCACCCCATCTGCACCCTGATACCTCAGTGTGCAGGAAATGGCTGCTGATAAAATCACCCTTCCACCCCAACCTCACCCAGAAAGGCTAGGACAGCCCCATTGAGTGGATTGTAGTTGCTCTGAATTGTCTGTGCAGAAAGGAGGGGAGGGAGGGTACATGTGAGTGCGCGTGCTCGAGAGACATCGATGCATCTGTGATGGAAGTTCAGCATGAGCACGTAGACCCAAATGTCCCTTGGTGCGTAAAGACTTCCTCCCTCAAGTCCCACAGTTTAAAAGTAGTTTTTTTCATTTGATGCGAGGCGATGATGACAATGCCTTGAGACCAGTCACTCTGTAAAATTCTTTATATATGTGTATATATATATTTTAAAAACTTTTTTGGCCGTGCCACATGGCTTGCAGGATCTTAGTTCCCCAACCAGGGATTGAACCCAGGCCCTGGCATTGGAAGATTGGAATCCTAACCACTGGACCACCAGGGAATTCCCTCTGTAAAATTCCTAAGTGCTTTTTGTATTAACTTCCCAGGACTGCCATGACAAATTACCAAAGACTGGGTGGCTTAAACAACAGAACTGTATTCTCTCACAGTTCTGGAGACCAAAGTCCAATATCAAGGTGTAGGCAGGGCCATGCTGTCTCATCATTCCAATCTCTGCCTCCGTCATCCCATGGATTTCCCCCTGTATCTATTCTCTTATTCTAAGGACACCAGTCATATTGGATTAAAGGCTCACCCTACTCAAGTGTGACCTCATCTTAACGAATAACATCTGCAATGACCCTATTTCTAAATAAAGTCACATTCTGGGATTCTGGGAGGAACATGAATTTGGGGGAGGATACTATCCAACCCAGTACACTCTTCTTACCTAAAGATGGAAAGATTCCTAAGGCCATCACAGGTACATATTAGAAATACCTTACCCAGATACCTTGCAAGTGGGAGTTCTCTGTTTTACACCAGAGCCCAGCCTGTTCCATTTCCAGCAACTTCTCAGGCAGTGCAGCATAATGGAAAGAATGCAGAACATGGAGCCTGGTGGCCCTGAGGTCGAATCTCCACTTAGCTGTGTGACTTTGGTTAAGTTGCTTATACCCTCTTGGGTTGCATGATTTGTAACACGGGGCAATAGGGCAGATAACCAAACATCTGTGGGCACTTTCTTCTGCGTGATACACCATATAAGAAGCTTTATAGATGTTATTTGATTAACAGAAATATCCTCATGAAGCTGTGAGGATAAATTAGTTAACAGAGCCTGTACCTGATACACCGTAGGTGATGAACAATTAGTTCTTTTTACGTTACTCCCCACTTCAGGGGCTGGCAATTTCTGAGATTCCCTAAGCAGAGCCACCCAGATAACCCGCCCTTGCATTTCTGATAGGCAGCCTGGAGCAGGAGACTTGGGAGTCAGCTCTGCCAGGAGCTGCACCGTGACTTGGGCAAGCCACTTAAACTCTTTCCATCCAGTGGTTCACACTGCTGCCTACTCAAGAATGAGCAGCATCTGAGAGCAGCGTGCCAGTGTGGGAAGTGGAGCCCAGGGCCTGGCCGGTGAGAAGGTTCATGGGCTGTGGAGCGTTCCTGTCCTGAGTTGGTCCTGAGCTCACCTGCTCCATCCCGCCATCTGTCCCTCCGTGCACCTGCCCTAATCTTTACTGGGCTGTGTTCTAAGCTCTCTGTGGATCTGCCAAGGGTTAATTGGCTTCTGGCCTTTAAAGAAAATGTGAAACTAACAGAAGAGCCCCTCCCTGGGTTTGGATAATATGTGTGTGTGTGTGTGTGTGTGTGTGTGTGTGTGTTTCCTTGCTCTCTTGCAGGACTTCCTGTTTCTGCAGATTCTTTCCTCACCCCATTAGCTCTGGAAGTGGCAGGGCACTCGTGCAAATCTGTCAGCTACCACATCACGTCCTTGATTTGCTGTCTTCTTCTCCAGGGACCTCTCTGTTGAGGGCTGGTGTGTCCTCCTGGCACAGCTGACACTTCCGTTGGGCTCAGCTGCCAAATTGCTGGGTGTGATTATTGTTTTAGGTGTCAAGTGGTGACAGGGGATCCCACTCCCAGTTTATTGGGCAAGCCTTGGAACATCCCAGCTCCACAGTAATAACAACCCATCATATTCTTTTTTTTTTTTAACAACCATAGAAGTATTATTTATAATAGTAAAATATTGGCAACTTCCAGCATCCATACAGAGGAGAAATAAATTGTCATACCTATAATGGAATTCACATAGCAGTGAAAAGGAATGGACTCGAGCTACATGAATCAATATGGATTAATTCCACAAATATAAGATTGATCAAAAGAAAGCAAGTTGCAAATGAATTTTTGCAGTATGATATCCACAAGAAAGTTCAATACACACAACAATTCTATTAATTGAACAGGGAGAATTATATATGGAAAGGAAAAAAGAAATGCAAATAAATGAAAAACCTCCAAAATCTGGACAGATTTCCTCCTGGGTAGAAAGAAGGAAGAGAAGGAACCTTGGAGGACACTGTAAGGGGGATTTAACTATGTTGGCAATGTTATATTTTTAAGCTGGGTGATGAGTTGTTGTTCTTTGTTTTTTTGGGGGGGTATAGTTGTTTTACAATGTTGTGTTAGCTTCTACTGTACAGCAAAGTGAAGGAGAGTTCCCTGTGCTATATAGCAGGTAGTCATTAGTTATCTATTTTATACATATTAGTGTATATATGTCAATCCAAATCTCCCAATTCATCCCACCACCCCCTTCCCACCTTGGTGTCAATACCTTTGTTCTCTACATCTGTGTCTCTATTTCTGCCTTGCAAACCGGTTCATCTGTACCATTTCTCTAGATTCCGCATATATGTGTTAATATGCGATATTTATTTTTCTATTTCTGACTTACTTCACTCTGTATGACAGTCTCTAGAGGTCCATCTACATCTCTACAAATGACCCAATTTGGTTTCTTTTTATGGCTGAGTAATATTCCATTGTATATATGTACCACATCTTCTTTATCCATTCGACTGTCGATGGACATTTAGGCTGCTTCCATGACCTGGCTATTGAAAACTGTGCTGCAATGAACACTGGGGTGCATTGTGTCTTTTTAAATTATGGTTTTCTCTGGGTGTATGCCCAGTAGTGGTATTGCTGGGTCATATGGTAATTCTATTTTTAGTTTTTTAAGGAACCTCCATACTGTTCTCCACACAGGCTGTATCAATTTACATTCCCACCAACAGTGCAAGAGGATCCCATTTTCTCCACACCCACTCCAGCATTTATTGTTTGTAGATTTTCTGATGATGCCCATTTTAACCAGTGTGAGTTGATACCTCACTGTAGTTTGATTTGCATTTGTCTGATAATTAGTGATGTTGAGCACCTTTTCATGTGCCTCTTGGCCCTCTGTATGTCATCTTTGGAGAAATGTCTTTTTAGGTCTTCTGTCCATTTTTCGATTGGGTTGTTTGTTTTTTTTGATATTGAGCTGCATGAAATGTTTGTATATTTTGGAGATTAATCCTTTGTCCGCTGATTTATTTGCACATATTTTCTCCCATTCTGAGGGCTGTCTTTTCATCTTTATGATTTCCTTTGCTGTGCAAAAGCGTTTAAGTTTCATTAGGTCCCATTTGTTTATTTTTGTTTTTATTTTCATTACTCTAGGAGATGGGTCAAAAAAGATCTTGCTGTGATTTATGCCAAAGAGTGTTCTTCCTGTGTTTTCCTCTAAGAGTTTAATAGTGTCCAGTCTTACATTTAGGTCTATAATCCATTTTGAGTTTATTTTTGTGCATGGTGTTAGGGAGTGTTCTAATTTCACTCTTTTACATGTAGCTGTCCAGTTTTCCCAGCACCACTTATTGAAGAGGCTGTCTTTTCTCCATTATATATTCTTGCCTCCTTTCTCATAGATTAGTTGACCATAGGTGTGTTGGTTTATCTCTCGGCTTTCTATCCTGTTCCATTGACCAATATTTCTGTTTCTATGCCAGTACCATATAGTCTTGATAACTGTAGCTTTGTAGTATAGTCTCAAGTCAGGGAGTCTGATTCCTCCAGCTCCGTTTTTTTTCCTCAAGATTGCTTTGGCTATTCAGGGTCTTTTCTGTTTCCATACAAATTTTAATATATTTTTGTTCTAGTTCTTTGAAAAATGCCATTGGTAATTTGATAGGGATTGCGTTGAATCTGTAGATTGCTTTGGGTAGTATAGTCATTTTCACAATATTGATTCTTCCGATCCAAGAACATGGTATATCTCTCCAACTCTTTCTGTCATCCTTGACTTCTTTCATCAGTGTCTTATAGTTTTCTGCATACAGGTCTTTTGCCTCCTTAGGTAGGTTTACTCCTAGGTATTTTATTCTTTTGTTGCAGTGGTGAATGGGATTGTTTCCTTAATTTCTCTTTCTGATCTTTTGTTGTTAGTGTATAGGAATGCAAGAGATTTCTGTGCACTAATTTTGTATCCTACAACTTTACCAAATTCATTGATTAGCTCTAGTAGTTTTCTGGTGGCGTCTTTAGGATTTCCTATGTATAGTGTCATGTCATCTGCAAACAGTGACAGTTCTACTTCTTCTTTTCCAATTTGGATTCCTTTTATTTCTTTTTCTTCTCTGATTGCCGTGGCTAGGACTTCCAAAACTATGTTGAATAGTAGTGGTGAGAGTGGACATCCTTGTCTTGTTCCTGATCTTAGAGGAAATGCTTTCAGTTTTTCACCATTGAGGATGATGTTTGCTGTGGGTTTGTTATATATGGCCTTTATTATGTTGAGGTAGGTTCCACCTATGTCCATTATCTGGAGAGTTTTATCATAAATCAGTGTTGTATTTTGTCAACAGCTTTTGCTGCATCTATTGAGATGATCATATGATTTTTATTCTTCAATTTGTTAATATGGTGTATCACACTGATTGATTTGCATATATTGAAGAATCCTTGCATCCCTGGGATAAATCCCACTTGATCATGGTGTATGATCGTTTTAATGTGCTGTTGGATTCTGTTTGCTAGTATTTTGTTGAGGATTTTTACATCTATATTCATCAGTGATATTGGCCTGTAGTTTTCTTTTTATGTGATATCCTTTTCTGGTTTGGGTATCAGGGTGATGGTGGCCTTGTAGAATGAGTTTCGGTGTGTTCCTTCCTCTGCAATTTTTTGGAAGTTTGAGAAAGATAGGTGTTAACTCTTGTCTAAATGTTTGATAGAATTCACCTCTGAAGCCATCTGGCCCTGGACTTTTGTTTGTTGGAAGATTTTTAATTGCAGTTTCAGTTTCATTACTTATGCTTGGTCTGTTTATATTTTCTATTTCTTCCTGCTTCAGTGTTGGAAGCTTGTACATTTCTAAGAATTTGTCCATTTCTTCCAGGTTGTCCATTTTATTGGCACAGTGTTGCTTGTAATAGTCTCTTATGATCCTTTGTGTTTCTGTGGTGTCAGTTGTAACTTTTCCTCTTTCATTTCTGATTTTATTCATGTGAGTCCTTTCCCTCTTTTTCTTGATGAGTCTGGCTAAAGGTTTATCAATTTTGTTTATCTTCTCAAAGAACCAGCTTTTAGTTTTATTGATCTTTGCTATTTTCTTTGTTTCTATTTCTCTTATTTCTGCTCTGATCTTTATGATTTCTTTCCTTCTACTATCTTTGGAGGATTTTTTTTTGTTCTTCTTTCTCTAGTTGCTTTAGGTGTAAGGTTAGATTGTTTATTTGATATATTTCTTGTTTCTTGAGGTAAGATTGTGTTGCTATAAACTTCCGTCTTGGAACGGTTTTTGCTGCATCCCATAGGTTTTGGGTCGTCATGTTTTCGTTGTCATTTGTCTCTAGGTATTTTTTGATTTCCTCTTTGATTTCTTCAGTGATCTCTTGGTTGGTTACTTAGTAGTGTACTGTTTAGCCTCTATGTGTTTGTATTTTTTACATAGTTTTCTCCTGTAATTGACTTATAATCTCATAGCATTGTGGTCAGAAAAGATGCTTGATACAATTTCAATTTTCTTAAATTTACCAAGGCTTGATTTGTGAATGAAGATGTGATCTATCCTGGAGAATGTTCTGTGTGCACGTGAGAAGAAAGTGTAATCTACTGTTTTTGGATGGAATGTCCTATAAATCAGCGGTCCTGATCCTTTTCAGCACCAGGGACCGGTTTTGTGGAAGACAGTTTTTCCTTGAATGGGGGGTGGGGGTATGGGATGGTTCAGGCAGTAACATGAGCAATGGGGAGCAACAGATGAAGCTTCACTCGCTCACTTGCTGCACACCTCGTGCTGTGCAGCTAGGTTCCTAACAGGCCACAGACCATTACCAGTGGTTGGGGATCCCTGCTATAAATATCAATTAAATTTATCTGGTCTATTGTGTCATTTAAAGCTTGTGTTTCCTTATTAATCTTCTGTCCTGATGATCTGTCCATTGGTGTAAGTGGGGTGTTAAAACCCCCACCATTTTTGTGTTACTCTCGATTTCCCCTTTTATAGCTGTTTGCATTTGCCTTATGTATTGAGGTGCTCATATGTTGGGTGCATAAATATTTATAATTGTTATATCTTCTTCTTGGATTGATCCCTTGATATTATGTAACGTCCTTCCTTGTCCCTTATAAAAGTCTTTATTTATTTACTTATTTAAAAATTTTTAACATCTTTATTGGAGTATAATTGCGTTACAATGGTGTGTTAGTTTCTGCTTTATAACAAAGTGAATCAGTTATACATATACATATGTTCCCATATCTCTTCCCTCTTGCATCTCCCTCCCTCCCACCCTCCCTATCCCACCCTTCTAGGTGGTCACAAAGCACCAAGCTGATCTCCCTGTGCTATGCGGCTGCTTCCCACTAGCTATCTACCTTACCTTTGGTAGTGTATATATATATGTCCATGCCACTCTCTTACTTTGTCACAGCTTACCCTTCCCCCTCCCCATATCCTCAAGTCCATTCTCTAGTAAGTCTGTGTCTTTATTCCCGTCTTGCCCCTAGGTTCTTCATGACCTTTTTTTTTTCTTAGATTCCATATATATGTGTTAGCATACAATATTTGTTTTTCTCTTTCTGACTTACTTCACTCTATGACAGACTCTAGGTCCATCCACCTTACTACAAATAACTCAGTTTCGTTCCTTTTTATGGCTGAGTAATATTCCATTGTATATATGTGCCACATCTTCTTTATCCATTCATCTGTTGATGGACACTTAGGTTGCTTCCATGTCCTGGCTATTGTAAATAGAGCTGCAATAAACATTGTGGCACATGACTCTTTTTGAATTATGGTTTTCTCTGGGTATATGCCCAGTAGTGGGATTGCTGGGTCGTATGGTAGTTCTATTTTTAGTTTTTTAAGGAACCTCCATACTGTTCTGCATAGTGGTTGTATCAATTTACATTGCCACCAACAGTGCAAGAGGGTTCCCTTTTCTGCACACACTCTCCAGCATTTTTGTTTGTAGATTTTTTTTCACACACACACACTGTATTTTATTTTTACAGGAGATAAAGAAACTGACACCAAGCATTGTAAAGGGATGACCACAACAAAAGCAACAATGATTGCAATTACCAAACACAAAACACACTCATACTATGTCATAATACTGACATTCAGTCCAGTAATCCTCCACTGTAACAGCTTCTTTACTTTGCAGTGCAAATTGATTTGTATATTTTTTTGCCTCAGAGTCCTTGTGGGATTTTTTATTTTTATTCAAACAGAAGGTCACAAAAATTATAATCATCCTCATCAGTTCACTCAGTCCCATGTAATTAATTTTTTTATCTTGATCTTTTGTTAGAACTTTTATGAATTCATCAGTTTTCCATTAGAGTTCTGAAAATGCTTATTCATTCAGTTCAGCAATATAGTCAGTTACCAGAAACCTGTACTTGTCAGAGTCTTTTCCATGAACTCCTTGAAGATGAAACCCTTTTATAGGAACATTTTTGCAAAAGCATCAGAGTACACCCAGAACTGTCTGTAAATGACAGAAGACTTAAAAATGACCACAGTTAAAGATTTGATGAAAGTTCATAATAATGCAATTTACAAGGAAATTTAGTTATTTCTGAGATATACATTTTAAAGTAATAACTAGAATTATGACTTATAACATTATACCAGAACATATAAGATTTTTAGAAATTTCATGTAATGTCTGAAACATTTATATTAACATATTTCCATACAAATAACCCAAGGAAGGTTTAGTATTAGTTGTTTTTTGTTTGTTTCTTTGTTTTATTATACTGCAGGTTCTTGTTAGTAATCAGTTTTATACACATCAGTGTATACATGTCAATCCCAATCGCCCAGTTCAGCATACCACCATCCCCACCCCACCACGGTTTCCCCCCTTGGTGTCCATAGTTTGTTCTCTACATCTGTGTCTCAACTTCTGACCTGAAAACTGGTTCATCTGTACCATTTTTCTAGGTTCCACATGCATGCATTAATATACGATATTTGTTTTTCTCTTTCTGACTTACTTCACTGTGTATCACAGTCTCTAGATCTATCCAGTTCTCTACAAATGACCCAATTTCATTCCTTTTTATGGCTGAGTAATATTCTATTGTATATATGCACCACATCTTCTTTATCCATTCGTCTGTCGATGGGCATTTAGGTTGCTTCCATGACCTGACTATTGTAAATAGTGCTGCAGTGAACATTGGGTTGCATGTGTCTTTTTGAATTATGGCTTTCTCTGGGTATATGCCCAGTAGTGGAATTGCTGGATCAATATATAATTCTATTTTTAGTTTATTAAGGAACCTCCATTCTGTTCTCCATAGTGGCTGTACTAATTCACATTCCCACCAACAGCACAAGAGGGTTCCCTTTTCTCCACACCCTCTCCAGCATTTGTTGTTTGTAGATTTTCTGATGATGCCCATTCTAACTGGTGTGAGGTGATACCTCATTGTAGTTTTGATTTGCATTTCTCTAATAAATAGTGATGTTGATCAGCTTCTCATGTGTTTCTTGGCCATCTGTATGTCATCTTTGGAGAAATGTCTATTTAGGTCTTCTGCCCATTTTTGGATTGGGTTTGTTTCTTTAATATTGAGCTGCATGAGCTGTTTATATATTTTGGAGATTAATCCTTTGTCCGTTGATTCGTTTGCAAATATTTCTCCCATTCTGAGGGTTGTCTTTTCATCTTGTTTATGGTTTCCTTTGCTGTGCAAAAGCTTTGAAGTTTCATTAGGTCCCATTTGTTTATTTTTGTTTTCATTTCCATTACTCTAGGAGGTGGATCAAGAAAGATCTTGCAGGCTTCCCTGGTGGCGCAGTGGTTGAGAGTCTGCCTGCCGATGCAGGGGACGTGGGTTCGTGCCCTGATCCGGGAGGATCCTACATACCACGGAGCGGCTGGGCCTGTGAGCCATGGCCACTGAGCCTGCGCGTCTGGAGCCTATGCTCCGCAATGGGAGAGGCTGCAACAGTGAGAGGCCAGTGTACCGCAAAAAAAAAAAAAAAAGCTCTTACATTTCGGTCTCGAATCCATTTTGAGTTTATTTTTGTGTATGGTGTTAAGGAGTGTTCTAATTTCATTCTTTTACACGTAGCTGTCCAGTTTTCCCAGCACCACTTATTGAAGAGACTGTCTTTTCTCCATCGTATATCTTTGCCTCCTCTGTCATAGATCAGTTGACCATAGGTGCGTGGGTTTATCTCTGGGCTTTCTATCGTGTTCCATTGATCTATGTTTCTGTTTTTGTGCCAGTACCATATTGTCTTGATTACTGTAGCTTTGTAGTATAGTCCGAAGTCAGGGAGTCTGATTCCTCCAGCTCCGTTTTTTCCCCTCAAGACTGCTTTCGCTATTCAGGGTCTTTTGTGTCTCCATACAAATTTTAAGATGATTTGTTTTAGTTTCGTAAAAAATGCCATTGGTAATTTGATAGGGATTGCATTGAATCTGTAGATTGCTTTGGGTAGTATAGTCATTTTCACAATATTGATTCTTCCAATCTAAGAACACAGTATATCTCTCCATCTGTTGGTATCATCTTTAATTTCTTTCATCAGTGTCTTATAGTTTTCTGCATATAGGTCTTTTGTCTTCCTAGGTAGGTTTATTCCTAGGTATTTTATTCTTTTTGTTGCAATGGTAAATGGGAGTGTTTCTATAATTTCTCTTTCAGATTGTTCATCATTATTGTATAGGAATGCAAGAGATTTCTGTGCATTAATTTTGTATGCTGCAACTTTGCCAAATTCATTGATTAGCTCTAGTAGTTTTCTGGTGGCATTGTTAGAATTCTGTATGTATAGTATCATGTCATCTGCAAACAGTGACAGTTTTACTTCTTCTTTTCCAATTTGGATTCCTTTTTCTTCTCTGATTGCCGTGGCTAGGACTTCCAAAACTATGTTGAATAATAGTGGTGAGAGTGGACATCCTTGTCTCATTCCTGATCTTAGAGGAAATGCTTTCAGTTTTTCACCATTGAGAATGATGTTTGCTGTGGGTTTGTCATATATGGCATTTATTATGTTGAGGTAGGTTCCCTCTATGCCCACTTTCTGGAGAGTTTTTATCATAAATTAGTGTTGAATTTTGTCAAAAGCTTTTTCTGCATCTGTTGAGATGATCATATGGTTTTTATTCTTCAGTTTGTTAATATGGTGTATCACATTGATTGATTTACGTATATTGGAGAATACTTGCATCCCTGGGATAAATCCCACTTGATCATGGTGTATGATCACTTTAATGTGTTGTTGAATTCTGTTTGCTACTATTTTGTTGAGGATTTTTGCATCTATATTCATCAGTGATATTGGTCTGTAATTTTCTTTTTTTGTAGGATCTTTGTCTGGTTTTGGTATCAGGGTGATGGTGGCCTCATAGAATGAGTTTGGGAGTGTTCCTTCCTCTGCAATTTTTTGGGAGAGTTTGACAAGGATGGGTGTTCACTCTTCTCTAAATGTTTGATAGAATTCACCTGTGAAGCCATCTGGTTCTGGACTTTTGTTTGTTGGAAGATTTTTAATCACAGTTTCAATTTCATTACTTGTGATTGGTCTGTTCATATTTTCTGTTTCTTCCTGTTTCAGTCTTGGAAGCTTATACCTTTCTAAGAATTTGTCCATTTCTTCCAGGTTGTCCATTTTATTGGCATGGAGTTGCTTGTAGTAGTCTCTTAGGATGCTTTGTATTTCTGCGGTGTCTGTTGTAACTTCTCCTTTTTCATTTCTAATTTTATTGATTTCAGTCCTCTCCCTCTTTTTCTTGATGAATCTGGCTAATGGTTTATCAATTTTGTTTATCTTCTCAAAGAACCAGCTTTTAGTTTTATTGATCTTTGCTATTGTTTTCTTTCTTTCTATTTCATTTATTTCTGCTCTGATATTTATGATTTCTTTCCTTTTGCTAACTTTGGGTTTTGTTTGTTCTTCTTTCTCTGTTTCCTTTAGGTGTAAGGCTAGATTGTTTAAAGGTGTGATGTTAGATTGTTTATTTGAGATTTTTCTTGTTTCTTGAGGTAGGCTTGTATAGCTATAAACTTTCCTCTTAGAACTGCTTTTGCTGCATCCCATCCCATAGGTTTTGGATCATCGTGTTTTCATTGTCATTTGTCTCTAGGTATTTTTTGATTGCCTCTTTGATTTCTTCAGTGATCTCTTGGTTATTTAGTAACGTATTGTTTAGCCTCCATATGTTTGTGTTTTTTACGTTTTTTTCCCTGTAATTCATTTCTAATCTCATAGCATTGTGGTTTGATTTGTGACGCAAGATGTGGTCTATCCTGGAGAATGTTCGATGCGCACTTGAGAAGAAAGTGTAATCTGCTGTTTTTGGATAGAATGTCCTATAAATATCAATTAAATCTATCTGGTCTATTGTGTCATTTAAAGTTTCTGTTTCCTTATTTATTTTCATTTTGGATGATCTGTCCATTGGTGTAAGTGAGGTGTTAAACTCCCCCACTGTTATTGTGTTACTGTCGATTTCCTCTTTTATAGGTGTTAGCAGTTGCCTTATGTATTGTGGTGCCCTTATGTGGGTGCATATATATTTATAATTGTTATATCTTCTTCTTGGATTGATCCCTTGATCATTATGTAGTGTCCTTCCTTGTCTCTTGTAACATTCTTTATTTTAAAGTCTTTTATCTGATATGAGTATAGCTAATCCAGCTTTCTTTTGATTTCCATTGGCATGGAATATCTTTTTCCATCCCCTCACTCTCATTCTGTATATGTCCCTAGGTGTGAAGTGGGTCTCTTGTAGACAACATATTTACAGGTCTTGTTTTTGTATCCATTCAGCCAGTCTATGTCTTTTGGTTGGAGCATTTAATCCATTCACGTTTAAGGTAATTATCGACATGTATGTTCCTATTACCGTTTTCTTAATTGTTTGGGGTTTGTTTTTGCAGGTCCTTTTCTTCTCTTGTGTTTCCTGCTTAGAGAAGTTCCTTTAGCATTTGCTGTAAAGCTGGTTTGGTGGTGCTGAATCCACTTGGCTTTTGCTTGTCTCTAAAGATTTTGATTTCTCCATCAAATCTGAATGAGATCCTTTCTGGTTAGAGTAATCTTGGTTGTAGGTTTTTCCATTTCATTACTTTAAATATATCCTGCCACTCCCTTCTGGCCTGCAGAGTTTCTGCTGAAAAATCTGCTGATAACCTTATGGGGATTCCCTAATATATTATTTGTTGCTTTTCCCTTTCTGCTTTTAATATTTTTTCTGTGAATTTAATTTTTGATAATTTGATTAATATGTGTCTCAGCATGTTTCTCCTTGGATTTATCCTGTATGGGTCTCTCTGCATTTCCTGGACTTGGGTGGCTATTTCTTTCCCATGTTAGGGAAGTTTTTGACTTTAATCTCTTCAAATATTTTCTTAGACTCTTTCTCTTTCGCTTCTTCTGGGACCCATGTAATTCGAATGTTGATGCATTTAATGTTGTCCCAGAGGTCTCTGAGACTGTCTTCAATTCTTTTCATTCTTTTTTCTTTATTCTGCTCTGTGGCAGTTATTTCTACCATTCTATATTCCAGCTCACTTATCCGTTCTTCTGCCTTAGTTATTCTGCTATTGATTCCTTCTAGAGTATTTTTAATTTCAGTTATTGTTTTGTTAATCACTGTTTGTTTGCTCTTGGTCCTTGTTAAACGTTTCTTGTGTTTTCTCCATTCTATTTCCGAGATTTTGGATCATCTTTACCATCATTACTCTGAATTGTTTTTCAGGTAGACTGCCTATTTCCTCCTCATTTTTTTGGTCTTGTGGGTTTTTACCTTGCCCCTTAACCTGCTGCATAGTTCTCTGTCTTCTCATTTTGTTTAGCTTACTGTGTTTGGGGTCTTCTTTCCATAGGCTGCAGGGTGGTATTTCCTCCTACTTCTGGTGTCTGCCCACAGTGGATGAGGCTGGTCCAGTGGCTTGTGTAGTCTTCCTGGTAGGGGGGGACTGGTGCCTGTGTTCTGGTGGGTGGAGCTGGATCTTGTCCCTCTCATGGGCAGGGCCATATCTGCTGGTGTGCTTTGAGGGGTCTGTGAGATTAGTATGACTTTAGGCAGCCTTTCTGCTTATGGGTGGGGTTGTGTTCCTGTCTTGCTACTTGTTTGCGGTGAGGTGTCCAGCACTGGAGCTTGCTGACTGTTGGGTGGAGCCGGGTCTTAGTGAGTTTTTTTTTTTGTCTTTTATTTAAACATCTTTATTGGAGTATAATTGCTTTACAATGGTGTGTTAGTTTCTACTGTATAACAATCAGCTATATGTATACCTATATCCCCATATCCCCTCCCTCTTGCATCTCCCTCCCACCAACCCTATCCCACCCCTCTAGGTGGTCACAAAGCACTGAGCTGATCTCCCTGTGCTATGCGGCTGCTTCCCACTAGCTATCTATTTTACATTTGGTAGTGCATATGTGTCCATGCCACTCTCTCACTTCATCCCAGCTTACCCTTCCCACTCCCCATGTCCTCAAGTCCATTCTGTATGTCTGTGTCTTTTTTCCTGTCTTGCCCCTAGGTTCTACAGAAACTTTTTTTTTTTTTTTTTTTAGATTTCATATATATGTGT
The DNA here is from genome assembly GCF_005190385.1 of Monodon monoceros. Lineage (NCBI taxonomy): Eukaryota > Metazoa > Chordata > Mammalia > Artiodactyla > Monodontidae > Monodon > Monodon monoceros. Next base: position 59,862,021 of record NW_021703780.1, on the reverse strand, counting down.
TAGCATATGGTATTTGTTTTTCTCTTTCTGACTTACTTCACTCTGTATGACAGTCGACAGTCTCTAGGTTCATCCACCTCACTACAAATAACTCACTTTCGTTTCCTTTTATGGCCGAGTACTATTCTATTGTATACATGTGCCACATCTTCTTTATCCATTCATCTGTCAGTGGACACTTGGATTGCTTCCATGTCCCGGCTGTTGTAAATAGAGCTGCAATGAACATTGTGGCACATGACTCTTTTTGAATTATGGTTTTCTCCGGGTATATGCCCAGTAGTGGGATTGCTGGGTCGTATGGTAGTTCTATTTTTAGTTTTTTAAGGAACCTCCATACTGTTCTCCATAGTGGCTGTATCAGTTTACATTCCCACCAACAGTGCAAGAGGGTTCCCTTTTCTCCACACACTCTCCAGAATTGTTTGTAGATTTTTTGATGATGGCCATTCTGACAGATGTAAGGTGATACCTCATTGTAGTTTTGATTTGCATTTCTCTAATGATTAGTGACATTGAGCATCCTTTCATGTGTTTGTTGGCAATCTGTATATCTTCTTTGGAGAAATGTCTATTTAGGTCTTCTGTCCATTTTTGGATTGGGTTGTTTGTGTTTTTTTGATATTGAGCTGTATGAGCTGCTTGTAAAATTTGGAGATTAATCCTTTGTCAGTTGCTTCGTTTACAAATATTTTCTCCCATTCTGAGGGTTGTATTTTCATCTTGTGTATGGTTTCCTTTGCTGTGCAAAAGCTTTTAAGTTTCATTAGGTCCCATTTATTTATTTTTGTTTTTATTTCCATTTCTCTAGGAGGTGGGCCAAAAAGGATCTTGCTGGGATTTATGTCATAGAGTGTCCTGCCTATGTTTTCCTCTAAGAGTTTTATAGTGTCTGGCCTTACATTTAAGTCTCTAATCCATTTTGAGTTTATTTTTGTGTATGGTGTTAGGAAGTGTTCTAATTTCATTCTTTTACATGTAGCTGTCCAATTTTCCCAGCACCACTTATTGAAGAGGCTGTATTTTCTCCATTGTATATTCTTGCCTCCTTTATCAAAGATAAGGTGACCATATGTGCATGAATTTATCTCTGGGCTTTCTATCCTGTTCTCTTGATCTATATTTCTATTTTTGTGCCAGTACCATACTGTCTTGATTACTGTAGCTTTATAGTATAGTCTGAAGTCTGGGAGCCTGATTCCTCCAGCTCCATTTTTCTTTCTTAAGATTGCTTTGGCTATTCGGGTTCTTTCGTGTTTTCATACAAATTATGAAGTTTTTTGTTCTAGTTCTGTTAAAAATGCCCTTGGTAGTTTGATAGGGATTGCATTGAATCTGTAGATTGCTTTGGCTAGTATACTCATTTTCACAACGTTGATTCTTCCAATCTAAGATCATGGTATATCTTTCCATCTGTTTGTATGTATCATCTTTAATTTCTTTTATCAGTGTCTTATAGTTTTCTGCATACAGGTCTTTTGTCTCCTTAGGGAGGTTTATTCCTAGGTATTTTATTCTTTTTGTTGCAATGGTAAATGGGAGTGTTTCCTTGATTTCTCTTTCAGATTTTTCATCCTTAGTGTATAGGAATGCAAGAGATTTCTGTGCAGTAATTTTGTATCCTGCTGCTTTACCAAATTCATTGATTAGCTCTAGTACTTTTCTGGTAGCATCTTTAGGATTCTCTATGTATAGTATCGTGTCATCTGCCAACAGTGACAAATTTACTTCTTCTTTTCCAATTTGGATTCCATTTATTTCTTTTTCTTCCCTGATTGCTGTGGCAAAAACTTCCAAAACTATGTTGAATAATAGTGGTGAGAGTAGACAACCTTGTCTTGTTCCTGATCTTAGAGGAACGAGACAGTTTCAGTTTTCACCATTCAGAATGATGTTGGCTGTGGGTTTGTCATATATGGCCTTTATTATATTGAGGTAAGTTCCCTCTATGCCTACTTTCTGGAGGGTTTTTAATCATAAGTAAGTGTTAAATTTTGTCGAAATCTTTTTCTGCATCTATTGAGATGATCATATGGTTTTTCTCCTTCAATTTGTTAATATGGTGTATCACATTGATTGATTTGCATACATTGAAGAATCATTGCATTCCTGGGATAAACCCCACTTGATCATCATGTATGATCCTTTTAATGTGCTGTTGGATTCTGTTTGCTGGTATTTTGTTGAGGATTTTTGCATCTATGTTCATCAGTGATATTGGCCTGTAGTTTTCTTTCTTTGTGACATCTTTGTCTGGTTTAGGTATCAGGGTGATGGTGGCCTCGTAGAATGAGTTGGGGAGTGTTCCTCCCTTTTTTGGGAAGAGTTTGAGAAAGACAGGTGTTAGCTCTTCTCTAAATATTTGATAGAATTCACCTGTGAAGCCATCTGGTCCTGGACTTTTGTTTGTTGGAAGATATTTAATCACAATCTCAATTTCAGTGCTTGTGATTGGTCTGTTTCTATTTCTTCCTGGTTCAGTCTCAGAAGGTTGTGCTTTTCTAAGAATTTGTCCATTTCTTCCAGGTTGTCCATTTTATTGGCATAGAGTTGCTTGTAGTAATCTCTCATGCTCTTTTGTATTTCTGCAGTGTCAGTTGTTACTTCTCCATTTTCATTTCTAAATCTATTGATTTGAGTCTTCTCCCTTTTTTTCTTGATGAGTCTGGCTAATGGTTTATCAGTTTTGTTTATCTTCTCAAAGAACCAGCTTTTAGTTTTATTGATCTTTGCTATTGTTTTCTTTGTTTCTATTTCATGTATTTCTGCTGTGGTCTTTATGATTTCTTTCCTTCTGCTAGCTTTGGGGTTTTTTTAGTTCTTCTTTCTCTAATTGCTTTAGGTGTAAGGTTAATTTGTTTATTTGAGATGTTTCTTATTTCTTCAGGTAGGATTGTATTGCTATAAACTTCCATCTTAGAACTGCTTTTGCTGCATCTCTCAGGTTTTAAGTCATTGTGTTTTCATTGTCATTTATTTCTAGGTATTTTTTGATCTCCTCTTCGATTTCTTCAGTGATCTCTTGGTTAATAGTGTATTGTTTAGCCTCCATGTGTTTATATTTTTTACAGATTTTTTCCTGTAATTGATATCTAGTCTCATAGCATTGTGGTCAGAAAAGATACTTGATACAATTTCAGTTTTCTTAAATTTACCAGGCTTGATTTGTGACCCAAGATATGATCTATCCTGGAGAATGTTCCATGAGCACTTGAGAAGAAAGTGTATTCTGTTGTTTTGGGATGGAATTTCCTGTAAATATCAATTAAGTCCATCTTGTTTAATGTATCATTTAAAGCTTGTGTTTCCCATTTATTTTCATTTTCGATGATCTGTCCATTGGTGAAAGTGGTTAAAGTCCCCTACTATAATTGTGTTACTGTTGATTTCCCCTTTTATGGCTGTTAGCATTTGCCTTATGTATTGAGGTGCTCGTATATTGGGTGCATAAATATTTACAATTGTTATATCTTCTTCTTGGATTGATCCCTTGATCATTATGTAGTGTCCTTCTTTGTCTCTTGTAATAGTCTTTATTTTAAAATCTATTCTGTCTGATATGAGAATTGCTACTCCAGCTTTCTTTTGATTTCCATTTGCATGGAATGTCTTTTTCCATCCCCTCACTTTCAGTCTGTATGAGTCCGTAGGAATGAAGTGGGTCTCTTGTAGACAGCATATATACAGGTCTTGTTTTTGTATCCATTCAGCCAGTCTGTGTCTTTTGGTGGGAGTATTTAATCCCTTTACATTTAAGGTAATTATCGATATGTATGTTTATATTACCATTTTCTTAATTGTTTTGGATTTGTTATTGTAGGTCTTTTCCTGCTCTTGTGTTTCCTGCCTTGAGAAGTTCCTTTAGCATTTGTTGTAAAGCTGGTTTGGTGGTGCTGAATTCTCTTCGCTTTTGCTTGTCTGTAAAGGTTTAATTTCTCCATTGAATCTGAATGAGAAAAAGAAAAAAATAGTAGTAATAATAATAAGATTTTCTTGTGACCTCAGCTGTCAGTGGCTTTGTCCCCACAGTGAGCCACAGCCAATCCCTGCCTGCCCAGGAAGTCCTCCAGTACTTCTAGGTAGGTCTCTGGACCTGCTGTGGGCACTGTGGGGCCAGCTCAGACTCTGATCTGGCCTTACTCCCACGTGTACTTGCCTCCAAAGTCCACAGTTGCCTCCAGAGTCCACAGTTGCCTCCAAAGTCCACAGCCTCAATTGTGGGAGCACTCATCATCTATTGAGATATTTCACAGATGCAGGGTCTAGCATGCTGATTGCAGGGATTTAATCCGATGCTCCTGCGGCTGCATGGAGAGATTTCCCTTTCTCTTCTTTGGTAGCACTGCCCCTGGAGCTCAGCTTTGGCTTTGGCCCTGCCTCTGCATGTGTGCCGCCCTCAGGCATCTGTTCTTCGCCCAGGCAAGAAGGGGTGAAAGCAGTGGCTGATTAGGGCTCACTTGCTCACTCAGCCCAGGGAGAGGGAGGGATACGGCAGTCACAGTTGGGATGTGCAGGAGTGCCTGCAGCAGCAGAGGCCAGCAGGAAGTTGCTACAGCCTGAGGCGCGCAGTGCATTCTCCTGGGGATGCTGGCCCAGGTCACGGGACCCTTGGCAGTGGCAGGTTGCACAGGCTCCCGGGAAGGTGTAAGCAGTGACCTGCGCTTGCTCACAGGACCCTTGGTGGCAGCGGCGGCGGCATCGTGCCTGCCTCTGGGGTCTGAGATAACAGCTGCGGCTCGCGCCTGCCTCGAGCTCGCACAGGCGATGCCCTGCCATCTGTGAGCGCACGGACCAAGAAGCTCCTATGGCGGACCCACGCCTCGCCTTGTGTGCTCCGCAACAGTGGTCTCTTGCCTCTCTGGCGGGCCCAGGCTTTTTCCCGGACTCCCTCAGCTGTGGTGCACTAGCCCCTTCACGCTGTCTTTATGCAGCCAACCCCAGTCCTCTCCCTGGGATCTGACCTCCGAAGCCCAAGCCTCAGCGCCCAGCCCCCACCTGCCCCGGCGGGCGAGCAGACCATGTCAGGCTGGGGAGTGCTGGTCGGCACTGATCCTCTGTGCGGAATTCTCTCCACTTCGCCCTCTGCACCCCTGTTGCTGCTCTCTCTTCTGAGGCTCCGAAGTTCCCCCCATCCCCACCAGTGAAGGGGCTTCCTAGTGTGTGGAAACTTTTCCTCCTTCACAGCTCCCTCCCAGAGGTACAGGTCCCATCCTGATTCCTTTGTCCCTTTTTTTTCATTTTTCTTTTGCCCTACCCAGGTACGTGGAGATTTTCTTGCCTTTTTGGAAGTCTGAGGTCTTCTGCCAGCGTTCAGTAGGTGTTCTGTAGGAGTTGTTCCACATGTAGATGTATTTCTGATGTATTTGTGGGGAGGAAGATGATCTCCACGTTTTACTCCTCTGCCATCTTGAAGGTCCTCCAACCCATCATATTCTTTTATTTTAAATTAATTAATTAATTAATTGATTTTTTGGCTGTGTTGGGTCTTCGCTGCTGTGTGCAGGCTTTCTCTAGTTGTGGTGAGCAGGGACTACTCTTCGTTGTGGTGCATGGGCTTCTCAGTGCGGTGGCTTCTCTTGTTGTGGAGCATGGGCTCTAGGCACGTGGGCTTCAGTAGTTGTGGCACGTGGCCTCAGTAGTTGTGGCTCGCGGGCCCTAGAGCACAGACTCAGTAATTGTGGCTCATGGGCTTAGTTGCTCTGCGGCATGTGGGATCTTCCCGGACCAGGGATCAAACCTGTGTCTTCTGCATTGGCAGGCAGATTCTTAAGCACTGTGCCACCAGGGAAGTCCCCATCATATTCTTAAGGTCACCCAAATTTCCCAAGCACATTCATGCATATTATTGCATTAAGTCTCAACATCCTCATGGAGGCTTTGTGCTCATTTTATAGATGAAGATCCTAACCCCTTGTCAGAATGTGATCTGCAGACTAGCAGCATTGGCATTGCCCGGGAGTTGGTTAAACATGCAGAGTCTCAGGCTCTGACCTGCTGAATCATGACCTGCAGTTTAAGATGATTCCCAGGTGATTCATATGCACATTAAAGTGTGGAGGCACTGGACTAAAACTCAGAAAGGTTCAGTGACTTTCCCAGGGTTCCAGGACAAAGTGGTGGCTCAGCTGGGATGAGAACTCAGGCTCTGAGCCTCCAAGAGAAATGCTTTTCTGACAATAATGCTTCACTCTGTGCTCGAAGGCACAACCATCCTTTAGGTCAGTTCCCGGGTCATGTCCACATCCTTACCCTAAAGACCCAAGCAGAGTCAGACACCCCTGCTTTTGCTCCTGAAGCCCTTGGTGAGCTCCTCTGTACAGTGGTGAAGGCACTAAGCCTTGTAACGAGGAGAAGAAAATCAAATCATCAAGCATCTTCTCAGGTCAGTCACTGGATTTGTCTGGAAGAGCTCCATACATCATTTGAGTGGGCATACCTGAGCAATGGGGCAGCAAAGGGAACAAACTGCTGTGCAAAAGGAGGAATTTGTGTTGATCCTGAGAATGAAGACCAAGGTGGGAGAGAAATTAGGAGGAGAAAAGAGGAGGGGAGAGTGCTAGAGCCTTGTAGGAGGAGGTACAGTAATGCTTCTAAATTCTTGGTGGGAATGGATAGCTTTTTGTGTTTTTTTGGTTTTTGGTTTTTGTTTGTTTGTTTTGTCCATGCCATGCAGCATGCAGGATCTTAGTTCCCCAACCAGGGATTGAACCCGTACCCCTACAGTGGAAGCACAGAATCTTAACCACTGGACCTCCAGGGAAACCCTTGTTTGTTTGTTTGTTTGTTTGTTGATAGTGGTGAATGGGCTGTGTTTTACCCAAAATAGAGGCTTGGATTGACACACTGAAGCTGAGAACTGAAGCTAACACACTGAAGCCAGAGGGGTGTGAGGCCTCAGTGGGCCCTGGGACTGCATAGTGACTGGTATGGGCCAGCTTGTTTCTTGTGCTTCTTGGAACCCCCAAGACCTAGCCCAGTACTCCCAAAATGTTTCTCGTATGAATGAATGAAAGCCAAAGAAATCCATAACTATTATCCAGTCCAATTCCCTCTTTTTTGTTTCTGTTTATTTGTCGTTGACTTTTCATTTTTTATAAGATACATTAAATAGTCCAACATGAAAATACAAATATACAGTTTAAAAAATAACAGTAAAATGAACACCAATATACTCACCATCTGAATCAAGAAACAGAAGAGCAAAGGTTTTATAGTTTTTCCTCTCATGTTTACATCTTTAATCCACCTGGAAACATTTTCTTTTGTAAGGTATGAGGTAGGAGGCTAAGTATTTTTTTCATATGGATAATCAATTGACTCAGCATTTCTTGAAAAAAATTTTCCTCTTCTCACTGAGCTTGCAAGACCAACTTGGATATAAAACAAATTCCAACTATGAGTGGGTTTCTTTCTGGGTTCTATCTTTGGTTCCTTTGATCTGCCTATCATTTTCAGTGTAAAACTATGTGATCTTAATTACCAAAGCTTTATAATAATTACTAATATCTGACATGGTGAGACCCCATGTTGTTCTTTTTTAGCAGTTTCTTGGCTGTTTATAGGCATTTGTATTTCTAAATAATTTTTAGAACCAGTTTGTCAATCACAAAAAAATATTGTGAGGTTTTTTATAATTATATGGAATCCTTAAATCAATTTGGGAGAGAACGCACATCTCTTGATATTTAATCTTCTAAAACATGAACAGGAAATTTCTCTATAACTCTTTAGAAATTCTTTTATGTATTTTAATAAAGTTTTATAATATTTTCTAAAAAGGTTATTGTTCACTTTGTGAGACTTATGTATCAACACTTCATATTTATTGATGCTATAATAAAAGAAATCATTTTTTAAAAAACTACATTTTATATATGTTTGTTGCTGAAACATAGAAATTCAGTGGAACTGTGTGTTATCAACTTTTCATTCAGCGATGTTATTAAATTCTCTTGCTAACTTTAATATTTTGTCTGTAGATTCTTTTGGATTTCCTAAAGAAATTTGTAGAGTTGCTTGGGTTTTCCCCTTACGTCCTCTGTAAATGATATCTTTTTTCTTCTTTCCTAGTCCTTATGCCATTTATTTTTTGTCTTTGACTTATTATACAGGTGGGTATCTCTGGTACCAGGTAGAAATGATGATAGAGAAGGCATATTTTTCTTATTTCTAATTTCAAAGGGATCTGTTTTGACATGTCCTCATTGATGGTGATATTTGATTTGTTTTTGTTTTGTTCAGGTTAAAGAAGTCCCATCTTTAAGAATTATTTTTCATGAAGAGATGTTCTTTTTTTTGTCTTAAAAATAAAGTGTAGAAGGAGAGTCAAGATGGCAGAGTAGGACGACAGAGAGTTTGCATCTCCTCACAACTAGGGCACCTAACAGAGACTGGTGGGGGACCTTGACACCCAAGGGGACAGGGGAAACCCCAGAGCGACCAGGTAGGATGTGGAGGGAGTGAGGAGAGAGGAGAAATGGAGGCGGGATGGGACCTGTGCTCCTGAAGGGCAGCTGGGAGAGGGGAGGGGTTCCCACACCTGGAGAGGCCCACTCACCATGAGGAGATCAACAGGGACGGGCAGAGAACCTCAGAGGTTCAGAGGACCGGAGGGGAATGCAGCTAGTGTTTCCCCTGTCCACTTAGGCCCCAGGGAGCCTGCTGGGGTCCCAGGCCTTGTCCTCCACCCTCTGAGGCTCCCTATGGCTGCGTGGGTCCTGGGGGTGTGGGAGGGAGGGGTGAGGAAAAGTGGAGTCAAATGGGAAGAGACCCTCGGGGATCGAAGGATGGGGGGGAGCACAGCTAGCATTTTCCCTGACAACTTGGGCCGCGGCGAACCTGCTGAACTTCTGGGCATGATCCTCCCCAATCCGAGGCCTGAGGCACTCCGGGGCTGCCTCTGGCTGCGCTGAGCATAGGGCCCGCCCCCACCTAACCTCCACCCCACCTAAGCACTGCCCCCCAACACACACAGCCAAGGCCTTTTCCAGCTTTTTGTTCTTTCTTTTGCTACTGCGGTTCTGATTTACCTTCTGGTTGTTGTTTTACTATTCTAATTTTTTTGTTTGTTTTATGTTTTTGGGGATTTTTTGCGGTACGCGGGCCTCTCACTGTTGTGGCCTCTCCCATTGCAGAGCACAGGCTCCAGATGCACAGGCTCAGCGGCCATGGCTCACGGGCCCAGCCGCTCCACGGCATGTGGGATCTTCCCGGACCGGGGCACGAACCCGTGTCCCCTGCATTGGCAGGTGGACTCTCAACCACTGCGCCACCAGGGAAGCCCTATTCTAATTTTATTTTATTTTTTATTCTTTGTTATTGTTCTCCTTTTTTTTTTTTTTTTTTTGCCGCACCACAAGGCATGTGGGATCTTGGTTTATGGGCCGAGGGTCAGGCCTGAGCTCCTGTGGTGGGAGCGCTGAGTCCAAGCTGCTGGACTAACAGAGAACTTCAGGTCCCAGGGAATATTAATCAGTGTGAGGTCTCCCAGAGGTCCTCATATCAGCACCAAGACCCAGCTACACCCAGCTGCCTGCAAACTCCAGTGTTGGATGCCTCAGGCCAAACAATCAGCAGGACAGGAACACAGCCCCACCCATCAAAAAAACTGTGATGACAAAAAAATATGTTACAGACGAAGGAGCAAGGTAAAAACCTACAAGACCAAACAAATGAAGAGGAAATAGGCAAGCTACCTGAAAAAGAATGCAGAGTAATGATAGTAAAGATGATCCCAAATCTTGGAAACAGAATGGAGGCATGAATTGAGGAAATACAAGAAATGTTTAACAAAGACCTAGAAGAACTAAAGAACAAATAAACAGAGATGAACAACACAATAACTGAAATGAAAAATACTCTAGAAGGAATCAATAGCACAATAACTGAGGCAGAAGAATGAATGAGTGAGCTGGAAGATGGAATGGTGGAAATAACTGCCGAGGAGCAGAATAAAGAAAAAAGAATGAAAAGAATTGAGGACAGTTTCAGAGACCTCTGGGACAAATTAAATGCACCAACATTCGAATTATAGGGGTCTCAGGAAAAGAAGTGAAAGAGAGAGGGTCTGGGAAAATATTTGAAGAGATTATAGTTGAAAACTTCCCTAACATGGGAAAGGAAATAGCCACCCATGTCCAGGAAGCACAGAGAGTCCCATACAGAATAAACCGAAGGAGAAACACGCTGAGACACATATTAATCAGACTATCAAAAAGTAAATTCAAAGAAAAAATATTAAAATCAGCACGGAAAAAGCAACAAATAACATACAAGGGAATCCCCATAAGGTTCCATAAGGTTATCAGCTGATTTTTCAGCAGAAACTCTGCAGGCCAGAAGGGAGTGACAGGATATATTTAAAGTAATGAAATGGAAAACCTGCAACCAAGATTACTCTAACCAGCAAGGATCTCATTTGGATTTGATGGAGAAATCAAAAGCTTTACAGACAAGCAAAAGCCAAGAGAATTCAGCACCACCAAACCAGCTCTACAACAAATGCTAAAGGCACTTCTCTAAGCAGGAAACACAAGAGAAGAAAAGAACATACAAAAACAAACCCAAAACAATTAAGAAAATGGTCATAGGAACATACATTCACCTTAAATGTGAATGGATTAAATGCTCCAACCAAGAGACATAGACTGGCTGAATGAATACAAAAACAAGACCCGTTTATATGCTGTCTACAAGAGACCCACTTCAGACCTAGGGACACATACAGACTGAAAGTGAAGGGATGGAAAAAGATATTCCATGCAAATGGAAATCAAAAGAAAGCTGGAGTAGCAATACTCATATCAGATAAAATAGACTTTAAAATAATGATTGTTACAAGAGACAAGGAAGGACACTACATAATGATCAAGGGATCAATCCAAGAAGAAGATATAACAATTATAAACATTTATGCACCCAACATAGGAGCACCTCAATATAAAAGGTAAATGCGAATAGCTATAGAAGGGGAAATTGACAGTAACACAATAATAGTGGGGGACTTTAACACCCCACTTACACCAATGGACTGATCATCCAGACAGAAAATAAATAAACACAGGCTTTAAATGACACAATAGACCAGATAGAGTTAATTGATATTTATAGGACACTCCACCCAAAAGTGGCAGAATACACTTTCTTCTCAAGTGCACATGGAACATTCTCCACAATAGATCACATTTTGGGTCACAAATCAAGCCTTGGTAAATTTAAGAAAGCTGAAATCATATCAAGCATCTTTTCTGACCACAATGCTATGAGATTATAAATCAATTACAGGAAAAAAAGTGTAAAAAGCACAAACACATGGAGGCTAAACAGTGTGCTGCTAAATGACCAAGAGATCACTGAAGAAACCAAAGAGGAAATTTAAAAATGCATAGAAAGAAATGACAACGAAAACATGATGACCCAAAACCTATGGGACACAGCAGAAGCAGTTCTAAGAGGGACGTTCATAGCAATTCAGTCCCACCTCAAGAAACAAGAAAAATCTCATAAACAATCTAACCTTACAGCAACTAGAGAAAGAAGAAGAAGAACAACAACAAAAAACGCGAAGTTAGTAGAAGGAAATAAATCATGGAGATCAGAGCAGAAATAAATGAAATAGAAATGAAGAAACAATAGCAAAGATCAATAAAACTAAAAGTTGGTTATTTGAGAAGATAAACAACACTGATAAACCTTTAGCCAGATTCATCTAGAAAAAAAAGGGAGAGGATGCAAGTCAATAAAATTAGAAGTGAAAAAGGAGAAATTACAACTGACACTGCAGAAACACCAAGGAGCATAAGAGACTACTACCAGCAACTCTATGCCAATAAAATGGACAACCTGGAAGAAATGGACAAGTTCTTAGAAATGTACAACCTTCCAAGACTGAACCAGGAAGAATTAGAAAATATAAACAGGCCAGTCACAAGTATTGAAATTGAAACTGTAATTAAAAATCTTTCAACAAAAGTCTAAGACCAGATGGCTTCACAGGTGAACTCTATCAAACATTTAGCGAAGAGCTAACACCCATCCTTCCCAAACTTCCAAAAAATTGCATAGGAAGAAACACTCCCAAGCTCATTCTATGAGGTCACCATCACCCTGATACCAAAGCTAGACAAAGATAGCACAAAAAAAGAAAATTACAGACCAATATCACTGATGAACATAGATGCAAAAATCCTCAACAAAATACTAGCAAAGAGAATGCAACAACACATTAAAAGGATCATACACCATGATCAAGTGTGAGTTATCCCAGGAATGCAAGGATTCTTCAATATATGCAAATCAATCAATGTGATAAATGATATTAACAAATCAAAGAATAAAAACCATATGATCATCTCAATAGATGCAGAAAAACCTTTTGACAAAATTCAACACCCATTTATGATAAAAACTGCAGAAAATGGGCAGAGAGGGAACCTACCTCAACATAATAAAGACCATGTATGACAGACCCACAGCAAACATCATTCTCAATGGTGAAAAACTGAAAGCATTTCCACTAAGATCAGGAACAGGACAAGGGTGTTCACTCTCACCACTCTTATTCAACATAGTTATGGAAGTCCTAGCCATGGCAATCAGAGAAGAAAAAGAAATAAAATGAATCCAAATTGGAAGAGAAGAAGTAAAACTGTCACTGTTTGCAGATGACATGATACTATACATAAATAATCCTAAAGAAGTCACCAAAAACTACCAGAGCTAATCAATGAATTTGGTAAAGTTGCAGGATACAAAATTAATGCACAGAAATCTCTTGCATTCCTATACACTAACAACAAAAGATCAGAAAGAGAAATTAAGGAAACAATCCCATTCACCATTTCAACAAAAAGAATAAAATACCTCAGAATTAACCTACATAAGGAGGCAAAAGACCTGTACTCAGAAAACTATGAGACACTGATGAAATAAATGAAAGATGACACAAACAGATGGAGAAATATACCATGTTCTTGGATTGGAAGAATCAATCTTGTGAAAATAACTACTACCCAAAGCAATCTACAGATACAATGCAATCCCTATCAAATTACCAATGGCATTTTTCACAGAGCTAAAACAAAAAATCTTAAAATTTGTATGGAAACACAGAAGACCCTGAATAGCCAAAGCAATCTTGAGAAAGAAAAATGAGCTAGAGGAATTAGGCTCCCTGACTTCAAACTGTACTGCAAAGCTACAGTAATCAAGGCAGTATGGTACTGGCCCCAAAACAGAAATATAGATCAATGGAACAGGGTAGAAAGCCCAGAGATGAACCCACGCACCTGTGGTCACTAACACCATACACAAAAATAAACTCAAATGGATTAAAGATCTAAATGTAAGACTGGACACTATAAAACTCTTATAGGAAAACATAGCAAAAACTCTCTGACATAAATCACCACAAGATCTTTTTTGACCCACCTCCTAGAGTAATGAAAATAAAAGCAAAAATAAACAAGTGGGACCTAATGAAACTTAAAAGCTTTTGCACAGTAAAGGGAACCATAAACAAGACGAAAAGACAATCCCCAGAATGGGAGAAAATATTTGCAAACAAATCAACAGACAAAGGATTAATCTCCAAAATATACAAACAGTTCATGCAGCTCAATATCGAAAAAACAAACAACCCAATCGAAAAATGGGCAGAAGACCTAAATAGACATTTCTCCAAAGAAGACCTACAGATGGCCAAGAGGCACATGAAAAGATGCTCAACATCACTAATTATTAGAGAAATGCAAATCAAAGCTATAATGAGGTATCACCTCACACTGGTCAGAATGACCATCATCAAAAAATCTAGGAACAATAAATGCTGGACAGGGTGTGGAGAAAAGGGAACCCTCTTGTACTGTTGGTGGAAATGTAAATTGATGCAGCCTCTGTGGAGAACAGTATGGAGGTTCCTTAAATAACTAAAAATAGAACTACCATATGACCCAGCAATCCCACTACTGGGCATAAACCCTGAGAAAACCATAATTTAAAAGGGCACACGTATCCCAGTGTTCATTGCAGAACTATTTACAATAGCCAGGATGTAGAAACAACTTAAACGTCCATCAACAAATAATGGATAAAGAAGATGTGGTACATATATACAATGGAATATTACTCAGCCATAAAAAGGAACGAAATTGGGTCATTTGTAGAGATGTGGATGGACCTAGAGTCTGTCATACAGAGTGAAGTAAGTCCAAAAGAGAAAAACAAACATTGTATATTAAGACATATATGTGGAATCTAGAAAAATGGTACAAATGAACCTATTTCCAGGGCAGGAATATAGACTCAGATGTAGAGAACAGATTTGTGAACACAGCGGGGGAAGGGGAGGCTGGGACAAATTGGGAGATTAGGATTGACGTATATACACTACCAAGTGTAAAATAAATAGCTATTGGGAACCTGCTATAAAGCACAGGAAGCTCAGCTCGGTGCTCTGTGATGACCTAGAGGGATGGGATGGGGGGTGGGGTGGGAGGGAGGTCCAAGAGGGAGGGGATATATGTATACATATAGCTTATTCACTTCATTGTACAGCAGAAACCAACACAAAATTGTAAAGCAATTATACTCCAATTTAAAAAAATGAAGTGTAATATACATGTAGAAGATGCCTATGTCATAAATGTATGTATTTCTACAAACGGAACCCTCTGTGTGACCAGCACCCAGATCAAGAAATAGCGTATCACCAGCTCCCAAGTCACACCTTTCCATCTTATCACTCAACCCACCAAGGTAATTTTTTTTTTGCAGTACGCGGGCCTCTCACTGCTGTGGCCTCTCCTGTTGCGGAGCACAGACTCCGGACGCACAGGCTCAGCGGCCATGGCTCATGGGCCCAGCTGTTCTGCAGCATGTGGGACCTTCCCGGACCGGGGCACGAACCCGTGTCCCCTGCATCGGCAGGCGGACCCTCAACCACTGTACCACCAGGGAAGCCCGGTAACCAATCTTCTGATACCATAGATTAGTTTTACCTGTTTTTTAGTCCCTTATATAAGTGGAGTCATAGTATGCTGCCTTTGTGTCTGGCTTCTTTTGTGCAACATTATGTTAGTGGATTCACCTATACTATTTTATACAATTGTAGATCATCAATTCTCATTGCTTTAGTGTATTTTGTTGTGTGAATATACTGGAATCTATTTATCCTACGATTGATGGGCATTTTGGTAGTTTCCAGTAGTCTATTATGAACAGTGCTGCCATGAGTATTCTAATACATGTCTTTAGTGAAATATATACATTTATGTTGAATATATACTTCACGGTAGAATTGATAAACCATTGAATATGTGCATGTTTCACTTTAGTAGAAAAGTGCCACACCATTTTCAAAAGTGGTTGCAATGGTTTTCACTCCCACCAGCAGAGTTGGAGAGTTTCACTTGCTCCATATACACGCTGAATTTTATCGATTTTCCTGCATCTATTGAGATGACCATTTGATCATCAGATTTTTTCCATTGATCTATTAATGTGGTGAATTACACTTATAATTTTTTTCTAATGAAAAAGGAACCTTTCATTACTGGGATAAATCCAACTTGGTCAAGATGTACAAACTGTACATTGCTTGATTCTGTGTGGTATTATTTTGTGTAAGGTTTTTTTTACCTCTGTCTTCATTGGTGAGGTTGGCCTATATTTTTTATTTGATAATGATCCTAGTTCCCTGAAAGTTTATGAAGGCTAAGGTAAACTCTTGACACCCTCCATATCTAACAATCTTTGACTCCCCGATTTGCAAAACTGCACATTTGATTTCCTCCTTGTTCTCATGACAAGGGCTTAGCTCATGCATTCCCCAGGCAGAGGAATGAAGCATGGCTCCTACAGTAATCCTCCCGGGAATCTTCGGTGATGTGTGCATGTCTGCTAAAGCCCCCAGATTAGATGAGTCTCACACACTCACAAGGAATGGATGGAGAGCATGATTGTAGGGGCAGAGGAAGAAAGCCTCTGTGTTCATGAACCTGAGGCCCACTCTACTGTGTAGGCATGGGATGTCTCTAGCACACCTCCACTTTGTTGCTGGAGGCTTCTCTCCTGGCCCCCTGGCCCCACCCTCTCTCTGGTGTTGGTGCAGGATGGAGAGCTCCTGGACCACAAGGCTCCAACTTGCCCACCCCTCCCTGAGTCACTAACCACAAGGCTTCCACACAGGAAATTGGTGAAAATGAGAATTCATGCCTCTTGAACCCAGGCAGTACAGACCTTTTTCAATGTTTCATCTCTGAGAGAACTTATTCTGCAAAAGCTTCCAGAACAGCACCCCTGGGAGTTTGATGGGAAATGGGATATCTACGTGATCTCAAAGAATCTCTCACAAATGGCTTATTAAGTAAAGGGAAAAATAGCAACTTTACTACTGGTGGACATTTGAATGAAGTGAACAAGGTTGATATCACGAACGCTGGGCTAATGGACATCATGTGTCCCCTGAGAAGGACTCATCATTTCTGTGGTGTTCCTGCCAAAAATGTTTAACCTGAACCTAATCACAAGGAAACATCAGGCAAATCCAAATTGAGGGACATTCTGAAAAATAACTGGTCTTTATTCTTTTAAAAATGTCAATGTCTTAAAAAACAGAGAGGCAGAGGCACAGTTTCCAACCAAAGGAGAGTAAAAGGACTTGACAGTACAATCCTTGCATGACCCTGGGTTGGATCCTGAACCAGGGGATGAAAAGGTACTATAAAGTTCATTACTGTGACAATTGGTGAGATTGTAAAATAGACTTCTTAGAGAGTAGTACTGTGTTAATGTTAAATTTCTTGATAACAGTACTACAGTGACGTAAGAGAATGTCCTTGTTTTTAAGAAATTCACACTGAAGGGTTTAGGGATGAAGAAACATGATGCCAAAATTTTCAGCTGATTTAGAAAAAAAATATGTATATATCACATATATAGAGAGAGAAAGAGCAAGTGTGTCAAAATGTTAACACTTGGTGAATCTTGGAGAAGAATATAGCAATTCTTTGTATATTCTTGCAACCTTTCTTTTCTGGATATTATTTCGAAACAATAAGCTAAAAAATATTTACTTCCATGCCTAGCAAATGGAAAACCACGAAGGTAAAATGATAAGGATCACCTTGGTGGTTAATATAAAGTGTAGTTATTAACACATACTTGGTGCTAGATGTCTTCAGAGGAAATTGCTTATCTTCTTAACCTTTTGAGAAAGGGATCATCACCGACGTGTACAGATGAAAATGATGAGGGCTACAGAGGTGAAATAAAACACTCAAGCAAATCGCTGAGTGGGATTTCACTCAGGTCTGTGTGACTCCAAAGCCTTCAGGTGCCACAAATACCCTGGGATGTGACCCTGACAAAAACTGACCAGAAGAGAAGGTGACACTTATATCCTCTTTGTTGTAAGCTGTTGGGTCTAATTCATCCTGCCTTTTCTAAGACCTACCTCTTGCTGCCTGCCTTGGAAGTAGTGAGTGGAGACCAAAAAAAAAAAAAGGGCAAGATGTGAGTTGAGTCTGGTGAGGAAGACAGTCCAAAGAACACGAGGCTGGATGTGGACAAGATCTACAGTGAGAAGCAAGGGTTTCTGGCAGCCCAGAGGAGAAGGAAGTTGATTCTGACTGCCCTGATGGCTTTGGGTAGCTTACTCTATTTCTGATGAGGATTGATGGATGTGAGAGAAGGGGCACTGGTGTCCAAGTGGACAGTATAACCTGGATTGGTACCAGTTCTGCCTCTTAGGAGCCGTGCAGATCTTGGAAAAGTTGGCTAAAATATCTGCAGGGTTGATCTGAGAATTGGATTTAGTGTAAGTGAAATGCTGGTGTGACTGGTTCAGCATCTCTTTTAGGAGCTGGTTTGGCCTTTTGGGGTCTGGGAGTAGCTAAAAAGAAAACAGAGGTTGGTGGAGATCATATTGATGTTACTGTGTCTTTGGTCATCAAGGAAACTAGAATAGAGGTGTCCCCAGCCTGGTTCCAAAATGGATATTCTGAACCAAGCTTTAATACAGGAAAAAAACAAAAGAGGAATAATGCATTATTTCATAAACTCCTCTTATATGCAGGGAACAGGAATGAATGGTATCAGGAGAGAAAAAGAGAAGCATCTTAACACTCTACCTTCACCCTTAACTTGGGAGTACTTTTCCTGGGGCAGGGGAGGAAGTCCTCCTAGCTTCCCTTTAAGAGTTCTCCATACGCCCATGAGCTGCAAAGCATCCTGTCTTTGCCAAACATCCTGGTCCCTAGGTTCCTCCCACAGAATTTGGAATCAGTAAAACAGACAATACCCATAGGTACAGAGATGCAAAGGTGCCTACCCTAAGACAGCACAGCCAGAGCACAGGTTTCACCAGCGATGGAAATGTCCACTGCCTGAGGGCTAGTGCTCAGTCTTGGAGCAGTCTCTCAACCTGAAGCTTAAAAGAGGAGCCCAGGGCACTCCCATAACCCCACCAAGGGCGAAATATATAAGCTATGGCTGACTCATGAGGGGTACTCACAAAATGGAGATATTATTAAGTGAAGTCAGAATATGCCACCCCAAAATATGCTACTTTGGTATAAGGATTATTTTCAGTTAAAGGCAACTGAGAATCAATCAATACAGGAAGAGTTCTCTGCCCTTCCCTCGTATACCAAAATCAGGGCATACATTTCCCTTTGAGAAAGGTGCCCACTCTGTACCAGAAAAAGAAAAGTGCCTCTTATTATCAAAGATAAGAAGTTGACACCAAGTTTAGTTTGCATAAACAGACCTTATTAAAATAGCTCTTATCTTCTATTAGTTCTCTCACATATTTCCTTGTCACTTTACCACAATTTATCATCCTTTGAAGCCCAAACCTCCTTTCCTTTGTTAAAATGGTACATAAGCCCCCAAGTCTAACTGCTTCTTTGAGTTTCACTCCTTTCCTGTGAACACCCATGCACCTAAACATTAATAAAAATTATGCCTTTCCTCCTCTTAATCTGTCTTTTGTTAGTTTAATTTATAGACCTTCAATTACTGAGCCTAAGAGAGTAGAAGAAACTGTTTTTCTCCCCAACATATGCTTAATGATGATAAACTCAGACTTGCCTTGTATACGACTTCTTGTCATGTAGATGCTTTTTGTCATTGGGAGAATTCCAAGTGTGGATTAGTAAATTAATCTACAACTTAATCAGTTACAAAATGGAAACGTACCTGCTTTAAATTTGTCACTGATAGCCACTTTCTATTTCCTAAAAACTTATTATTGAAAAGACAACATATTATTTTTAAAATATTTATTTATTTATTTATTGGCTGCATCGGGTCTTAGTTGCAGCACATGGGACCTTTCATTGCAGTGCGCAGGCTTCTCTCTAGTGGTGGCGTGCGGGCTCCAGAACGTGCGGCTTATTAGTTGCGGCCAGAGTGCACGGGCTCCAGAGTGCATGGGCTCTGTAGTAGTGGCACGCAGCCTCCAGAGCTCATGGGCTCTTTAGTTGTGGCACGCAGGCTCTTTAGTTGTGGCACGCAGGCTCTTTAGTTGTGGTGCACCATGGGCTCTGTAGTAGTGGCACGCAGCCTCCAGAGCTCATGGGCTCTTTAGTTGTGGCACGCAGGCTCTTTAGTTGTGGCACGCAGGCTCTTTAGTTGTGGTGCACAGGCTTATTTGCCCCGTGGCATGTGGGATCTTAGTTCCCTGACCAGGGATCGAACCGGCATCCCCTGCGTTGCAAGACGGATTCTTAACCAATGGACCACCAGGGAAGTCCCGACAACATATCATTATTAAAGAAAACTTTCAAAATAAAGAACAGTCTAATATTTGACTTTAATTTCTGCCTGTTTCATTCTAGAATATGATCACATCCATCCGTGTCTTGGCACGGACAAACGTAGCATATATGCCACCTTAATCTGCTTTTCTAATCATAAAGATTTTCCTGGATTTCTACATAGTTTTCACAATGACTTTTTCCTTTCATTATTCATCATTCTTCAGAGAGCCGTTACCTCCTGGGACTCCTGTGATGAAAGTACCATTGTTTGCTAAACCCCTAAAGGGGGGAATCATATAATTTCACCTTTTTATCTCTTCTAATGACTAGAGCAGTGCTGGGAATATGCTAGGTCCTCAGTAAGTGTTTGTAGTGTTGAAAAAAACAAAAATGTTAGTAGAAGGTAAATTCTGGAATAAAGAACCCTGTTACAGGCTAAGAAGTCTAATCAGGTCATGCATACAATATAGCATAAGTTTCCTGAAAATGCAACTAAAAGTACATATACTATACTATTAACCACACATGTGTCTCCATGTTCAACACTTCAAAGCAATATTGCAGTTGTACCTTTGATTGTATGCAGGCAATGTTCCTGACCACTCTTATACAGGAAATAAATATTTATCAGTAAGAAAAAAAATCTATTTATTGTAGCTTTTGGGGGGGGTAATCTATGTGGAAAATTAAATTATATAGATGGCAAAAAAGTTTCTGATAAACTGGCTTTATTATCAATAACACATATGCTTTTATTAAACTCAGGTTTCTGTCTACCACTTTTTGTTAAGCAAATGCTTTTGTACCCTGAAAATCATGGGTGGACTTATAGTTGGAAAAAGTAGAAAACCCAAAAAGATTCCCCCTACTTTTATCCACAACTCTGTAATACTATCACATGAGAATTTTTAAAATACAGTGTCATGTGAAAAGAACCCTAGGCTATGCTTCAGAAGACCTGAGTTCTGTCTCTGGCTCAACCACCAACTTACTGAGTGTTTTTGTGGGGAGTTACTTCCTTTCTGGGCTTAATATTCCCATTTATAAAGAAAGAGTTAGATTTGATGACCTGAGGTCACTTTCTGCCCAATGCTCTATGGCAAGTATATGTGATAGTACTAATTTATGCATTTACACTGAGAGTTGACTTAAACACAGTCTTTTCTTTCTTTTCATTTTGGAGGAAAGGAGATAGAAGATGCTGTGATCTATTATTTGTCAAGTGGAGAATTGATATCCTATTGCAAGGTAACTGCCTCTGAGGAGGTTATTGTAAGATCTTAAAGTGAGAGAAGGCTGGCCTAGTCTGCCAGAGGAGGTGGAGCTGCTTCTGATAGCAAAGGAGGCTCAAGGGGAACCAGCTGTCCAAGGTTGTCAGATATCTAGGAAGATAACTCACATTTCGGAAGATGTCCTCCCATCTTTCCTGTCTTTAAAGGAGTTCTGACTCTGTGCTGACGCACATCTGGGGACTGCATGATTGCATCTCTAACATAAAGCTCAGGCTAGATCTCTTTGCCAGATCAATTTCCTTGGATGCACAAATCAAGCAAAATATCTGTAACTGCCTGTTAGTTTGTTCCCATGAATCCCATGATTAACCCACTTAGCCAGAGACATTGGCCCAACGTGTTGTCCCAATCTGTGATTAGCTTGCCCACCCCACACTCTGTCCTAACAACGGCAGTAGTTAGCTGTCCTGCCTCAACACCCCAGGCTCTTACTGTCCCCACTGACTATGGTGCTGTGAGCCCATTTCAACTATAGTCAGTCCCCAGCACAGCACTTTATAAGAATTTCGGGGTTTCCTTCATCAATCTTTTTCATTCTGAGGTGAAGGGAAGTCTTCTGGACTCTTGGAGGGACATGACAGAGTTGGACTTACATGGGACTTCTCTGGTAGATCCAATCTAGCATTTCTGTGTCCTAGAGAATTTAAATTCTTTCTCTTACCTCTGTCAAACGTTTTTTTTAAAAAACATGTCCATCCCTGAGGGTATTCCTTCCAGAACCTGGTGAATGTTTCCGTGCAACAGAAGGTGGACTTGGAAAGACCATTGATTCTGGGGGCCTTACATGACCTTGTCTGTGTAGTTTGGTACCTTCTTCTAGGATGCTAGGATCCCTGCTGTGTGCCCAAAGGTGAGGAACGAAGGTTTCTCTTTAACTCTGTCACAGTCTGTGTCTTTAAAGCCAGGGTATAGTAATTTGAATAAAGGCCACCCACAGATGTCAAGTCCTAATCTCTGGAATTTGTAAAAGTAACCTTATTTGGAGAAAGGGTCTTTGCAGATGTCATTAGGTCAAGGATCTTAAGATAGGGAGATTATCCTGAATTATCCAAGTGGACCCTAAATGCAATCTCATAGTAAAGACTCCTTGGTGTATAAATGAGCCCCAGAATCACCTCTTCCCAAGTCAAGTCGCTCAGTCAAACTTGGCCTCTACCAAGTGGCCCAGTTTTGTGGAGTTGAGGAAACATGCAGGATGGAGGCCAGCCCACTCCCCCTGACTTCCCTCAGCCCCTACTCAGTTACCCTGCATAAAGCAAGGACATCTGCGCCAAGTCCCATGCTGTCATTCTAGCCCATCCTGGAATTCGGCTTTGGGAGAATTCCACCAAGTCCCTTAGGCCTGCTTGGCTGAGCTGGGGAAAGGTCCACGGCTCCTTCCACAACTTCAGGTGAAACACGTATCATAGTCCCCGCCCTCGTGAAGTGAATCACCAATATCTGTGGGCCCTGAGTCTCGCTTTCTGTGAACCATTGATCTTTGCTTATCACATACAAAACTCTTATAAAAGATCTGAGGTTTTCCCCAAACTGCATCAGCATGTAAATGATGTGGGTGAGGGGAGTTACTTAGATATGAACTCAGGCACCAGCAGATATTTCTATGAGATGAGATTGCAGACAAAAGAGATTGGATGTAGAGGTCATGAAACAAGGCATACAGGAGTACATAAGCATTCTAAATTGCATCTAAAGAAAGAAGTTGAAGTGTAACAGTGATGGGCGTCATCTGCATGTGAGAATTCTTACCTCGCGCCCTGTGTTTCCACGAGGAACTTCCACATCCCTCCAGGAGGGGGAGCAGTATTGGAAAGGACAGCTCTGGTTCCACCTCTCTCCTCACTTCCTGCTCCTCATTGGAGGGTGATGAGCACCTATGATTGGCAGGTGGGGAGAGTTTGTCACTTGTTATCTGTTGGACCACAAAAGCCAGAGGGATGGGCCCCCTTTCTCTGTTGCCTTCCTGGGACAGCCTGAACGCCACAGTAAAGGTGTTTGTGGCTGTAGACCTTTGTGTAAGTTAACCAAGTTGGTCTGGTTTTGTCAGGCCCAGTTAGGTTCTTGCCTCTCGATATTGAGGCAAGAGACTCTCTTCCATGCAGATGACCGAACTTATCCCACTGGCCTGGTCTCAACCAGCAGAAATAAACCATGTGTTCATCACTTCACAATTCTGTTCCTGAAACACCTCTTCTTGCCACCGTAAGGAAGAATCTGTTGCGCTTCTACACACGAAAAATGAAATATCAGAAAGAGAAAGTTTAAAAAATTACTATTTAAAATTGCATTAAAAAAACACCTAGGAAAGAGGCTTTCCTGGTGGCGCAGTGGTTGAGAGTCCGCCTGCCGATGCAGGGGACATGGGTTCGTGCCCCGGTCCGGGAAGATCCCACATGCCGCGGAGCGGCTGGGCCTGTGAGCCATGGCCACTGAGCCTGCACGTCTGGAGCCTGTGCTCCGCAACGGGAGAGGCCACAGCAGTGAGAGGCCCGCGTACCACACAAAAAAACCAAACACCTAGGAATAAACTTTAACCAAGAAGGTGAAAGACGTATACTCTGAAAACTATAAAACATTGATGAAGGAAATTGAAGATGATTCAAAGAAATGGAACGATATCTCGTGCTCTTGGATTGGAAGAATCATCCCCCTGCCCCTGAACCCCGGACAACCACTGATCATTTACTGTCTCAATCGTTTTGCCTTTTCCAAAATGTCCTATCGTTGGAGTCATATGGCATGTAGCCTTTTCATACAGGCTTCTTTCACTTAACAATATACACTTAAGACTTCTATTTGTGGCTTGATAGCTGGTTTTCTAAAATCACTGAATAACATGCCATTGTATACACTACCACAGTTTGTTTATCCATTCATCTATTGAAGGGCATCTTGGTCAATTCCAATTTTGGACAATTATAAATAAAGATGCTATAAATATTCATGCTCAGGTTTTTGTGTGGATATGTTTTCAACTCATTTCGGTAAAAATCAGGAGCATGATTACTGGATTATATGGTAAGCCTATTCTAGCTTTATAAAAAATTACCAAACTGTCTTCCAAAGTGATTATACCAGTTTGCATTTCCATGAGCAATAAATGAGAGCCCCTCTTAATCTTCTCCCTCTCCAGCATTTGGTGTTTTGATTTTAGCCATTCTTCCACATCACAAGTGTGTGGCAGTAACTCACTGTTGCTTTAATTTACAATTCCCTAGTGAAATAATGTTTTATCACATGCTAATTTGCCATCTGTATGTGTTCTTTGGTGAGATCTATTTTTTAATTTTTAGTTTTTTTGTGTGTGCTGTCACTATATATGATTTTTAAGCATTTTTTTAAAAAAAGAAGTATAGTTGATGATTACATATCACAGGTGTACACTATAGTGATTCACAATTTTTAAAAGTTAGACTCCATTTATAGTTATTATAAAATATTGGCTGTATTCGCCATGTGTACGTGATATCCTTGTAGCTTATTTTATACCTAATAGTTCATACCTCTTAATTCCCTACCCCTACATTGCCCCTCCCCACTTGCCTCTCCCCATTGGTAACCACTAGTTTGTTCTCTATATGAGATCATCTTTTTAAACTTTTTAAATCACTGCAGGGTGCAATAGTAGACCCACCCCTATTCTGCCACTCACCACAGATAAGATACCTGCAGAGGAGCTGTTCTCGTCTGAGCAGAACACATGACAGCGCAGACTCTGAGAAAAGGGAATTAGCAACACTGAAAACCTCTGGAAAGAAGGCTCTAATTAAGGTATGTATTACTAAGCATCCTTGGGGAAGAAGGATGTACGAAGCAGGGACAGTTTTATGTCCCTGGGGGCAGGCAAAGGGAACACCGTGACTTCAGAAATCTGGCACAAGAGGTGACTTTTTTTTTCTTTGCATATCCCCAGAGTTTACAAACCCTGCATATGTCTTAATAGCTGTCCGTGGCTCTGGTGGAGGAAAGAAAGCCATGCCATTTTTCTCTGCAGGATGCTCGGAGGGTGTCAAAGCCCCTCCAAGAGTGGGAAGGTGGATAAGAAAAGATCCCTCCTGTCACCAGGCATCTGGGGAGGAATCTGTCCATTTGCTGTGTACAGTGCATCTGTGAGATAACGGGAAGACGTGTGGGTATTGTTCTCAAGGAACAAAGCTGGCAGGCAAACGTTCATCCCTAACTAGATGCTAACTTCAGTGACCTCAGGCACGTCCCACCAACCCCTGAAAAGCGTTCTTAGCCCCCTTCCACAGAGGGGAACCTGAAACTCAGTTTGAAAAACAAGTCCAAGTTTACTCTGCTACAAACTAATCTAGAACTTGGAAGTCAGGTGGTCTAGATTCTAAAAGGTAAGAGCTTTTTACTCTTTTTTTTTTTTTCTTTAAACACACGAAATAGAGAAATATGGAAAAGAACAAGGATTGGAGTAGCCAGATGTGGTTTTTGAGTCCTGGCTCTAATCTCTCACCCCCTGTGTAACTTCAGGCACTGGACAGAAGCTGAGATTCGGTATAATCGTAACTGCAGGAATAGAAAGGAGATATTAGTGCCTGCTTCATAGGGATTCAAGAGGAATAAATGAGGTGATGCATCTAAAATTCCTGGTCCACTGTGATAAGTGGTAGAGCTTGCTAATACTTTCCACAGATTTTAAGGATAAAAGAGCACGGGGGAAGTGTGGAGTGGGCGTCAGTAGGAAGGATCTGGGGAAGCAAATGAGTTGAAGACCTCCTCATAGTCCAGGATCTTAGGAGAGAAGAAGAGAAGGACCATGAAATGGAAATTGTTTTTAAAAATAACTGTAAAAGACAAGTAGGGAGGAAGATGTAGGAGGGGAGACTGTTGTTTTGAAAGTTGCTGGCCACATAAAAAAAAGACCCACCTCCGTACTTCAGAAACTGTTTTAAAATCTATTTTGCGTACATAGTGAAATTAATATTTTTTAAATGGCTAACTTGCTTGGCATTTCAAGTTATAGAAATGTGGCATAGTGGATAGGGATGTCTGAATGATCAATAATCAAATGCCTCGGAAAAATAATAAGTTTAGGTTGAAATTGCCTTGAATATAAATATCAGTTTGAGGAGAATGATCATGTTTTTGTTTGTTTGTTTGTTTTCTGAAATGAATTTATTAATGTCTCTCTGTAAGTGGATGTACAGCAGCAAGAAACAGAGCATTGAAAATCAGCTATACCCCATTATAAAGAAAATTAAAAAAAAAAAATCAAACACAGTGAGAGACAGATAAATACTTACAAAATACATTCAGGGGGTGTGATGCAACCAGGATTGACCACACTAAAACCACAGCTGGATGAGACCTAAGGCTGGGCACTGGTGGGGCTGAGAGAATTGGTGAGGATGGGTCAGCAAATGTAGTCACTTAAGAGTAATACTGCCTGCCCCCCATTCCATGGGTCCCAAAACTCCAGGTGCAGGGGAACTGTCCTACCGCTGAAACATGCATGGGACACCCAGGGGATGGTACATCGTCTGATCAGGAAGAGCGTGGAAAAGTTGCCTCATCTCCTCGTTTCCTGGTGCTCGCATTCTCCCCACCGGCCTCTTTCCTAACAATCTCCCCACTTGGAGAATGCGCACCTTCAACATCCTGTTTCGAACAGCTTGGAATTTGTCCGGAGGATGAAGGGGAAGGGGGGAAACCAATGAGAAACAAGCCCTAGGTGTTTGGACAGGCACATGTCACTCTAATTTCCAATCAGGAAGACGAACTGACCAAAGGCTCAGCTTGCCCCTGGAATCAGATTAGGGCTTGCAGCAATCCTGCTGTTTTGGGGCCAGTTCCTACAAAAGCAAGTTAAAAAATGGAGGTCAGGGGCTTCCCTGGTGGCGCGGTGGTTGAGAGTCCACCTGCCGATGCAGGGGACACGGGTTCATGCCCCGGTCCAGGAGGATCCCACATGCCGCAGAGCGGCTGCGCCCGTGAGCCACGGCCGCTGAGCCTGCGCGTCTGGAACCTGTGCTCCGCAACGGGAGAAGCCGCAGCAGGGAGAGGCCCACGTACCGCAAAAAAAAAAAAAAAAAAAAAATGGAGGTCAGGGGTACTGCAATTCACAGACCTGCAGGGTTGTAAATGATACCTATCGTCGAAAAATGGCTTGAGGAAAGTCATCGAAAGGGGCTTGAAAACAAGGCAGAATTGCAGGAAAGGGATTTCAAGAGGTTGATTCGAGTCACCATTGAAGCACATGAAAAGCGGCTGAACTTGGCCATTGCTGCAGTTGGCCAAAAAGGGCATATGCGTCTTTCCTGAATATAAGAGAATGATCATGTTTTAAATGTTGAGTCTTCCTTTCACTTTATCTCCATTGTAGAAGGAAGGAAGGGAAGAAAAGGAAAAGAATCAAAAGCAAATATGGCAGTATGCTAGCAATTGCTAATTCTGAGGGGTAGAAATATAGGTATTTAAGTTTTCTTTGCAAAGTTTGGCTTTTCTTATCCCACACAACCCCTCTGTATTAGTCAGCCCAGGCAGTTTTCAGCTTTTAAAAAGTGCTAATAGGCTGTACTTTTTAGAGAAGTTTTAAGTTTACAGAAAATTTGAAAATTTGGGTAGAAAAGGCAGAGAGGTCCCATGTAGCCCCTGTATTACTCTGTTTAAGCTGCCATCACAAAATGTCACAGGCTGGGTGGCTTAAATGACAGGGATTTATTTTCTCACAGTACTGGAGGCTAGAAGTCCAAGAGCAAGGTGCTAACAAATTGGATTTCTGGTGAGAGCCTCTTGGGCTGCCTTCACACTTTGTCCTCATCTTACAAGGACACCAGTCCGATTGGATTAGGGTCCCATCTGATGATCTCATTTAACCTAAATTACCTCCTTAATGGCCTTTCTCCAAATATAGTGACATTGGGAGTGTCTTGGTCAGTTTGGGCTCTTATAACAGAATACCATAGACTGGGTGGCTGACAAACAACAAATTTATTTCTCACAGTTCTAGAGTCTGGGAAGTCCAAGATCAAGGTACCAGAACAGTCAGGTTCTGGTGAGAGCCCTCTTCCAGACTGCAAACTGCCAAATTCCCATTGTATCCTCACAAACCCTAGAGCAGAGAGAGGAAGCAAGCTCTCCTGTGATTCTTATAAGGGCACTCATCCCATTCATGAGGGCTCCACCCTTATGACCTCACCTAATCCAATCACTTTGCAAAGGCTCCACCTCCTAATACCGTCAAAATGGGGGTAGGGTTTCAACATACAAATTTTGGAAGGACACAATTAGACCATAACAGGGCTTTAGAGCTTCAACACATGAACTTGGGAGGGGCGAGAGGCACAATTCAATCCATACTTTTAAATAAAAATATTGTTAAATGAATCTCTCTTAGGTGCCTCTGTAGCCAAGTCTTCCTGCCTTGATGGATTATACACTTGAGCCCAATGTGACAATAACTGACTACTACTATCCTGATATCATCTCAAGCCCCTGCGATGGGGAACTTATCCAAAGAGATAGCAAGTTGCTTCTTGCCATCTTTTACTGCCTCCTGTTTGTATTCGGTCTTCTGGGAAACAGCCTGGTCATCCTGGTCCTTGTCACCTGCAAGAAGCTGAGGAGCATCACAGACATATACCTCTTGAACCTGGCCCTGTCTGACTTGCTTTTTGTCTTCTCCTTCCCCTTTCAGACCCACTATCAGCTGGACCAGTGGGTGTTTGGGACTGTAATGTGCAAGGTGGTCTCTGGCTTTTATTACATTGGCTTCTTTAGCAGCATGTTCTTTGTCACCCTCATGAGTGTGGACAGGTACCTGGCAGTTGTCCGTGCTGTATACGCCATGAAAGTGAGGACGACCAGAATGGGCATAGCCCTGAGTCTGGCAATGTGGCTGATTGCCTTCGTGGCCACCAGCCCGTTACTAGTATTTTACCAAGAGGCCTCTGATGATGGTGTTCTACAGTGTTATTTGTATTACAATCAAGAGACGCTGAAGTGGAAGATCTTCATCCACTTTGAAATGAATATCTTAGGCCTGTTGATCCCATTCACCATCCTTATGTTCTGCTACATTAGCATCCTGCACCAGCTGAAGAGTTGCCAGAGCCGCAACAAGACCAAGGCCATCAAGCTCGTGCTCGTTGTGGTGGTTTTCTCTTTACTCTTCTGGGTCCCGTTCAATGTAGTACTTTTCCTTACTTCCCTGCACAACATGCACATCTTGGATGGATGCGTCATGAGCCAGCGGTTGATCTATGCCACCCATGTCACAGAAACCATTTCCTTCACCCACTGCTGTGTGAACCCTATTATCTATGCGTTCATGGGTGAGAAATTCAAGAAACACCTCTCAGAAATATTTCAGAAAAGTTGCATCCACATCTTCCTCTACATAGGGAGACAAATCTCTAGGGAGGCCTGGGAAAGGTCATCCTCCTATCAGCACTCCTCCCATTCCTCCAGTATAGACTACATTTTGTGAGGCAGGTGCCTTAGAGCAGCCTTCTGCCTCCATCACCCGTCTTCTTTCAGGAGACAAAAATGATTCACACTGGAATCTGAGACTATGTGAAGGGAGACTCTTAGAAATTTGGCTACAGATACAAGACTTATTTCATGATATTCAAGGAATTCCTACTATTGCAAATTAACCTTCTCAACTTTCAAAAACTTTGTTACTATTTTCTGAAAAGAGTCTATATATTTCACTATGAATTGTAATGTTAGCTCTAGGGATTTTTTTCCCCTTAGTTTTTGGAGTATCTTTATCAAATACCAACTTAAATTTTATCGAATGCCTTTTCCTTATCTATTGAAGTGATCATGTAGTTTTCCTCCATTATTCTGTTAATTTGGTAAACTATATTGATTGATTTTCTTATTTTAAATCAACCTGTATTTTCCCTGGAAAAAATGACCTCATGGTTATGATCATTTTAATAAATAATTGGATTCTCTTGGGATTTTCGTATCTGTGTTCATGAGAGATCTTGTCTTGTAATTTTTCTTTCTTATAATGTCCTGGCCAGGTTTGGCCCCCAAAACAAAGGGTGGATTGTATTATACGTCAATTAAAACGTAATAAAAAAATGCAAGTCCCCCTCCCCCACACACAACAAAACCAACCAACCAACTCGACAACTCTTCAACAGGGCCTGTAATACCCCGCAAAGATTGTCTCCCTTTTCTCTTTACTTGTGCTGGTCCAGCCACTCTGGCCTCCCTTCAATCCTGGGAGATTGATCTCCACGATTTATTCAAATGGTTCTTCCTCTCAATTTGTGTGTGTGTCTTTTTCTCCCTGAACTCTAGTTAACTGAGTGTTAATATTTTTCTTATCCATATCTTATAGCTTTATTTTATATTTTCTGTTTTTTAAAGAGTTCTTTAATTTGCTCTTGCGATTTTCTAATTCATGTTTTAGCTATATTCCATCTATTATGCTCTCATTTCAGCTATTATATTTATATGTGTGTAGATATATATATATGTATATAATGTGCTCCTTATTTCAACTATTATATTTTTCATGCTGGCACAGTGATGGCCTTGATACTTGCTGGGTTGAAATGATGAGGTCAGATAGAATCATGCTGTGTGTAGCCTTTTTTTTTTAAAAATTTTATTGGAGTATAGTTGATTTACAATGTTGTGTTAGTTTCAGTTGTACTCCCCTCTGTTTCTTTTTCTTTTTTAAAAAAATTATTTATTTATTTATTTTTGGCTGTGTTGGGTCTTCGTTGCTGCACACAGGCTTTCTCTAGTTGCGGCGAGTGGGGGCTACTCTTTGTTGCGGTGTGCAGGCTTCTCATTGCGGTGGCTTCTCTTGTTGCAGAGCATAGGCTCTAGGCGAGCGGGCTCAGTAGTTGTGGCTCATGGGCTCTGGAGTACAGGCTCAGTAGTTGTAGCGCACGGGCTTAGTTGCTCCACGGCATGTGGGATCTTCCCGGACCAGGGCTCAAACCCGTGTCTCCTGCATTGGCAGGTGGATTCTTAACCTCTGTGCCACCAGGTAAGTGCCCCATCTGTTTCTTGAAAGGAATTCCTGACACCAAAGTCAGCCCGGTGGCTTTGTGTGTTCCTTGCTAAGGCAAGCCTCTACTCTTTGCCATTAGCTGTATGCAAAAGGATTTATATATTTGAAACAAATAATCAGCTGAATACTGGGCTATGTTGAGTCAGATTTAGATGACTCTGCTCAAGCCACATGCATGATGGCAGCTATCCTGTCCACGTAATAGATACCAAGATCAAGCCACAGCAAGTTCATTTAAGAGCGTGAACCAATTTCTAAGTATTTTGACAGATATACTTGCAGGTGAGATGATATAGGAGAAAATAATTATAATACATGAAAAACATGTTTTGAATTTTATAAAAGGCATTATAATTGGCCCTCACGTAGCTCTGCTAATGGAGGAAACATATATAAATAATCTTAAATGGCAAAAGCAAAATGCCGTTAAACCCTAGGTCTGAAGTGCGTTGGAATTTACTTTCTCAAAGCAATAGCAAATTACCTTTCTGATAATAGATGGTTTTATTAAATATTAAAAGTGGTTAGTGTTTACTTGAGTTCATCCTGACTTGTCCTGATACATCCTGAGTGGCAGGGGAGTCAACCTGAAATGGAACATTTGCTGGAAATAATCCACCAAACAAAGAATAATCCATATGTGTTTCATCTAGAGATTACTATAAAAAAAATGAAATGATGAGCTCAGGAGGGATATGGAGAAGGGAACAGAGGGACATTCACATTTTTGGGCACCTACTCTGAGCTGAGCACTTAACTGGAATTTTCTCATTAATCTACAAAGAGCCCTTCAGGATGATCATTGTTAACCTAAGAGGCTGCCAAATCAGAATCCCAGAGCATGATGTCTCCAAAGCCAGAGTTCCCCCCTACCTCCTGCAAGTGCACTGTCTTCTCACACGTGCCCTGTGCTCCTCAGCTGGGCTGCCCCGCTGCCTGGCCTGGAGTAGACTGAGTTCTGCAGGACACAACTCTGAGTTCAGCCAGCCCCTCAGAGGGGCCTCCACCTAGGGCACCACCAGAATGGACCAGCTCGATGGTCGGGGTGTGAATTGGGGAGGGGTCTCCCCGACGTGCTACTGGACTGCTGTCTGCCAGGATTTTTCTCTCTCCAACCCAGCAAAGACCATTTGGAGGGGCCAACACTTGTGAAGTGGGATGTATCTCTGGATCTTGAACCATGCTGGCCTTTCCTGATAGGACATTGCAGGGGATGCCTCAGAATTCCTGTCCTGGACCCTGCTCCTCACTTACAGGCCAGCCTGAAGTAACCTCTCTGCGTGTCAAGGCAGTCGTGTATAAGATGAGGTTGAAGATGGTGATGATGATGCTTTCTGTCTTGCCTTCTCCATAGGAACGCCTGATGTCCCACCTGTAACCTGTAAACATCTTTGTACACATAAGAGGTTAATTATTATTACTATAATAAAAATACACAGCACATAGCCTTCTACTAGCTGTGCAACTTTGGACACCTTACTTTAACTGTTGTGTGCTTCAGTTTCCCTACATGTAAAATGCAGATAGTAATAATGCATACCTCTGATTTCTGTGAGATGGTTGGTTATACAGGGTTATGCGCTGTGTCTAACGCCACCTACCGTTCACTAGCTGGCAGTAACAAGAGTCTCCTACAGCAAGATTGAAAGAATGGGAGATCATTCCTGTGTGTATCTGGTATATGTGCTTGGTATGTTAAGAATGTGTCTGTCAAGGAAAGGCTGAAAAACTGTTCCAGATTAAAGAAATATATGATCTTAAATTGGATTCTGGATCGAGGGGAAAATGCTCTGAAGGATGGTTTAGGAACAATTGGTGAAATTTTAATTTGGACTATTTATGAGATAGCATTAAGTATTAAAAGCGATAAAGCAGGGCTTCCCTGGTGGCGCAGTGGTTAAGAATCCGCCTGCTGATGCAGGGGACCCGGGTTCAAGCCCTGGTCTGGGAAGATCCCACATGCTGCAGAGCAACTAAGCCCGTGCGCCACAACTACTGAGCCTGAGTGCCTAGAGCCCGTGCTCCACGACAAGAGAAGCCACCGCAATGAGAAGCCCGCACACCGCAATGAAGAATAGCCCACGCTTTCCGCAACTGGAGAAAGCCCATACACAACAACAAAGATCCAATGCAGCCAAAAATAAAATAAATAATTTTTTTTTTAAAAAAGGCGATAAAACAGAGAAACAGAACAGTGCCTGGGTACAGAAAGCACAACAATTAATGTTACTTGTTATTACCAACTGGGATGTAAGCCCCATGAGGTCATCGACTTTATCTGTTTTATTCACTGCTGCATCCCCAAAGTCTGGAACAGTCTCTGGCACACAATATGTGCTTAATTAATATTTGTTGGATGAAGAAATGAACTGGTTCCTGAAACAAGACACAGTTAAGAACTGGGGTGAGGTATCAGGGCCATCTGTCCTCACACGCAGAGACTGAGGTTATCCACTCTGGTTCCTGGTCATTGTTTGCGACCCTGGTGACCCTGGCTTGCAAAACATTCTGAGATTGATTCAGTTGTTCCAGGCACATGGTTCACACAAACAAAAATTCATCTGGCAGCTCCCGAAATCAAATGCATTTGTAACTTACTAACCTGTGATTACCGGATGTCCCTTCTAGTTCTGCTCCCCACTGCTTTGCCTGGCAGTGGGAGAGGGACTTGGGATGCCCTGGCTGCCATCCTCTCTCTGCCCCTCAGGGGACCAACACAGGCTCTGATTGGCTGAGTCTGAGCCTCAGGCCAGTGCTCATCTACCAGGAGGAAGGCTTGCCTTTGTAAGGAGGTTCAGTTGGGACATCTCAGCTGGACATCATGCTGCAGAGAGGTCTCAGGTGGCTGGTGAGGCACCGACAGGCAGCACCCCTTCTCCCAGCCCTGGCTGGCCAGCCCCGGATGCTCAAGTCAGACTGGATGCCAGCCCCCACACATCACCATGTGTACCCACATCGTGTACAGGTGCGGGCAGCTGTGAGTGTGGTCAGAGAGTCCCAGATTGAGGGAGGTGGAAGGAACCCTAGACTCCATTGACAGATGAGAAATCTGAGGCCTGGAGATACAAGATGGCCTTCCCAAGGCCACAGCAAAGCCTTAGAGCCAGGACTCCTGATTCTTAGAAGATGCTCATTCCACTTGGCCATTTCGTCCTATATTGAGGGGTGGACCCTCAAACTGGGAACTTAGAGACAACATCTGGAGGCTCCTCCAGTCTTACTGACCCTGCTGAACATTTCCCGTATGGGAAAGTTGGGTTGCTGATTCCCCAGAACAAGCAGAATCAGGGAAAGAGAATCTGATTAGTGGCAACTCAAGGGAGAGCAGTGATGACAGTTTAATGTAGCGTTTTCTGGACCAAAAAATAAAGGGCATAATTAAAAGTGAATTGTGGCAAGAGGGAGGAGATTTGGAGATACGTGTATATGTATAGCTGATTCACTTTGTTATAAAGCAGAAACTAACACACCATTGTAAAGCATTTATACTCCAATAAAGATGTAAAAAAAATACAGTTTTAAAAAGCACAAGCTTTGGAACCAAATAATATTCACTTTTTAAGTCTTCAGTTCAAAAGGAGATCACAGGAAGTTACAAAATACCCAGATCGTGGGTAGATCTTAACGGTGCTGAATGGAAAAAGTAATAAATACAATGAAGACCTTAAATTTTAAAAAAAGTGAATTGTGGAACAGAGTCAAGATGGTGGAATAGGAGGACATGGAGTTTGCGTCTCCTCACAACTAGGGCACCTACTAGGAACTGATAGTGGTCCTCGGACACCTAAGGGGATGGGAGGAATACCTGCATGACCAGGTAGGATGTGGGAGGGAAGGAAAGAGGAAAGAAAGGTGGAGGTGTGACAGTACCCTGCGGGGGGCTGGGGAAGGGGAGAGGGTCCCACACTCGGAGAGGCCACTCACGGCGAATGGATCAGCAGGGATAGAGAGGGACCTTAGGGGGATCAGGGGATTGGAGGGGAATGTAGCCAGCCTCTCCCCCACCCACTCAGGCCCTGGCAAGCCTGCTGGAGTCCCAGGCCTGAATCCCCACCCCCTGGGGCCCCCTCCGGCTGGGCAGGTCCCAAGCCTGACCCTCCTGCCCCCCCAGCCCCCACCCCCACCCCTACCAACACCTCTTCCAGCTGTGCCGGCCCCAGCGGGGCCGCCCCTGACAGGGATTCCTCTGGCCATGCATGTACAGGTAGGTCAAGTGCCGCCTCCTCCAAGGCCTTCTCTGGCTGTGCCAGCCCCTGCGGGTGAGCCTGTGGAGGCCTGTGCCCCAGCTGACCTGCATGGGCATGTGTGCTCTGGGCCAGCTCCAGGAACAGACGCTGGTGAGAGGAACACATGCAGAGCTGGGGCTGGCACAGTGGGTCCAGATATCTACCTAGAGGTCTTGGAAGCCTACTGGGGAGGCAGGGGTATGCTGTAGCTCACTGTGGGGGCAAGGACACTGATAGAGAAGGCACCAGGGAATTTTTTACTTTTTAATTTAAAACATTTTTCATTTTCTTTATTTTCTTTTTTCTTTCTGCTGTTCTGGTTCTGTTTTGTTGTTGTTTCACTTTTATTTTTTTCTAATATATTTTTTATTTTTCTAATTTTATTTAATTTTTTATTCTTTGTTACTGTTCTGCTCTTTTCTGTTTGTTTTATGTTTTTGTTTGTTTTTGCTGTGCCACATGGCTTGTGGGGTCTTGGATCCCAGGACAGGGGTTGGGCGTGAGCTCCTGTGGTGGGAGTGCTGAGTCCAAGCTGCTGGACTAACAGAGAACTTCAGGTCCCAGGGAATATTAATCAGTGTGAGGTCTCCCAGAGATCCTCATCTTGACACCAAGACTCAGCTCCACCCAGCTGCCTGCAAACTCCAGTGCTGGACGCCTCAGGCCAAACAATCAGCAAGACAGGAACACAGCCCCACCCATCAAAAAAAATGAGATGCCAAAAAAAATATGTTACAGATGAAGGAGCAAGGTAAAAACCTACAAGACCAAATAAATGAAGAGGAAATAGGCAACCTACATGAAAAAGAATGCAGAGTAATGATAGTAAAGATGATCCAGAATATCAGAAATAGAATGGAGGCATGGATCGAGAAAATACAAGAAATGTTTAACAAAGACCTAGAAGAACTAAAGAACAAACAAACAGAGATGAACAGCACAATAACTGAAATGAAAAATACTCTAGAAGGAATCAATAGCACAATAACTGAGGCAGAAAAACGAATAAGTGAGCTGGAAGATAGAATGGTGGAAATAGCTGCTGAGGAGCAGAATAAAGGAAAAAGAATGAAAAGAATTGAGGACAGTCTCAGAGACCTCTGGGAAAAAATAAACGCACCAACATTCGAATTATAGGGGTCCCAGGAAAAGAAGAGAAAGAGAGAGGGTCTGAGAAAATATTTGAAGAGATTATAGTCGAAAACTTCCCTAACATGGGAAAGGAAATAGCCACCCATGTCCAGGAAGCACAGAGACTCCCATACAGGATAAAACCAAGGAGCAACACTCTGAGACACATATTAATCAAACTAACAAAAACTAAATTCAAAGAAAAAAATATTAAAAGGAGCAAGGGAAAAGCAAAAAATAACATACAAAGGAATCCCCATAAGTTTATCAGCTGATTTCAGTAGAAACTCTGCAGGCCAGAAGGGAGTGGCAGGACATATTTAAAGTGATGAAAGGGAAAAAACTATAACCAAGATTACTCTACCCAGCAAGGATCTCATTCAGATTCAACAGAGAAATCAAAAGCTTTATAGCAAGCAAAAGCAAAGAGGATTCAGCACCACCAAACTAGCTTTACAACAAATGTTAAAGGAACTTCTCTAGGCAGGAAACACAAGAGCGGAAGAAGAAAAAGACCTACAAAAACAAACCCAAAACAATAAAGAAAATGGGAATGGGAACATACATATCAATAATTACCTTAAATGTAAATGTATTAAATGCTTCAACCAAAAGACACAGACTGGCTGAATTGATACAAAAACAGACCCATACATATACTGTCTACAAGAGACCCACTTCAGACCTAGTGACAGATACAGACTGAAAGTGAGGGGATGGAAAAAGATATTCCATACAAATGGAAATCAAAAGAAAGCTGTAGTAGCAATACTCATGTCAGATAAAATAGACTTTAAAATAAAGACTGTTACAAGAGACAAGGAAGGACACTACGTAATGATCAAGGGATCAGTCCAAGAAGATATAACAATTATAAATATTTATGCACCCAACATAGGAGCACCTCAATACATAAGGCAAATGCTAACAGCTATAAAAGGGGAAATCGACAGTAACACAAAAATGGTGGGGGCTTTACCACACCACTTACACCAATGGACAGATCATCAGGACAGAAAATTAATAAGGAAACACAAGCTTTAAATGACACACAGAACGATAGATTTAATTGATATTTATAGGACATTCCATCTGAAAGCAGCAGAATGCACTTTCTTCTCAAGTGCACACAGAACATTCTCCAGGATAGATCACATCTTGGGTCACAAATCAAGCCTTCTTAAATTTAAGAAAATTGAAATTCTATCAAGCATCTTTTCTGAAAACAGTGCCATGAGTTTAGAAATCAATTACAGGGAAAAAAAACTGTAAAAAACACAAACACATGGAGGCTAAATAATACACTACTAAATAACCAAGAGATCATTGAAGAAATAAAAGAGGAAATCAAAAAATACATAGAAACAAATGACACTGAAAACACAAAGACCCAAAACCTATGGGATGCAGCAAAAGCAGTCCTATGAGAGAAGTTTATAGCAATTCAATCCTACCTCAAGAAACAAGAAACATCTCAAATAAACAACCTAACCTTACACCTAAAGCAACTAGAGAAAGAAGAACAAACAAAACCCAAAGTTAGTAGAAGGAAAGAAATCATAAAGATCAGAGCACAAATAAATGAAATAGAAAAGAAGAAAACAACAGCAAAAAAATCAATGAAACTAAAAGCTGGTTCTTCAAGAAAATAAACAAAATTGATAATCCTTTAGCCAGGCTTATCAAGAAAAAAAGGGAGGGGATTCAAATCAATAAAATTAGAAATGAAAAAGGAGAAATTACAACTGACACCACAGAAATACCAAGGATCCTAAGAGACTACTACAAGCAACTCTATGCCAATAAAATGGACAACCTGGAAGAAATGGACAAATTCTTAGAAACATACAACCTTCTAAGACTGAACCGGGAAGAAATAGAAAATATAAACAGACCAAGCATAAATAATGAAATTGAAACTGCAATTAAAAATCTTTCAACAAACAAAAGTCCAGGACCAGATGGCTTCAGAGGTGAATTCTATCAAATATTTAGAGAAGAGCTAACACCCATCCTTCTCAAACTTCCAAAAAATTGCATAGGAAGGAACACTCCCAAGCTCATTCTATGAGGCCACCATCACCCTGATACCTAAACCAGACAAAGATGTCACAAAGAAAGAAAACTACAGGCCAATATCACTGATGAACATAGATGCAAAAATCCTCAACAAAATACAAGCAAACAGAATCCAACAACACATTAAAAGGATCATACATAATGATCAATTGGGATTTATCCCAGGGATGCAAGAATTCTTCAGTATACGCAAATCAATCAGTCTGATACACCATATTAACAAATTGAAGAATAAAATCCATGTGATCATCTCAATAGATGCAGAAAAAGCTTCTGACAAAATTAGACACCCAATTATGATAAAAAAAAAAAACTCTCCAGAAATTGGGCATAGAGTGAACCTACCTTGACTTAATAAAGGCCATATATGACAAACCCACAGCAAACATCATTCTCAATGGTGAAAAACTGAAAGCATTTCCTCTAAAATCAGGAACAGGACAAGGATGTTCACTCTCTCCACTCATTCAATAGAGTTTTGGAAGTCCTAGCCACGGCAGTCAGAGAAGAAAAAGAAATAAAATGAATCCAAATTGGAAAAGAAGAAGTAAAATTGTCACTGTTTGCAGATGACATGATACTACATGTGGAAAATTCTAAAGTAGCCACCAGAAAACTACTAGAGCTAATCAATGAATTTGGTAAAGTTGCAGGACACAAAATTAATGCACAGAAATCTCTTGCATTCCTATACACTAACAATGAAAGATCAGAAAGGGAAATTAAGGAAACAATCCCATTTACCATTGCAACATAAAGAATAAAATACCTAGGAATAAACCTACCTAAGGAGACAAAAGACCTGTACTCAGAAAACTATAAGACACTGATGGAAGAAATCAAAGATGACAGAAAGAGATGGAGAGATATACCATGTTCTTGGATTGGAAGAATAAATATTGTGAAAATGACTATACTACCCAAAGCAATCTACAGATACAATGCAATCCCTATCAAATTTTCAGTGGCATTTTTCACAGAATTAGAACAAAAAATTTTACAATTTGTATGGAAACACAAAAGGCCCTGAACAGCTAAAGCAACCTTGAGAATGAAAAACGGAGCTTGGGGAATCAGACTCTGAGAGTTGAGACTATACTACAAGTCTACAGTAATCAAGACAGTATGGTACTGGCACAAAAATAGAAATATAGATCAATGGAACAGAACAGAAAGCCCAGAGATGAACCCACACACCTAAGGTCACCTAATCTATGACAGAGGAGCCAAGAATATACAATGGAGAAAAGACAGTCTCTTCAGTAAGTGGTGCTGGGAAAACTGGACAGCTACATGTAAAAGAGTGAAATTAGAACACTCCTTAACACCATACACAAAACTAAACTCAAAATGGATTAAAGACCTAAATGTAAGACTGGACACTACAAAACTCTTAGAGGAAAAAATAGGAAAAACACTCTTTGACATAAATCACAGTAAGTTCTTTTTTGACCCATCTCCTAGCATAATGAAAATAAAAACAAAAATAAACAAATGGGACCCAATGAAACTTAAAAGCTTTTGCACAGCAAAGAAAACCATAAATGAGATGAAAAGACAACCCTCAGAATGGGAGAAAATATTTGTAAACAAAGCAACTGACTAGGGATTAATCTCCAAAATATACAAACAGCTCATGCAGCTCAATATCAAAAAAACAAACAACCCAATCAAACAATGGGCAGAGGACCTAAACAGACATTTCTCCAAAGAAGACCTACAGATGGCCAAGAGGCACATGAAAAGATGCTCAACATCACTAATTATTAGAGAAATGCAGATCAAAACTGCAATGAGGTATCACCTCACACTGGTCAGAATGGCCATCATAAAAAAGCTACAAACAGTAAATGCTGGAGAGGGTGTGGAGAAAAGGAAACCCTCTTGTACTGTTGGTGGGTATGTAAACTTTTTTTAATTTATTTTTTTTCAAGCCACTGAATAAATTTTTTACTTTATATTGGAGTATAGCCAATTAACAATGTTGTGATAGTTTCAGGTGCACAGCAAAGCAACTCAGCCATACATATACATGTATCCATTCTCCCCCAAACTCCCCTCCCATCCAGGTTGCCCATAACATTGTGCAGAGTTCCCTGTGCTATACAGTAGATCCTTGTTGGTTATCCATTTTAAATATGGTAGTGTGTGCATGTCGATACCAAACTCCATAACTATCCCTTCCTCTCACTCTTCCCCCCTGGTAGCCATAAGTTTGTTCTCTAAGAATGTAAATTGATACAGCCACTATGGAGAACAGTATGGAGGTTCCTTAAAAAACTAAAAATAGAGGTACCATATGATCCAGCAGTCCCATTCCTGGGCATATACCCTGAGTAAACCGTAATTCAAAAAGACACATGCACCCCAATGTTCATTGTAGCACTATTTACGATAGCCAGGACATGGAAGCAACCTAAATGTCCATTGATAGATGAATGGATAAAGAAGATGTGGTACTTATACACAATGGAATATTACTCAGCCCAAAAAAAGGAACGAAATTGGGTCATTTGTAGAGACATAGATGGACCTGGAGTCTGTCATACAGAGTGAAGTAAGTCAGACAGAGAAACAGAAATAGCGTATATTAACGCATATATGTGGAATCTAGAAAAATGGTACAGATGAACCTATTTGCAGGGCAGGAATAGAGACGCAGACATAGAGAACGGACATGTGGACATGGG
Organism: Monodon monoceros; assembly: GCF_005190385.1. Lineage (NCBI taxonomy): Eukaryota > Metazoa > Chordata > Mammalia > Artiodactyla > Monodontidae > Monodon > Monodon monoceros. The sequence continues at coordinate 59,820,846 of NW_021703780.1, read as the reverse complement.
GCTGGGAAGGGGGGATGAACTGAGAGATTGGGACTGATGTATGTGCACTGCCATGTGTAAAACAGATAGCTAGTGGGAACCTGCTGTATAGCACAGGGAGCTCAGCTCGGTCTCTGTGGTGACCTAGATGGGTGGGATGGGGTGGTGGGTAGGAGGGAGTTCCAAGAGGGAGGGGATATATGTATAAATATAGCTGACTCACTTCATTGTACAGCAGAAAGTAACACAACATTGTAAAGCAACTATACCCCAATAAAAAAATGAATTGTGTGCAAATTAAGTGCTCAAAAGTAGCATCGATTGGATGTCACCCCTTTCATTGTTTCATAAGATGAGTAAACTCATTCCAAAATATTTTGAGTTCAGGTTTGGTTTCATATGATCAGTACCAGGAAAGAATTCTTTGGAATCAAACTTGAGAAGGAGAGACTTTTCCTGTTGGATTCAGATGAAACTAACATCTTAGAATGCTTGCTCTGGGCCAGGTACTGAGCCAGGTACATTCCAATATCATGACCGCATGCAGTCCTCACAGCAACCTACAGGGCAGGTGGTATTATTCTCATTTTACAGATTTAACAACTAATGCTCAAAGCGGTTAAAGGACAAGTACCATTCAGTGCAGTGTATTAACGGGAAGAAGTTAGGGAGACAGAATTCAAATGCCACTCTACCCTCTACTAGCTGGCAAAAAGCTCCCTGCAAGAGGGCAGTAAGGATCGGGGACCATTCCTAGGTGTTAGGCTTTTCCCCCTCTTAAAAGCCTGTCTGTCTATAAATAATATATGAATCTGTATTTTCTCCATCTGTGTAGGTAGGTAAGAGCGTATACAGGGAACTGTGAGTAAGCCAGTAACTAAGCCAGAAAAAATGTAGAAACTGTACAAGAGCAAGAAGGACTGATTGGCACTGATGATATGAACAGTAGCCAGGTGGAAGGTACAAGAAAATGTTGCCATATGATGGATTTTCCAAAACCCTGGGAGGAGGGTTGGCCACGTAGACCTGGTCCTCCTCTCCTCTGTCTGCCGGAAAAGGGAGTCTCTGGTGGAGCCCCCAGCTGTAATGGGACAGTAAAGAGGCCTAATAAGCCAGAGAGTCAACCAAGGTGAACTGTGTTGGGAGAAGAGCCTGGAGGACATGGGAGAGCAGGAGAGGGAAACAGCCGGGAAAAGACCGTGTCTTTGAATTGTTTATCAACCAGGCTCCCAATGTCATTGAGGCTTGACCAGACTACAGGTTCCCATGTGCAAGTAGGAATCCTTCTAACAAGGAAATCTGACCGTTTCATTCTCCTGCTTATAGCTCTTCTGTATAAAGCCCAGATTCTTTAACATGGCAGCTTGGGCCCTAGCTTTTCTCTCTGACCTCCTTCCTTGCCCCCCTTCCCTACCACTAGACCTTTCCCCTTGCACAGTTCTGGGAACATGCTCTCTCTCATCTCTGGGCATTTATTTGTACAGGCTCTGCCTGGTGAAAACTGCCCCATCTATTAAATACATGCATAAATGAATGAATCAAGTTGGAATTGGATCAGGCATAGTCAGCTACCTCTTTTGGATTTTCCAGGTCTCAAGTAGCCACCTCCATTCCAATACAAAGGATTATTCCCTACCCAACGCCAGCTGGAGCCCAATCATGGTGAGGCTGTACAATGAACACATGGAGAAGATGGTGGTTGGGACGGGGACGAGACTTCCAGGTTATTTGCGCTCTTTGCAGTTCCTTAAAGACTTAGCTAGGATCACTAAAGCTGTCCCTGGTAAGTTCACATCCCTGTATCAGGAGCACTTAACCTCGGCTGGAGCAGGGCTCTGGTTAGTGCAGGACTGTTGGCAAATCTTTGCTTATGTGTGTGCATTTTCCTCGAGGAGCTCTGTGCCCCAGCCCAGTTCCAGCACCTCCTGTGTGGGCTGCATTAGCCTGAGAGTCAGGTGCAAGGCAGTCTGGGCATGGTGATCCTAGACTCACACAATATTAGGCCAGAAAAGGAATGTGGAGGCCACCTTGTTCAACCTGCTTATTTTACAAGAGAGAAAACTGAGGCCTAGATAGGTGATGAAGTGAGTTTTTGTCAGAGCCTGGACTAGAATCAGGAATTCCTGACTCCTGGGGTAGTGCTCTCTCCACCCATGTCTGCAGTCACCCCGGCATCTCCTTATACCTGCCAGCCCCATCCTCTCTTGTAGACCAGACAGGTGCAGTCTCAGTGAGGAATTGGGAAGAGGCAGTGCCTGGGATTAAGGACCAGTGCCTTTACCCTGGTACGCACAGGGTCGGAAGCTCAGTGATGCAGCCAGGGGGCAGTATCTTACTGACCCCTGAGGCCAGAAGCCAGAACCTGTTATGGACAGGACTCATGCTCCCTCTAGTGGTCAGTTTGAGCTGAGCTCTTGAACCAGTGAAGGACATCAGATGGAAAACAAACACCGGATCCCGCGTTGCAGAGACAGGAGCCAGCCGAAGTCTTCTAATTTTATATACCTAAGCTGTCATTCGAAATTCTGCTTTGAGATTCATGATAAAAATGCAGGTGTTTGACAAGTCTTGGATTTTATATATTGGAGGCTTTACCTCTAATTAAGTCCTCTAAATTATCCCCAATTCAAGTCATACTGTATAGACAAATTTCTCTGAAATCTCAGACCTGTGGCAGTGAGAGGGGACATATATATTTAATTTACAGAAAGGACTTTTGCCTGCCTATTCCTTGATCTGCCACAATCAATGCATTCAGATTAGTATTTATTATTCAGTTGATAGGAACACCGGTGTCCCAAATTCACAGGCAGTTCACCCCTCACTGTCCCTCACACTGCTGATCTCATCCCTTCCTTGGAAGCTGCTCGTCTCCTTCAGAGGTTTATGGGGCCATCCCGGGGGGTGCAGATGGGAAGCTGAGGGCAGTGGGTTTCCTGAGGACCTCCTCCGGTTGGATGCTTTCTGCCCTGGAGACCGCACCGTCCCAAGGGTCAGACTCCAGCTCGACGTCTTTCACACCGACTCAACTCTACTCTCCAGTCCAAATGGTAGAAGACACCCACCACTTCTTCTGGATCACAGAGATGAAGAAACTCGGCTTTGAGTACGTCATCTTCCACAGTGCCTTGGAAAAGAAGTGCATCTGCTTGCTCCAGCCTGAGCCCCTCCTGGAGGGGCTGCCTGGGTGAGGCACAGAGAGCCATCCCAGCCAGTAGCTCAAATGGGCTTTTTCTTGGTCAAAGAGCAGGGGGGGGTGGGGGTGAGAGGACAGTTGGTGGGTCCATGGCTGCCTTCAGCAGGTTCTTGGTTACTGCAGCTTTATTCTACTGACTCCCTGGTTAGGGAGGCTCTGCTAGCCCCTCGGTCACCCACCCGAGGTGTAGCCTCTCCCTGTTAGGGACTTCCTGAACCTCCTAAATGGCAGTGGAGTAAGCAGTGGACATTGGAAATAAGAAGGGGGAAAAACTATTCTTGTTCAGTGGCCAGTATATGCCAGACCCTGCACATGGAGATTTGGCTGTCTTAATTTAATGCCCACAAAAATTCTTAGGAGATATTCCTATCTTATGGATGAAGAAACAGATGGCCCAAGTGGTTCTCTGACTGAGGTCACATGGCTAGAAATGTGAGATTTAGAGTTAGGTCTCTCTGCCTGCAAAGCCCATGCTGTTTTCACTGCACCTTTCTAGTTCCCCCTGAGACCAACCCAAGAGGGAACACAAGATTCATCAGACTTTGTGGTTGGAGCTGGTTGTGGGGTGGGGAGTTTCTTCTGCTTTAATTTATTCTCTTCTAAGCAGGTGTAACTTGCTTCAGACAGCCTTGTTTGCTTCCCCTGCATTTCTTTGCTCTCACATCTCCGCTGTCTACCCTGAGCGATGCAAGAATCTTGTTCTGGATTGCAGGGAACCCTTCAGCATGTCACCACACTGGAACCTCGCCGTGCAGAGTGGAGTCCTGGGTGACTCTTTCCCTTTCTCCCCTCGTCTGCCCCTGCAGGGTTATCCATGGTGGCGCACTGGGGACCATGACAGACACGTTTTTCATGACGGTGTTCAACAGTGCCAATGCAGTCTTTACAGGAACCATGACCATCACCTTCAAGAGGTCTGTTTCCTTGCCTGGGTTCAAGTTAGGAGTAAGCTGGCATGGGGTTATTCCATGTGTTGCGATGGAAGATGAGGGCTCATGTAGCAATCCTGAGTCAAAAGAGGAGTTTCTACTTTTGCTTTTCTCATGGACCAATCTAAACTTGTTAGATGTTCCGTTTTCATCCAAGGACAAGGTGATAAGCTTGAAGATGGGTTATGTGTTCCAACATAAAGATATTCTACATAGGGTGATGATGAACTACTTTTGGCTGCCTCTGATTTAGAGAAATCCAGCCCATGTGCCTGTAAATATTTACTTCAGTCCACAAATAATTATTGGGCCGCTACTGAAATGATAATTCCTGATATTTGACTAGTCTCTTGCGAAACACGCACACATTATTTTGTTCAATCTTTACTATAATCCTGGGAGGTCAGTACATTATCTCCAACTTGACAGATGAAGAAGCTGAGGTGAATACACAGCTAGCAGGTGACAAATGCAAGGGCCCCTGATATGTTGGAGTAGAACCCCAGGACCTCCACTCCGGCAGCCTCATCCTCCCACGGGGTCATCCCTCCCTTTCTCAGGAGACCAGCCCACCAGCCACTCTCCCCCATTGCTCTCTCCTAGACCACTCACCCTTAGCTCAGTGGTGAGGCTGAAGGCAAAGGTCACTGGCATGGAAGGAAGAAAGGTGTTTCTCTCTTGTGAAACCCAAAGCAGTGACAGGACCGTCCTCTTCGCCAAAGCTTCTGGTAAGGCCATTAGAATTCTTTTTTCCTCCTGTTTGCGCCCATCCTTGTGACCGGGCACAGAGGGTGACTTTCCACACTGCTGAGGGCACTGCCTACCCTGGGAGGCTCTTAAGGCTGCGTGTTTGGGGTTGGAGGGGATGCTCTCATGGAGAGGAGCCTCTATAAGTTGTAGGATAGAGGCCATCATAACACACCCATTCACCTCTCTGGGAGGCCAGTGTTGTCCAGTAGAAAAGTAGTTCGAGCCACAGGTGCAATTTTTAAAAATTTTATTGAAGTATAGTTGATTTACAATGTTGTGTTAATTTCTGCTGTACAGCAAAGTGACTCAGTTTTACATACATATGTTCTTTTTCATATTCTTTTCCATTATGCTTTATCACAGGATAACAAGTGTAATCTTGTGTTCTAGTAGTCATATGAAAAAAGCAAAGAGATAAAATTAATTTTAATAATTATTTCACCTAATTCAATACACCCAAAATATCATTTCAACACGTAATAATGTAAAAATTATTCATGAGATTATTTTATCTTATTGTCACGTCTTAGAAATCCAGCGTGTGGATAACTTACAGCACATTTCTGGCACGAAATTTTCAGCGTTTAAAGGGAAATGTGGATCTGCCAAGACAATAAAGTTGTGTTTAATGGAAAAATATTCCACACTGCTTCGGGTTTTAATACAAATTAATTATAATTAAATCAAGTTTAAAATTCTGGTCTTCAGTCACACTAGCCAAACTTCACGTGCTTGATAGCCACAGTTGGCTACTGGCTACCGCATTGGGCAGAGCGAGTCTGGGCTGTAACTACCTTCAGACGTGGCGCCCAGAAGCATACCTCCCTGCAGACGCCCGATGCAGCTCCGGGCGCAGGGAAGCCCCGATCCTGCAGTTCCGGAGGTCTCCACGAGGTAGCACTAAGGAGCACACCCTCGCCAGCGCGCGACCCGCGTCCAACCCCGGAAGCTAAATTCCGCCGTTATATCTAGTTCCTCCGGCTTTCTCCACTCCCGGATGAACCCTGTCTAATACTCTCAAGTCCTGAAGACGGCGACGGGACAGGATGGGCAGGGCAGCAGAGCCTCGCAGTCGGCTGAGCTAGTGAAGAGCGGCGCCTGGAGCCACTCACGTGCGGTGGGCGCGCAGGTCCCGACCCCCGACCAGCGCAGACTGCAGAGAAGCCGCGCGGTAGAACGCGTCGCCCGGCTACCGCCATCGCGTCGTCTTCTCTAGAATCGTCAGGGCCGGGCCTGAGCTCCCACCGACGGCACCCCGGGCCCAGTACAGTCGCAGGCCTCCCCTCAAATGATTCAGAAGTCACGCCCGGCGCTGCTGCAGCCTCAAGATGTCGGAGACAGGGTGGAAACGCTTATGGTAACCTGCGGGGAAGGGAAGGCAGGGGTTCCGGCATTGCCGGCTCGGGGAGGGAAATTCGGAAGGTTGCCGAGGGTCAGCGGCCCTCGGGGAACCTTTTCTGCCTCCGGGATGCGCGCATAACTGGTTGGGGACGTGGCGGCAGAGATGGAGTTTGACTAAGGGATTAAAAGAGGGGAGGGAGGGAGGAAGGAGAGAAGTTGCAGTCCAGTCCTTGGGATAGGCAAGCAAAGGTCTCGCTCCTGTATTGGTAATCTGGGTAGAGGTAGGCGGAATTGCCGGGGCCTTGGCCGGTGTCGGGGGGGAATGTGCCCGCGTGGTCCAGAGAGAGGTGCGAGCGCTACGGGACGTTGCTTTGAGTTGGATGCCTAAAATGACGAGTGGGAGGACACCTGGGTAGATATTTGGACCATTGCAAAGCCCGGCAATAACGCTAAGCCTGAGGAGAGATCGTTGCACGAGCGAGGTGGGTTAGGGCTGCACAGCGCTCGCGGGCTGGACCAGGTGGACTCTCCCGGGAACCAGTGCGGTTTGCCCTCGCCACGAGGCCACGCCCCTCCCGCGCCTGGATTGGCTGCTATGTTCGCGCCGCGGGGCTGCCATTGGTGGAGGCGGAGGCGGAGGCGGAGGCGGAGGCTGGGCTGGGCCGACGAGGACGGTCTGGCTGAGTTGCTGCTAGCGGTGGGTGGAGGCGGGGTTGCGGCTTCGCTTTAGGCCGGGAGGGGCAGTTGGCCGTGGCTACTTTTCTCCCTGAGGTCAAGGTCATGGCCCACCTGCGCCGGGGACAGGACAGGGGTGTGGGGTTTTTTGTTTTGTTTTGTTTTTTATCTTTAACAAAGGTGGAGGCGGGGACCGCTCTACGTTTACATTTTATAACATGTGCTTACGTATTTCTTTTTGGGTCCTCCAGCTCTGGCCTGGAGATCTGAATTGGATTTAGGATATAGTTTTTTTTAAAGGGGAGTAGGAGTGGCTTGTGGAACCTGTTTGCTAACTATTCAAGTCTGCTTATTGCCTTTATGTATCTATGTATCATTGTTTGGTTGTTTTTGCCCTACCCCCCCTCAAAAAACAAAAAACAAACAAACAAAAAAGCCAGCTGTATTATTCGTTTTATTTACCTTGAATAAATTTGGGCTGTTTAGGAAAAAAAAATCAAGCATGCCTTAAAGGGTATGCCATCCACCATTGACAATATCTTAAAAATGAAAAGTGTAAATTCTATTTTTTTAAAACAATTATGTTACCTGTTTTGTTTTGTTTTTAACAGAGGTTAGTCTATACTGCTGGTTTATATTTTGCATCTGTTCTATGCTAATGGACCTGGAAAATTACAAAGTTAAAAAAGTTATGGGCTCTATGCATGTATCCACAAATATTTATTTAGCCAATAAAATGTTCAAGCAATGTGCTGTAAAAATAAAAACATTAATAGTTCCTGCAATGGAGGACAGTGTGTTGGGCGTTGGGGAGCAGTATACAGTAGTTCCATACACAACCTGTGAGAGCGTTAGAGAGGCAGCTCCAAAGAGAACTGCTTAGAAGCTGTAACTGCAGGCCATTCCTACAGCCTTACTGGAGTAAAGGGCTGGGGGGAGCCAGGGGAGAGTCCCCTGTCCAGGGATGTGGCCTGCAGGGCCCTCTAAGCTTTATCCTGTGGAATTGTGCTCAAGGGAGAGCCATGTGCAGATTTCCTGTTAGATGAAGTGATTCGTTCATTCTTTTTTTTTTTTTTTTTAATTTATTTTTGGCTGCGTTGGGTCTTCGTTGCTGTGCGAGGGCTTTCTCTAGTTGAGGCAAGCGGGGGTACTCTTCGTTGTAATGAGCGGGCTTCTCACTGCGGTGGCTTCTCTTGTTGCAGAGCAGGACCTCTACGCGCGCGGGCTTCAGTAGTTGTGGCGCGTGGGCTTAGCTGCTCCGCGGCATGTGGGATCTTCCTGGACCAGGGCTCGATCCCGTGTCCCCTGCATTGGCAGGCGGATTCTTAACCACTGCGCCACCAGGGAAGTCCCTGATACATTCATTCTTGATTGTTGAGCACCTGCTGTGGACCAGGCTCCGTGGTCAGTGCTGGAGGAACCACCATGAACAGGACAGTCCAGGCCTCCTCTGTCCTTGACCCTCAGTCATAAGGCAGGTGGGCTCTGGTGCCGTGGAAGCACTGAAGAGGAGCACTGAACGCGAGTGTGGGGTTAGGGTAGATCAATGGCAGGGTGTTCACTGGGATGGAGTGCCCTGGAGGAGGGGCACATGGGGGGTGAGGAAGAAAGATGAGTTCAGGTTTGGAAATGTCAACCCACGGTGCCTGTGGGACGTCGGATTAAGTGGATATGGGAGTCTGCAGAAGACAGCTTGCAAGTGTGGACAGAAGGGTGGAAAAGAAGAGGCTCTGCATGTGAAAGCAGAGAGGCCGGGGAAGTGGGAGGAAGATCAGGACAGTGTTAATCCCAGAAGCCAGAGGCAGAGCACATTTCCAGAAGGAGCTGGTGGTGGTCAACAGCCAACAGCAGAACGCTGCTGAGCTGCCTGGGAAGTGCCCTGGGCTGTCACTTAGACTGGGAGGAATGGTGAAAAAAAGCATGAACTTTGAGTCTTAGCCAGTAGCTTCAAACCCTGTGACTTAGGATACATTGTCATCCCTGTGAGCTCCAGTTTCATCTGGAAAATGGGTTTGAACATCTAGCTCTTACGAGCATTGTGAGATTTCGAGGTGCTGTATATGGATGCCTCACCCCAGGCTGCTCTGGTAGCGGGGGTTGGCACTGCTGAGGCTGGAGACCCCCAAGGAGATCACTAGGATGGATCAGTGGGGGGCAGGCTCTGGGAGGAATGAGGGGTCATCAGTAGGAGTTGGTCATGAAACAGTAGGTAGACCAAGGAGTCTTATTTGTCTCCCAAATGTCCTGCTGGGACACGAAGGAGAGGCAAGCGTGTGGAGAACCGTGGACAGAGTTTCCATTAGGGCATGTTGAGTTTGAGATGCCTACAGGCCATTCGAGGGGAGGTGGGGGAAGCATGGGGACAGTGGACTCGGGAGAGAGGCTGAAGTGGGCTGGAGGTGTGGGCGTTGCCGGCATGTGTGCGTCGAGCATGGTGTGGTGTGGAGATGAGGGTGCCCTGAGAGGCCGCAGCTACGGGGAGATAAGAGGAACAGCAACATCTGTGGCTGGGGAAAGGAGGCTTAGAAGGGCAGCCAGAAACCACAAAGAGAGGAGCGGCGATCAGCTGTTTCAAATGCACCAGAGAGGCCAAGTAAGAGAAGGCCACAGATGGGAAAGGGGTCCTGGGATATGGCAGGTCCTTGGTGAGGCAGCTTTAGTGGAGGGGCTTTACCTGGATGGCAGACTGGGGAACCTGAAGGGTGGCTAGTGAAGAGGGAGTGGAGATGATGTGGCATCAGGTTGGAAATATGGGGGGCTTTCAAGCTTGTTCCAGACAAAGGAGAAGATGTCAGTGGAAGTAAGAGGCTGAGTATGCAGGAAAGAGAGGCTCACTGATGCCACAAAGGTTCGGATGAGGCTGAGAAACAAAATTCGTGGGAATATGGGTTAGCAAAAGGAGCAGGACACACATCTGATGAAGCTGTTCCCATCTGGCTTGGTTGTACTAGTGGTCTTACCTTTGATGCTTGGAAGGCTATTTGAACGTGGTTATAAGCTCCAGTATTTATTATCTGAACTTATTAAGTCCTTTTAAGGAATTCCAGTTATAAATTGAGACTTGCTCTTTTGGTGAAACGTGGAATAATCTCTCTTCTCTGTGAAACAAATACCACAGATTACAAACATTTTGGTTCCGGGTAGGTACTTTTTTTGACGTGTATAACAGGCAACTTCATCTTAATAGCATTTTAGGACTATAGTATGCCATTTATTAAAAAGTAATAGTGCAAATGCCATTTAATGAGAAGAGAGACGATCTTTGGATGGAGTTTGCCAAGTGTCTCCTTTGGAAAAGAGGACATTTGTTTCCTGCTTGGATTTTTAAAAGTGTGTTTTCACAACCATTTGATTGCGTCTGGATTCCGGGGCGTGCTGTGGGGCCTCTGGAGTGCGCTTGGGGGAAACACAGTCAGTCTGCGAGGCAGTCCTGCCCTCCTGGGTGCCGCCTCTCGATTAGACAGTGTGTGTGACTCTCCCGGCTTAGAGGACAGCCAGCAAACCCAGGAGTGGCTGCTGGCCTTGTGGTGCCCCTGCGATCTGTTTAGGTCCCGGTGAGACGAATGGGTATATGACGGGGAAAGTTTTACATTAAGGAAATGCATGGGTTTTACAGGAAGTGGCACAGACATTTCACATTGTACCTGCTCACTTATGGTTTCACTTCCTTTGTCTTACTCCTGTAAATAGCCTGCAGGCCCTACAACCAAGGGAACCTGAAACCAGCAGTTCAGAGTTAAAACACTGTTCAACTGATTTTTGCTTTTGTGACGAGAAGGAGTTGGCCTATAACTTATCGTCAAGACAAGTAGGGAGGTGTGGTCAGTGGCATAATTCACAGATGGAAATTACTATGTTGCTCAGTAGGAGCAAAGTTATCCATAAGTTTTAAATTATCAGTAATTACTAAAGTTGTTATCAGTAAGACCAGAGAGCTACCTCTTGGAGTATACTGTGTTCTCAATAACATTCCAACACTGTTCGTTCCTGGCTATGCTTTTCCCTTCTGTGAAGTCTGACGCTAATACAGGGTGCCACCAGGTGAGTTTCTAAGAGATCCTTACAGAGAGCTGACTGGTCCCGGTGTGACGAAGGCTGGGACAAAGCTGCTGACACACTGTTCTCTTGCCCTGCAGTTGCAGCCCGTGATCAAAGCTTTCCTGTGTGGCTCCATCAGTGGGACCTGCTCTACCCTCCTTTTCCAACCCCTGGATCTCCTCAAAACACGCCTGCAGACCCTTCAGCCCTCAGCCCATGGGTAAGGCCTGCTGCCCCGTTCCCCCGCCCCCTCCCCCCCTTTTCACTGAGGACCTGGTTTCAACAACTTCTCTCAGACACTGGCGCATCTTTACTGTGTTCAGTCAACTTCCATTCTGTTGGATGAGCAAAGAGAAACACAGGCCAGGCCGAGCTTTCATGTGTTTTATATATACTCTTAATTAAGTGGGGTCCTTCCCTGAGTAGCTTCCTGGGATCTGCCTTGGTGACGTTTGCATTTTACTGTGCCAGCCTGTAATGTCATAACTGTGCTGCCTGGCACAAGCAGTGGGTGGTTTTCTGGAAATAAGATAGGTATTGAGTGTATCTTGTGTGTCCCCTATTGGGCTCAGCCCTGTGGGAAGTGCACAGAGTGTATGTAAAATGAGAAGTTATCCCATTGCTTGCAGTGTGAATGGACAAAGAATCATGCACCTGCCACATCATGAACGCATAGGAACTCAGTAACTCCAGGGTGCCTTTTAGAGATTCTTAAGTGTTCTAGAAAGGAGTCCATACAGAGAAGTCTGTGAGTGGGGAGTTCTTTCACAGGGATGTGGTCTAAGTGATTTTTCCTTCCTTGCCTCCGTTTCGTCTGCCTTCAGATCCAGACGTGTTGGGATGTTGGCTCTGCTCTTGAATGTGGTTCGCACGGAGAGTCTTTTTGGCCTCTGGAAAGGGATGTCCCCCGTAAGCTGCCTTTTGGGTCTTGTCTTGTACCCCCTCCTTTAATAACTAGCCGTCTCTCATCCACCTCACACCTCCTCTCTTTTAAGGGTACGTGAGGTTGGAGGCGGTGGGAGGGCCTTTCTGGTCTTCCTGTCCGTCCCTCTCACTGTCGCTGGCTTCCATTTGAGGGCCCTGGGAATAGCACACCTGTGCATCCTGGGCACGACTTCTTAGTGCAGCATGAAGTCCTAGAGCAGAGGCAGCTGGCGCCCCACCTGTCAACAGACCTTGCCCTTACCCCTCCAGCGCCTCCACACCTGCATTTCTTTGCCTAGACAGCTTTTTCTGGCCTTAGGAACTCACTTTGCTGGAAATGGCAGGGAATTCACGCTCACCCCAACCCCGCAGCAGCCCTTAACCAATGAAAGACGAGAGCTGATGTTTAAAACTTCCCTCCCCTCCTCAGGTGGCAGGGTAACCTAGGATACTGATTCCCAGAGTTCCCCAGAGGGATTCCGTTGCCCATGGCAATAACTGATGAGATGACACACACTTTGTTGGCTGCCTTCTCTCCCATCTCATTTCCCTACTCTCCCATTGGTGTTCCCTCCACACCTTAAATCGACTCCTTGCATGCAAATCCTGGGTCTTCTTTGGGGAAATCCAGCTCAGACAGGATCTTACATGTTGGTGTTTGATTCCGTTCCTCCCTCCGACTTGTTCTGCAGTCCATCGTGAGGTGCGTCCCTGGCATTGGAATCTACTTTGGCACTCTCTACTCTTTGAAGCAGTACTTCCTGCGAGGCCATCCCCCCACTGCCCTGGAGTCAGTCATACTGGGGGTGGGCTCCCGCTCTGTCGCGGGGGTCTGCATGTCACCCATCACTGTGATCAAGACACGGTACGAGGTGAGTGGGCAACCGGAGACACCGGGCTCTTGAGTCAAGTGGTCACTGATGCCACCTCCCGATTTATAACCTAACACAGGGTTGATGTGGTCGGAGAACTCATCTGTGTAGTCAGGCCAAGCACACGCAAACCAGAGCCGCCAGGGCTCCGGTAATGCACCCTGAGGATGGCTTCGTTCAGTGCGCAAACCCAGGGCCACTGTGCCAGCCATTGGTTCTGTGCTTCCTTTGCAGAGCGGGCGGTACAGCTATGAGAGCATCTACGCGGCCCTGAGGAGCATCTGTCACAGCGAGGGGTACCGGGGTCTCTTCAGTGGCCTGACAGCAACACTCCTTCGTGATGCCCCCTTTTCCGGAATCTACTTGATGTTTTACAACCAGACCAAAAACATTGTGCTTCATGGTACGGGTAAAGGAAGGTGTGGTGGGAAGAGATATCCCTTGAGAGATCACATCCTCGTCACTTTCTCTGAGATAGGAGACTATTCGTTGTTCTTAGCAGCTCCAGATTCTTATCCTAGTTTTAGAAACCGAGCCATATCTGCATTGTGTCAGGCATGGGACCCGGTGCTGGGATGCGAGGGCGGCCATGAAGACATGGTCCCTGCCCTTTTGAGTTTATAGCTTCCTAAGGCAGACTACTGATAGTATGTAATTCTTGAGTCGGGGAGAGGGTAGGATAAAGCTCATTTTGCATAGGTTTTGCAGCAATACTTCCCACATTTGCCTGATCTGGGTCCTACCCAAGGCATCCTAAATCAGAAGCTTTGGGGTAAGACCTCAGAGACTGTATTTTTCAAGAAGCACTTGTTGTGATTCTTATCAGACAAGTTTGGGAAATCCAATGGCTTAGGAGCTAGAAGAAAAATATTTTCATGTCCCTTGCTGTGCTCTTGGCTAACATTGTTTTGAGCCCTCCTTTCGGTTGGAGAGAAAGATGCCAAACCCCTAGCATTCTGGCAGGCCCACGCTTCCAGAAAGCTCGTGTTGTCAAGACATGGGCAAAATCGACAGGCAGTAAACATCCACCCAAGCAGAGCCAGGCATTGATAGAAACACATCCTATAAAGTGAACCTGCATTCAGTAAGGCGTCTATGGATAATGTGGGCAAGGAATTGCAACCAAAGTCGTTTAATTGGGAAAGCCAGAATGTCACCCCCAAGACAGTGGTGTCAGTTGGAGTGGTTTGGGAGATGTGCTGCTTCTCCCCAGGTGCCAGAAGGTGTGACACTACAGGTCACAGCCTTACCTTACAGGAGAAAGTTAAGGCAATAAGAGGGCTTGGATATACATTTTTAACTTCTTCATCCATCCTAAAAATTTTTTTTAATTTGGTATTTAGAAATCATTTTATGCTTACCAAAAAAGCCACAAGAATAGTACCTATAACTCCATAGCTCATTATTCTCTTTCTATGTGTATAATTGTTTTCCTCAAACCATTTAAGAATAAGTTGCAGACATGATGCCTCTTTACCCTTAAATACATCAGTGTGTACTTCCTAAGAACAAATGCATTCTTGTATAACCATCGATAGTTCTTTCATGTATAGTCTTGATTTCTCCAATTTTCCCAATAACGTATTTTGTAGCAATTTTTATTTTTTATTTTCAAGAGTATAAGCCAGTTATATAACCTCAGTGTGGGTTTCCCTGATGTTTCCTTTCAACTAGATTCATTTATACCTTTCTAGCAAGAGGAGCACATAACTGAGGTTGTGTCTTCAGTGCCTTATATCAGGAAGCTCATGACATCCGTTTGACGCACTGTGGGTGATGTTAACTTTTTATCACTATAAAAATAGTGTCTCCACTGAAAACTCAACTGTTTGTTCTTTTGTAATTTCTAAGTATCTCTGTGGCGAGATACTTTGAATATATAAATCTATATAACACTTCCTGTCCTTTCATCCATATATTTTAGCATCAGTGAATGACTCTTGCCTGAGTCAATTATGCTGATGGTTGTAAAAAGGTGAACTTTTCCATTATCCTACTTACACTGATTAGTTTAGATATTGAATTCTTAGCCTTGTTTGAATCCAGACCCTTCTGGCTTTCAGGAAGAATTAGTGGGCAACTTGACATGGATATCTGATGAATGTGGGATTTATTTATAACTGAATGTTGCCTTTGTCCTGTTTCAGACCAGTTGGATGCAGTCCTTGTTCCCGTTGTAAATTTCAGTTGTGGGATATTTGCTGGGATTCTGGCCTCACTGGTAACTCAACCTGCAGATGTTATCAAAACTCACATGCAGCTCTCCCCAATGAAATTTCAGTGGATTGGCCAGGCAGTGACACTCATTTTCAAAGTAAGGCTTTAGAATAAATATTGGTTCATATTGTGGTTAAGGCTTTCTCTCTCAGGCAGTAGCTCTTATCCTTTACATGGTAGAAACACCTGGGAAGCTTTTAAAACAATCCCGATTCCCAGCTCATAACCTGGGCTTATCATATTAGAATCTCTGGGGGAGATGAAACCCTGGCATCAGTATTTTAAGTTCCCTGGTGATTCCAATGTGTTGCCAAGGTTGAGAATCACTGCTAAAAATCTATGGTTGTGGGATTTTTTGTTATTGTTGTTGTTTTGGTTCTGTTTGTTTAGGGAGGGAGCCTGACATTAGGACAACATGTGATATTTGTTAAACATGCATATTGTTGGGCTCTACCCCAGACCTACCTAGTCAGGAGATCTGGGAGGACTCCTTAACCTAAACAAGGATCTAGGAGAAATGTAGTCAGAAAAAAATCACAAGCACATTGTTTTGTTTCCAGGAGTTCGCACTAATGCAAATGGACAGATGGTATTGAAGATAAAAAGTACAGTAATTGTAAAGTACACTAAAATGCTATTTAAAAGCCACTGAGTAAGCCCTTTGGAAACGTACTGTTATCAGATATTCTTTTTGAAAGTAAATTTGTCACCTAGATCTTTAGATGTTTCTGTACTACTCAATTTTTGTATGTAGCACAGGAAACAAGTAGGCATCTGCAGCAAGTATCTGCCTTATCCTAGATATAAGCAAGTATTTGTGAGTCGGATCATATTCATCACACTGCTTAGGTTGCCTGCTTCCTTATTCTCTATACCTAAAATCATGAAGTTTGAAAAGAGAGTCTTCAGTATATGTGAAAATGGTAAGATTTTCAGCTAAGAAATAAATTCCCCTGGATGGAGCAAGCCTAAAAAAAGATAAAGCTTAGCAACTACTCCAAAAAAATTTTTTTTTAGTTTATTGCCTCCTTGGACCCAGTATTCGTAGTTTTAACATTATTTATAAAAGTCTAAAAAGTAAGACTTAACAATGGGGTAATGCAGAGAGAGAGCCTCACTCTCGTGCCAGGTATATAAGTGTATTGCTGCTTTAGTCCCAGAGTTTTGGCCTCCATTTTCCTCCTAGGATTATGGGCTGCGTGGCTTCTTCCAAGGCGGTGTCCCCCGGGCCCTCCGCAGAACTCTGATGGCAGCCATGGCGTGGACAGTCTACGAAGAGATGATGGCCAAGATGGGCCTGAAGTCCTGACCGAGCCAGGACCAGGCAGAGATGGGATCTGTCGCCCTGCCTGTTTTCTGCCAAGAACCTCTTCAACTCACTACCCTGGAGTAGGACGAAGTCCTATCTGGAGAGGCAGGCAAACACGTCACCTTTGGTTACCCAGCTCAAGAAGAGAATAGGTGGGTCCGACTCAAGCCTTCCAGACCTCCCAGAAGAGGAGTCACTGACATGGACATCATATTGGGGAATTAGGAGAAGGGTTTGCATACCCTGCAAGGCTACTTGAAAAGGCATTTCCAGAGAGTGCTCTGTCCGGTGTCTCTGCTCAGCCACCCACTATACCACAGTGCCTCTTTGGATCTGCTCTCAGGCAGTGCAGCGCCAAGGATGCTGTGGGCCGCCTGCAGTGGCGGAGGAGTTCCAGCAGCCAGGCTGGATCTGCTGAGAGAGGAGTCACTGTCACCAGGCTGAAGACTGCCTCTGAGGTGATGTTAGGATGCGGAAGAACAGATGTCACGACTTCATTGGTTCCTCATCGACTTCTCAGAGGCTCCGGAGAAGGGGGGCAGTGGCTTCCTAGCCCCTAAGTGTCCAAATAATATTGTTTGATCTTGGCTCCTGCACTGTTTCAACTCCAAGTTACTCTGGCTTTTTTCTGCAGCTAAAGTTGGATAAATAAAGTGAAGCACTTTATCATTGAAAAACCTCAAGTGCCACGACTCTGCTCTAAAATAACAAAATAGTCTAAGGCGGCTGACTCTTGATCTGTATAGGTCCTCAAACCTAAAATTTAAAAAAATAGCTTTATTTTATATATCATACAATTCATCCATTCCAAGTAGACAATTCTGTGATTTTTTAAGAAACTTTACTGACTGGTGCAGCCATCACCATAAATCAGTTTCAGAACACAGTCACCCCCCCGCCCCCAGTAAGATCTCTTATTTACAATTAACCCTCGTTCCCAGCCCCAGCACAGCCCAGGCGGCCACTGAACTGCTTTCTGTCTATAAATTTGCCTTTCTGTGCACTTCCTACATAGTCATACACTATGTAGTCTGTTGTATCTGGCTTCTTTCACTTAGCATAATGTTTTGGAGGTTCATCCATGATGTGGCATGTTCAACACTTTATCCTTTTTTTATGGCCAAATAATATTCTATTGTGTGCCTATTTATCCATTCATCAGTTGATGAATGTGTGAATTGCTAGCACTTTTTGGCACTTACGAATATTGTCACTATGAACATTCACGTATGAATCATTTGTGTGGACATACATTTTCATTTCCCTTGTGTACATGCCTAGGAGTGGAATTACTGGATCATGTGGTAACTATGTTTAACCATTTGAGAAACTACCAGACTGTTTCCAAAGTGGCAGCACCATTTAACATCACCACCAGAAGTTTATGAGGGTTCTGATTTCCGCACACCCTCCTCAACACTTGTTATTGTCTGTTTTATTTATTGTAGCCATTCTAGTGGGTTCTATCAACTTTCAAGCTTAGGAAGGGGCTGTTGTTTTATCCAAACAGCAGAAGGGGGAAGTTTGATCTCCTGGTTAAGAACATGGGCTGTGATTCAGGCGGCCCAGGTTAAAAGGCTGGCTCTCCACCTACTTAGACACATTTGAAGTTGTCCCCAGGGGATGGGGATAGTAATATTTCCTACCTCCCAGGGTGGTGGCAAGGGTTAATTGAGCGTATGTTTCTGGTGCATTACATTAGTTTCCTAGGGCTGCCACAGCAAACCACCACAAATTGGGTGGCTTCTAACAAATTTATTCTCTCAGTTTGGAGCCTACAAGTCTGAAATCAAGATGTCTGCAGGGCCATACTCTCTGAAGGCCCTAGGGGAAGATGGTTCCTTGTCTCTTCCAGTTAATCCCATGGTGGCTGGCAGTTCTTGGTGTTCATCAATCCAATCTCTCTCTCTCTCTTCACAATGCTTTCTCCCCCGTGTGTCTCTCTGTCCAAATTTGCATCTATTTTTAAGGGCACCAGTCATTGGATCAGGGCCCACCCTACTCCAGAATGACATCTTGATTACATTGCAAAGACCGTATTTCCAAATATGGTCATGTTCATAGGAACTGGGGGTTAGGACTCCAACATATCTTTTTGGGGGACACAAGTCAATTCATGCATATTAAGCTTAATGATTTATAAGTTTTAGGTTAGAATGCCGTATTCCAAATTATAATATGGAGAGGAGTATGGGAGAAGTCAAACTAGGATCCTAATCTCCTAGTGGTACCCAAGCCACCAGTGCTTGGTGACCTATGTGTGTGAGGCTGTGTGCTGGGGAAAGCAGGGGAGCACCTATGGCTGGAAATGGTGTGCTTGGGGCAGCAATGCAGGGCAGGCAGCTTAACACAGATGGATGGAGTGCCTGCCGCCTAAGGACTTAGCCTCTGAGGCAGGATGTTCAGGTTTCTTGGCCTCTTCAGTCTCCCTGACCCTCATCTTGGGCTCTGGGAGCCTAATGCCAGTGGGGCCCGGCCAGGGGCTGCTGGGAGTGGAGGGGCAGAGATAAGCCCGAGAGGTGCAGGCTTCATCCCAGTGCAGATTTGCTCGCCTTATACACAGCTGGTGAATTTCAGCCACCAGAGGCCCCTCCCTGCTCTTCATTTGTTCTGTTGGGGGCAAATCATCTTAAAATTTGGAGAAATCGTCTCATTTTCTCTAAATATGGAGTAAAACCGAAATTTGCCATTATGAACTCTGATTCCAGAGGCAAGTGGCCCTGGAGTCTACATATCCGAGGCCCCCAGAATTTTTTTCCTCTCCCGTAGTCTCCCACAAGTGTTAAAAGTTCAGAAAGGAAGTGGCTAGTGAGCTTCAGAGGGCTTTGGAAACACTGCCCAGTGCCCTCCCCCCACTTTTTTTTTTTTTTTAATTGATTCGTTCTTGGCTGCCTTAGACTTAAAGCAAATTATATAGGGGCGGAGCTTTGTGGGAGTAAACAGTCATCTGGCGCTAGAGATAAGGCCTAGTAAGGCAGGAGGCAAAAAGGACAGAAGCAAAGCTTTCAAGCTGCTATACTCAATTTCCAAGAATATGTTATGAAATATCTCAATCACAAGAGTAGAATAGATGGTACATTGCCCCTTCACTCACATCACTCAAATGGAACAATTATCAGGATTTAGCCATTTTTGCTTGTCTTTCCCCTCTCCCCCACCTCCTTTTTTCTTTCCTTAACTGAAGCTTTTAAAAGCAGATCCCACACATCATACCATTTCACCCTTCCACATTTCTATATGCATATCTAAAAATTATGGACATTTTTCTTAGGTAACTACAACGTTATTATCCTACTTGAAAAGAAGTTAACATTTTTTTTTGCTTATCAGCCAATACCCAGTCCATATTCATGTTTCCCTGATTGTCTCAAAAATTATTGTTTACAGTTGGTTTATTTGCATCAGGATTCAAACAAGTCCTAAGATTCTTTCACCAGCTGTTGGAAAGGGTAAGTAATTTTGAGGCAAACCACGGTTAAAGTGAGTCATCACTTCCTGAGGGCCCAATCAAGTCAGGGAGCCTAGCAATAGGACTCTGGGGGGTTGCAAAGCTGAGATCTGCTCTCCAAGGCAGTGCTCCTTCCATGCCTCCAGGCTGAGCAGTGTGCCCTTCCACCTCCTTGCTGCCTTCAAATTCTCAAATATCAGCTTTTGTCACCATGTCCTCTCTAAAAAAAACTGGCTCAATGCCATAATCTGTAGGTGTTCTTTCACCTTCCAAGTTCTTCCCTGCTCCTTGGGAACTACTGGCTTAGGTAGCTGGTAAACGCTCTAAGGTCAGTGGTTCTCAAACTTGGCTGCACACTGGAATCATCAGGGAGCTTTAAAAACCACTGATGCCTTGGTCGGCCACCCAGACGTTCTAATGTAATCAGGCTGTGGCCTGGGCATGATCGTAACGCGTGCCAAGGCAGAGCACCTCGGAGTAGCCCTGCAGGGCGGGCACCACTCGGCTCTGCTAACCCACGCTCGAAGGGTTAAAGAAGGAGCTCTTGTGGGCGGAGCGGGGCCTCCAGGGTGCGGGGCGTGGCTCCGGGGCGGGGGCGGACCTCGGGCCCGAGAGGACGGAAGGCGGGACCTTGCAGGCAGACGGCGTCCAGATCTCCGGGCTTCAGAGGACGAGCGGAAACGCCTCCAGTTTTCAAAACAAAGAGGAGAAGCGGGAGGCGTGTGAGGCGCGCAGGGCTCAGATTGGTCCCTCCCGCCCGGTCGCTTCAGCATCATTGGGTGACAATGGAGGGGAGCCCGGGAATCGGCGGGCACTCGGGGTCTGACGGTTCGCGGGCGCCTCCGAAGATCCCGCCGGCCATGGAGGAGCTGCAGAGCCGCTTGCAGGAGACCCTGGACCTTCTGTCCTCGCAGGAGCTGCGCAGCTTCCGCGACCACCTCAAGAAGGTGGAGCCGCGCGTGAGCCAGGTGAAGCTGGAGCTGGAGGGCCGCAGCCCGTCGGGGCTGGCCAGGCTCCTCGCCAAGCAGTACTACCCACCGGCCGCCGCCAAGCGCGTCCTCGTCCAGGTGCTGGAGCAGCTGCCCCGCGCTGACCTGCTGCCGCGCTGGCAGAGCGCCGCCGCCGACGGCCCGGGTGAGCGCGCGGAGATTCCCGGGGTTGGGGGGACCGGAGGGGGTGCTTGGTGACCGCTGGGTTTGGCCCTACCGCCCGGGGATTCCCGGATTGGCGGAGGGAGGACTGACCGGGATTCCTGGGCAGGGGGAGGGGGTACTGACTGGAGGGAAGGGGGACTGGCGGGGAGGGGGGTGTCCTAGGTGAGCGCCGGGTTAGGCCTGGGGCACAGGTGAGCGGCGGTGGACCGAGCTTCAGTAGGGTGGGGTGGGGGAAGTGGAGCAAGGAGGATGCGGGGGTCGAGGGACCAGTGAACGCGCAGCGGGAAGTGGGAACCGGGGGATAAGCGGGCAGGAGAGAGACAGTTCCCAGGCACGGAATCGAAGTGACCAGTCCAAGAGTAGCCATCAGGGTCTACCAGTTCATTCTGGGGTGGGTTGAGAAATCAGATTGACTCAGCAGGCCTGAGATGCATTTTTAACAATTACCTCCAAGTGATTATGATGGAGGAGGTTTTTAGATGATGCAGTGAGAAACCCCGTGTTGGAATCCACCATTAGAACATTTGCCATAAATCTGGGAAGATGTGGCTTAAGGTCAAGAAATGTAACAAGTTGGGGGCGGTTAGGGTTTCCCCTCGTAAGTTTAATAAATGTATGTGTGTATAATATGTGAGCGAGTTTGTGTACATAGAGAAAGAGAGAATGAGAAAGAAAGAGAAAGCACTTCTACTGGGCACACTGAGGTAGACACTAAAATATACTGTTGCTGGTCTCTGCCGTCGCATGCTTATGATCTGGTTGAGTTTTTGGTTTTTTTTTCCTTTTTAATTATTAAATCAAAAGTACGACCACTACTTAACTCTTAACGTTTTTTAAGGAATAACGTAATGAGTCATTACACCAAATTCCTGGCTAATAGCTCTCCAAAAATTTGAGAAAAATCACGCGGAGGGGAAGAGTAAGCTGGGACGAAGTGAGAGAGTAGCATTGACACATATACACTACCAAACGTAAAATAGATAGCTAGTGGGAAGCAGCTGCATCGCACAGGGATGTCAGCTCGGTGCTTTGTGACCACCTAGAGGGGTGGGATAGGGAGGGTGGGAGGGAGACGCAAGAGGGAGGGGATATATGTATACATAGAGCCGATTCACTTTGTTACACAGCAGAAAGGAACACAACATTATAAAGCAATTGTATGCCAATGAAGATCTGGTTGAGTTTTGAGGTATGTTGCTTTGCTGACTTTTAGATTCCTAATGGGTGACAACTGTAAACGACCTCAAAACATGGCCTGTAGGCAGAATACTGGCCCCACGAAGCCTTTGATTCTCCCTTGACTGCATCTGCACAGCACTTATCATAATGTCTCTCCAGGCTTAGTGGTTAATGTATCACACTTTTGTTATCACCCCTTTAAACTGTGAGTCTCTTGCAGTTGGTAAACTGGGCTTTTTTGTTTTTCAGAATCAACCAAACTACCCGGTATCATGACTACACACTGTAGGCACTCCAAAAATATTTGAATTGAATGCTAAGAGTTTGTTTAATTAAAAAATTAAATAGGGTCTAGTTCCTTTAACTTCATTTTTCTGTTTATTGATGTCTTGGTCTCCTTTTCTGGAGGTGCATGTTCACTAATGTTCATTGGTGCTTCTCCTTTTCATCTCTGGCCTGGCTCTCCCTGCCCCTGAATCTGACTGGGGCCTAAGGGAGTTCTGTTAAGTTTTCGTCCTTATGAGTTTGGGAGAGGGTTTTCAGAATCCTAGAAACCTGTTTTAAAACATAAGAGGCAACTGATATCCTTGGGAGGTGCTTCCTGTTAACAGGAATGACAGCAGATCATGCTAAAGAAGAGGAAAAAGAAAAAATATGTTCTTTTCTGTTTTGTCTTTTCATGAAAATTCATTCAGTGATTCCACGAAAGATTCCAAAGAGAAGCTATGACTGTGTGGAAGGTGAACTGGTAAATATCTGGACTCTTTAACATAGTATTTAGTCACCATTTGAACATTTTTTTGTGCTGCTTCTGTTGGATTGGAGGTGGGTATCTGTGTCATTGTCTCAAGCGGTCAGATCTTCCTGCTTTCCGTTATAAATAGGAAAAGCAAAACATTAGCCAGATAAAACCACTTTGCACGCATTAACCAAATGAGGTTAGTTAGTATCTGCATTTTACAGACGAAGGCATTGCAGGCTGTGTGGCCTCTCGAAACTACATAAATTGCTGGCTTCCGGCCTTTTTTTGCTTGTTTTATTATGGACATTTAAAACATAAGCTAAAGTAGAGAGAAGAGAAAAATGAATCTCCAGACTCCAGCCCAGCCTACTCTTTGCCCTGATTCAACAATTAGCAACGTGGCCAATCTTGTTTCATCTGCTCCTCCCCCCACCGCCCCATTATATTGAAGCAAATTCCCCAGCTACCATATCACTTTCATACATACGATACTTGAGTATGTATTTCTGAGAAAGACTTTTTCCAAACATAGCCATGATACCATTATTCTACCTAGAAACAAATTCCTTATTGGCAGTCAAGCCTTCAGATGTCCTTGGCTGGCTCTTATGCCTTTTACAGTTGGATTGAGTCAGGGTCCGACTCACGCAAGGTCTACACAGTTACACTTGATGGTTTGTCTCTTAAGAGGCTTAATTTATGATACGTCTCCCTTTGACCTCTTCTCTTGTTTGTTGACGAAACCAGGTTATTTGTCCTGTAGAATGTCCCACATTCTGGATTTTGATAACTGCAGCCCTGTGTTGTCATTTACCATTTTCCTTAAACGGGCAGTTCTGGCTATGTATAGGAATTTAAAAATGAAATTGGCCTATTCGTCCTAGTTTGAGAAAGGTATTTGAAAAAATTATAAATGAAGTCATGATGAGAGAGGAAATCAGTGTTGTGCCCCTGCTCTGAGCTGGGAAACGTCATCATTAACTCCAGAAGAAACTCATTTCACATATAAGGTGTATTTGGATTTGGTTTGGTTTAAATATTGTTTCTTGGCTTTCCTTGAAAACAGGACCGTTATGACCTGAGTGGCAGGCGGAAGGCCTTCCTCATGTGTGTGAAGAGAAACAGGCTGGGCGCTCACCAGGATGTCCTACTGATGGAGGACTGGCTTGACCAGTGCCAGTTCGAAAATACGTTGTGCATCGATCCCGACAAAATGGTACCAAGTTAAAAACAAAAATGAAAATTTGTGGCTCGGGACTTCCCTGGCGGTCCAGTGATTAAGACTCCGTGCCTCCACTGAAGGGGCGCAGGTTTGATCTCTGGTTGGGAAACAAAGGTCCCACATGCCTTGCGGCACAGCCAAAAAAAAAAAAGAAGAAGAAAAATTGTAGCTTGGATATTATAATTTTCCTTCCTTTTTAAAAAAATTGGGTTTTATTACCTGTTTAGGACCAGGGCCTGCTGAGCAATGGATGTGTATGTCCTGATGAAATTCTTACCCAGCTTACCTGTTGGATACAGATGCTTTTGTCATGTTAAGTGTGTGATGATACTCCAGCTTCCCTTCTAGTCAAGCAGGGACCTCTTGGGTCCCTGCATTTGAAGAGGGAAGGGAATCCAAGAAGGTGTAAAAGTGAGTTGGGCAAGGAGGCCCAAGGACAAGCTGTGAGTCCAGAGTAGGCAAGGTCCGGAGCATTTGGAAACGGGAAGACCAAGGGGACAGCTTTGAGAGGTCATCAAGCAGCCAGGCCAGAGGAATCCCAGCAGCATTGGAGCCCAGGGGCTTTGGAAGATCCTGGTGGGACTTGCTTAGAACCATGGGAGGGGTGGGGAGAGGAGTTGCTGAGAGCCCTGGGCAGAATTGCATTGTGATTTAGCTCGAGGACACAAGAAAATGAGGTGGAAGAGTGGTGGTGGTGGGTGGGAACTGCATTTTGACTTCTCTGACCCCAGCTGAGTCCTGGCCTAGCCCTGCGCATGTTTTGGGATAATAACAGGAAAGTCCTTCATAGACCCCAGGAGGCACTGCTCGTGAATATCAAGGAACAGCATAGCAGAAGGGCTAGGAAAGCAGCACACACTGACCGGTGGAATCTCGTCTCTTACTAGTTGTTACCTTAAATCTGGTTCTCAACTGAGGGTGACTTTTGTCCCCCCAGAGGACATTTGACAATGTCTGGAGACATTTTTGGTTGTCACAACTGGAGGGTGCTATTGGCATCTTGTGTAGTTGCCGAGGTAGAGCCAGGGTGCTACTGAACACCCTACAGTGCACAGGACGGCCCCCAAGGCAAAGATTACCTGACACAAAATAATAGTGCAAGAGTTCTAGAAATTCTGTCTTAAATTAATTGACTACTTTCTTATCTCTAAAATGGAGGGGGGTGGTGATAGTAATTTATCTTGTAGGGCTATGGTGAGGATGAAATGAGCTGCGTTATGTAAAAGTTCTCAGAATAGTAGCTGGCTTATAGTAAGCGCTCAATAAATTTTGATTTTATTATTTCAAAGCTAAAAACAGACTCCTTCATGTTTCCCAAGGATTGTACCAGAATCTCTTCCAATATTATGTGATTTTTTTAATCCAGTCCTTTCCATTCAGATTACAGATAATTGCCAGGGTTCTTCTGGTTTATTCTCCCAAAAGTCCAGAAGTGGCCTCTTTCTCTACATCTTGTCAACATTTATTTGTAAATATTTAGCAACTTTACTGGTAAAATTATTTCACTGTTTCATTTTCCTGATTATTAGTTTGGTTGAACATCTTCTGGCCATTTTTTTTCTTCTGTGAATTATTTGAATTACCTGTTTGCCCTTTTTTCTTACTGGATTTTCTTTTTCCTTTTTGTTTTGGCTGTGCCATGTGGCTTGCAGGATCTTAGTTCCCCGATCAGCAATCGAACCCGGGCCCTGCGTTGAGAGCACGGAGTCCTAACCACTGGACCACCCTGGATTTTATTTTTCTTATTCTGTAGTTCTTTTTCCCGAATTTTAGACAAAATAGAGTGCAAATATTTTTCTCCTGCCTTGTTACTTGCCTTTTGACTTTTTGTTATCTTAAGTCAAATGGAAGTCTTTTTTATTTTTTTTTAAATTTATTTTTTTTATTTTTAGCTGTGTTGGGTCTTCGTTGCTGCGCATGGGCTTTCTCTAGTTGTGGCGAGCGGGGGCTACTCTTCGTTGCAGTGCGCGTGCTTCTCATCACGGTGGCTTCTCTTGTTGCAAAGCACAGGCCCTAGAGCACGTAGGCTTCAGTAGTTGTGGTGCGTGGGCTCAGTAGTTGTGGCACATGGGCTTAGTTGCTCCATGGCATTGCAAGTCTTTTTTATTTATTTATTAAATTATTTATTTTGGCCTCACCATGCGGCTTGTGGAATCTCAGTTCCCTGACCAGGGATGAAACCCAGGCCACAGCAATGAAAGTGCCAAATCCTAACCACTAGACCACGAGGGAACTTCCCTAGGGAAGTCTTAGTTTTTGTGAGTAAACTTGTCAGTCTTTCTGTTTGTTGCCTTCTTGGCTTTTATGTCTTGATTAAACCCCATGACTTCCCAACTTAAAATTTTTTTAAATTATTTTTCTGTAACATTTTTATAGTTTAAGGTTAGCCTTCTACTCACTGGAATTATATTTTTTGGAACAGTGAGGTGGGAGGTCTAACTTTATTTCCAAGCCAGTCATCTCATTTTGTTGATGATACATCCTTTCCCCACATATTTGAATTCCATTCTTATCATAAACTAAATCCTTATATATATATTTGGATCAATTTCTGTATTCTAAAATATTCTATTCATACATTTGTTTATTCTTAAGCTGGTATATCAGTGTTTTGTTCACCATGATTTTATAGTACCTTTGGATGTCTGATAGGACCTATCCTATGGGGATTCATTGTTTTTTATGTTTTTTTTGCTTTTTTTTTTTTTAAACCTCTGAATGTTCTTTGCTATTCTTGAGCACTTTGCTGTTCCTGAGCATCTGTTCTCTGTGACCTTGAGAACCATCTGGTTAAGTTTCACAGAAATCCTTTGAGATTTTAATTGACATGACATTGAATTGAGATTAATTTAGAGTTAACTGGCAAATTAATAGTATTGTGTCATCTCAGAAACATCGGTATGTCATAGTTTATGTTGCCTCTTCACTAAAGTTTTTTTTTTAATAATTTTCTTCACTTAGGTAATGTGCATTTCTTGTTAGGTTTATTCCTACGTATTGTTTTACTTTTTTTATGACCATGAATGGATCCCTTTTCCATTATGTGGTTTACATTATTATTCCTGGGTAATTGGGGAGCTATAGATCTTGGTAAATTAACTTTGTATCTGGTCAACTTGCTGATCTCTAGTTCTAGTAGTTTTTAGTTGATTATATTTCTAGATAGTCATATTATGTGTAAGTTGATTATATTTCTAGATAGTCATATTATCTGTAAGTAATGAGTTTGTTTCCAATGTTTAAACTTCATCTAATTTTTTACTTTACTTTATTGAAATGGCTAGGATCTTTGTTACAACATGTATGAGGCTAGTGAGAACAGCCATTCCTGTCTTCTCTTTTCAGTGGGATTGATTCTGATGACGTCTCCTGATAGATTCTGGCAAGTAGATATGATTGGGTAGACTCCTCCATTCCCTTCCATTTCTAGCTTATTGAGGGTATTAATTTTATAAGATAATTTTATATATTAAAGTAAGTTAATAATATAGCATTGAAATACATTAACCCTTTGGGGAGCTATAATTCTGTTGTATTTTGTGGTAGAGAATCAGAAATACCCTAATTTTGTCAAACAAGAACCACCAGTGGTACAAGAAGAAATCATATGAATTCCGAAAGCAACCAAAAGGGAAGTGACAAGTTATACTGACTCTGTTAGAGATGCAGGTATTTTCATATTTGTCGTCTCATTGGATCACCTTGTAAAGGAGCCATCTCTGGGATTTCTGGGTTTTCCTACTTGCAGTTCTTTTTAATACGTTTTCCTATTTTACAGGAGTTACTTGGAAAAATAACATCATTTCGAGATGGACTAAATGAAATTAAAGATGACATTGGCTGTTGCCTTGTTGCTCTTATGTCCCACGGAGAAGAAGGCTTTATCAAAATGAAAGATGGTGAAAAAGTCAGCCTGGAAGGCATTTTTGAAATGTTTAACAATAAAAATTGTCCAGCACTTCAAGAGAAACCAAAAATCTTTATAATCCAGGCCTGCAGAGGAGGTAAGTGGAGACCTCTTTGTAATAGTTCTGTTTCTAGGAAATTCTCATATTGATGATTGAGGAAAGAAAACTGAGTTTTAAAAAATTATTTTACATTAGCGGACGCTTAGCTGATGTAACTTTAGTTATGTAGTATAGTAGGGACTTTGAGCTGGGAGGAAAGAATGAAGGGAAAGCTTTCCTGGGATAGGATAGTTAATTTAGGCTCAGGAAGGGTCTAAGTCTTTAAATTCATGAGGTGGGTTGGGGAACCTCAAATTCTGGGAGAGAGGTGGGCAATTTCCAGGGGATGTCCCACCGTTCATGTGATTCCAGGTGGCTTGTGGGACTAATATCTGATTTATGTTAACTTTGGTGGATATTTCTCTCTCTTATGGAGATACAAGCTTGTTGTGACTTTTATTAAAGATTACTGGTGTCAGTGGTGTATTATCGTAGTTTGCATTTTCATTCCTCAAAAAATAGAGAGAAGAGACAGTGGTGTTGAAACGGATGATGAACCCATGGACTCGGATGATGGATCAGAGAAGAGGAGGCTGCCTACATTCAGTGATTATTTCATCATCTATCCCACCCAGGCAGGTAAGACAGTGAGGCTTGATGACAGTGAGATGCACATTCGTCCAGAGAGTTTAGCTTATTCCTAATGATTTTGAAAATCTTTTTATTTTTTTTTAGCTGTGCCACGTGGCTCATGGGATCTTATTTCCCCGACTAGGGATTGAACCTGGGTCCTTGGCAGTGAGAGTGCTGAGTCCTAACCACTGTACTGCCAGGGAATTACTGAAAATCTTTTTAAAAAATATTATCTGTGCTTTACAGGTTGATGTACATAAGGAGAAATTTTCACTAACCTATCCATCTTCAACTGTTCCACTTTCAGAGATGGCAGGTTTGCATCTGGCTGTTCATGTCTTCCAGGAGGATGCCACCCTTTTAGCAAAGTATCACATAGTAAATGAGATCATCAGCTCTCATGTGAAAAAGATCTTGGTCCAAAGCCAGCTCTGCCACTTGCTGTCTTTGAGACCTTCAATATTTCTTAGCCTCTAGATATGTCAGTTTCTTTATGCAAAAGAAGAATGATAAAATATACTTGTGTCATTGGGATGTTATATAAATTAAATTATGTAGTGCAGGTATTGTGCTTATCATAATAACTGGCATAATAAGGTAAAAAAGAAATTAATATTATTACTAATATATTATGCTGATTACATTATTATCCTTATTATTACTATACTGTTAACACTAATAAGTTAAAATCCAAAAGAATCTTGTGTGCTGAAGGGGTGAACTTGATTCAGTTGTGAAAGGGAAACAGGAAAATGTAGAGAAGATAGAAATAAATGGTCAAGGGCATTTATTTAGCTGTTATTATCTTGACTTTCTTCAAAAAGGATTAAAATAGCTTATGTGTGTGTATATATACATATACACACGTATATATATATATATATATATATATATATATATATGCAATTCAAGATAAAATGTTAGTGAAGAAATGGAAGCAAAGGAAAATAAGGACAATAATATAAAATGAAAATATCCCCATTAAAGTTAGATGTAACTTTATTCATCCAAGAGAGATGAAAGCATATGTCCTGAGACTTCCTTGGTGGTCCAGCAGTTAAGACTCTGTGCTCCCAATGCAGGGGGCCCGGGTTCGATCCCTAGTCGGGGAACGAGATCCTGCATGCATGCCGCAACTAAGAAGCCTGCATGCTGCAACAAAGATCCTGAGTGCCAAAACTGAGACCTGGCACAGCCAAAAATAAATAAATATATAATAAATAAATAAATATTAAAGAAAAAAGAAAGAAAGAAAGCATACGTCCTGATAGACACTTGTAACACAGCAAGTGCACGCAGGTTTGTTTGAAATAGTCAAAGACTGGAAACAACCCAAATGATCAACAGGTGAAAGAATAAACAAATCGCGGTATCTCATACGTGGAATACTACTCAGCAATAAAAGAAATGAGCTTCTGATGTGTGCTACAGCATAGACGAAGCTCAGAATAATCCTGCTGACTGAAAGGAGTCGACAGAATAAAGCAGATACTGTGTGGTTCCATGCATATAAAATTCTAGAAAATGCAAATGAGTCTGTAAGACAGCAAATCAGTTGTGTTTGGAGATGGGAGTGGAGAGGGAAGGAAGGATTACAGAGGGGCATGAGGACATTGGAGGGGGCTGATTGGATTCATTATCTTGGTTGTGATGGTTTCACGGAAGTATACATAGGTCAAAACTTATTAAATTGTTTGCTTAAAATATGTGCAGGACTTCCTTGGTGGTCCAGTGGTTAAGAATCCCTGCTTCCAATGCAGGGGTCATGGGTTCAATCCCTGGTCAGGGAACTGAGATCCCACATGCCGCGTGGTGCCGCCAAAAATATATATATATGCAGATGCTTGTCAATGATCAATCATACTTTAATAAAGCTGTAAATTTTTTAAAAAGTTAGATGTAAGACAGGCATGCCCACTCTCACTCCTACTGTTTGACATGGCATGGGTAGTCCTAGCTAATTCATTAAGATAAGAAAAGATGTAAGGATCAATATTGTAGAAATCAATAGTTTTGAATATCTAGCAGTAATCACTTAGAACATATAATAGAAAAGAAAAAAGATACCATGTTATTTTTTCTTGCTTTAGTGAATGATGTCTAGGAATGACTAACAAAAGATGAGCAAGAACTTTATTAGAGAAAATGAGAGAACATTCCGGAAAGGCATAAAGAAAGACCTGAATCAATGGTGGGAAATACCATGCTCATGGTGGAGATTTTCAATACCATGGAAATGACCTTTTTTTCCCCAAATGAGTTTGTAAATTGAATTCTACGTGTTTTTTCGTGGAATTTGACAAACTAATCACAAAATTGTTATGGAACAGTTAAGGGTCAAGACGAGGAATCTTGAGCTCCGATTTTGCTGAATGAATGAATTTCATGACTATATGCTGGCTATTTCTGTTGACGACTAGAGATTCAGTATTGAACACAAGAACTAAAAATCTCTGCCTCCATGGAGCTTATGTTCTAGGGGAGGAGACAACAGTAAGCACATACGGAAAACAGATCCTGGGTTGCTTTATGATTCCATGTCTATGAAGTTCAAAAACAGGCAAAACTAATCTATGGTGGATGGTAGAAGTCCGGGTGCTGCTTGTCCTCAGGGTGCACAGTGTTTGGAGTGGTTATGACCAGAGCAGCAAGAGGGGACTTCTGGAGTACTGGTATCATCGTGTTTCTTGATGAGGGTGCCAGTTATGGGGGTGTGTTCATTTTATGAAAATTTATTGAGCTATTATATATCCATATGCTTTGCATACTTTTCTGTATGATGGTTACCCTTCAGTGAAAAGTTTACCAAATAAAATGTTAGATGGTGATAAGTGCTATGGAGAAAAGTAATGCAGGAACCGGGGAGAGGGAGTATTGAGGGGTAGAAGTGGAGATTATAATTTTTTTGTTTTTTTTTTTTTGGCTGCATTGGATCTTCGTTGCTAAGCACAGGCTTTCTCTAGTTGTGGCAAGCAGGGGCTACTCTCTTGCGGTGCGTGGGCTTCTTATTGCTGTGGCTTCACTTGTGGAGCACTGGCTCTAGGGTGTGCAGGCTCCAGTAGTTGTGGCTCACGGGCTCTGGAGCTCAGGCTCAGTAGTTGTGGTGCACGCGCACGGGCTTAGTTGCTCCGCGGCAGGTGGGATCTTCCGGGACCAGGGATCTAACCCATGTCTCCTGCATTGGCAGGTAGATTCTTAACCACTGCGCCACCAGGGAAGTCCCGAGACTGTGGTTTTAAAGAGAGATGTGTAGAGATGTTTCCACTGAGAAGGTGATTATTGTGTAGAACTGAAGGCCATGAGAGTGTGAGCTATGCAGATATTTGAGAAAATGTGTCTTCTAAGATATGAAGACTTAGTAGAAAGCAATAACAAAAACTCTATCAGCCGGTACATAGACAAACAGATCATTGGGATAGAATAAAGAATGTAGAGGTAGACCCAAATATATAGGGAAACGAGACACATGACAAAGAAGCCATTGCTAATCAATGGTGAAAGGATGGACCGTTTAATAAGTGATGGGAAAACTAGCTTCTCAACGGGAGAAAAGCAAGTTTATCTTCTTTTTTTAAAAAAGTTTTATTTATTTATTTTTGGCTGTGTTGGGCCTTCGTTGCTGTGCGAGGGCTTTCTCTAGTTGCGGCGAGCAGGGGCCATTCTTCATCTCACCGTGGTGCGCGGGCCTCTCACTGTCGCGGCCTCTCTTGTCGCGGAGCACAAGCTCCAGACGCGCAGGCTCAGTAGTGTGGCTCACAGGCCTAGTTGCTCCGCGGCATGTGGGACCTTCCCAGACCAGGGCTCAAACCCGTCCCTTCTGCATTGGCAAGCAGATTCTCAACCGCTGCGCCACCAGGGAAGCCCAAGTTTATTTTCTTATTTCTTGTTGTAGGGTTCCTTGTATCTTTAATCACGTGGACTCTATCTGTAGTTATGTTCCCTTCTTTACCTCTAATATTTCTGGCTTTCTTTTTTTTCTTGATCAGTCTTGCCAGTGGTTTATTTATTTAGTTAAGAACCCATTTTTAGTTTTGTTAATCCTATTATTATGTTTGCTTCTGATTTCATTAATTTGCCTCATATTTCCATTTTTCTCCATTTTTTAAGGGTTTATTCTACTCTTAATTTCCCAGCTTTTTCAGTTAGGTACTTGGGTCATTATTTTCTACCTTTTTAAAAAAAAAAGCATTTTTAAACCTATAATCCCCCTCTAATTACTGCTTTCACTGTATCTTTTATATTTTAGTATGTAACATTTTTATCCTTCAGTTTCAAGAATTCTTAAATTTCCATTATTCTTTTACCCATTAGTTATTTAGAAATATGCCTCTAAATTTTTCTGGTATTGAAATTTTAAAATTTATCCTTTTATTATTATTTATCCTTTTATTATTGATGTCTAGTTTATTCTTGAGAAAGAATATCAACTATACCAATCTAAAATCGGTTGAGACTTGATTTATGTCTTCATCTGTAGTAAATTTTTTTTTTTACGATACTCGGGCCTCTCACTGTTGTGGCCTCTCCCGTTTAGGAGCACAGGCTCTGGACGCACAGGCTCAGCGGCCATGGCTCAGGGGCCCAGCCGCTCCGCGGCATGTGGGATCTTCCCGGACCGGGGCACGAACCCGTGTCCCCTGCATCGGCAGGCGGACTCTCAACCACTGCGCCACCAGGGAAGCCCTGTAGTACATTTTTTAATGGCTATTGCTCTATCATGAATATTCTATATGTGCTTAAGAATATGTGTTCACTTCTTGAATACAAGGTTCTATATATTTCTATTAATTGAGCTCAGTTGTGTTGTTCCAAGTCTCTACTAAAGGTCAAGCAGACATATTTAGTAATTTGTCTGCTTGACCTGCCAATAACTGAGATAATGTGTTACTATGTCATGTTATCCTGGTGGATATGTCAGTTTCTTCTGTAGTTCTATTATCTATTTTTCTTTTCTTTATATATTTTGAGGCAACTTTAGTAGAGGCATATGATTTTAGAATTGTTACACTTTGTGGTGAAATAAATATTTTAATCATTGTTTAGTGAACCTACTATCCCAAATAGTGCTTTTTTTGGTATTAGTTTTTCTCTGATATTAATATAGATACCCCAGTATTCTTTTGGCCCATATTTGCCTGGTATATCTCCTTCAGACCTTTTTCTATTAACCTTTCTGGGCCTTATGTTTTAGGTGGTCCTTTAAACAGAATATAACTGGATTTTGTTTTTTAATCCAGTCTAATATCAATCTTCTTACTGGTGAGTTAGGACAATTTATCTTTATTGTGACTATTGATATATTTACATTTTTACCATTTTACTTTGTGCTATTTACTTTTATTTGCTTTTCTCCCCTCCTTTATTGCTCTTTTTTAAAAAAATTGAAGTATAGTTGGTGTGTACAATATTATGGTAGTTTTATTGCTCTTGTTTTTGATTGATTGTGAGTTTAGTTTGTCATTCTTACATTTTATCCCTCTACTGACTTGGAAGATATGTGTTTCGCATCTCTTCTTCTCCTGGTTCCCTGTGAAATGTTATAAGTAAGTAAGCTTATTTTTACTCCCTGATGATACACAGAACCTTAGAACACTAATTCTCATCACCTTCCACACTTAAGCGCTATTGTTCAACATTTACTTCTAACTTTTATTTTTTGTATCTTTATTTATATGAAATTATTTATGTATTCTTACACTCCTTCTCCTTCCACCCTAATTTTCTTCTAAATTAGGATATTAACCCAACACATTTTCATCAGATAGGTTGGCATGCTCTAGGGTGACAAGCACTATGCTAGGTAATGCCTATTCCTTTTTTAAAACCCCACAATTTAGAACACTTTTGTAATATTTTATACAGTGTATGTTTGTTTATATTTATGCATGTGTTTACCATTTTCTTCTCTATCTGTCCTGAATCTCAGACCATTTTCTTTCTTCATGAAGTATATCCTTTAGAAATTCATTTAAGGAAGATTTATAGGTGGTAAGTTCACTTTACACCCAAATCTGACCGATGATGTAACAGTGTCTTTGCTTGTTCTTCCTTGTGATTCCATCATTTATTTCTTTAAACATTTCATGCACAGTTATTTTATATTTTTTACCTTATACTTTCAATATCTAAAGTCTTTGGGGATCACTCTTGTGGTCGTTCTGTTGCCTGTCACTCATGGGGGTTTGTTTCTTTGTGTGTCTGAACTCTTAGCTCATTTATTGAATCTTATTCTGTGATACTCCTGGGGGCATAATTCAGTTATGCTTTCCTTTAGAGAGGATTACCACCCGCACGTGGACCTCTGTAGCTCTGCTCAGGGTCACATGGTTAATGCAGGATCTTAAATTCATCTTCCTATCTCCCAGGTACACCTTCCAGACTTGACATTTCCCCTTAGACACAAGCGCAACTCTGGTTTTCCCGTTTGCTTTCTGCTTCTAGCTCAAGTTTCAGCTTCCTCGTTTGGAGGAATGGCATGCCTTGGGGATTTCCATTCATTCCTATCAGCCGAGAACAGTATTAAACTTTTGCTTTAATCAAGAATTAAGATTTATACCTGGAGGGATATTTAAAGTACCCAAAGTGGAAAACTTGGAATATGTGATAAAATTAATCTTTTGGATCACCAATTTTTTTTTGCATGATCCCAGTTCTTTTAATTTTTAATTTTTTTTTTTTTTGACAGGAAAGTAGGATTTATTGGTGGGCACGAGTAAGGAGGGGACAGCACCAAGGCTCTCGTGAGTGCAGGGCCCGCCATTTGTCCAGAGGGCCGCAGTTAGGGATGTATATGACCCCACAGCCATCCGGGATGAGCCGCTTTTCTGCCATCATGTTTTCGAATTCGTCTGCATTAAACTTAGTGAATCCCCACTTCTTGGAGATGTGGATCTTCTGGCAGCCAGGGAACTTGACCTTGGCCCTTCGGAGGGCCTCAATCACATGCTCCTTGTTCTGCAGCTTGGTGCGGATGGACATTGTGACTTGGCCAATGTGGACCCTGGCCTCTGCACCTTGGGGCTTTCTAAAGGCACTGCGCATACCCGTCAGGAGCCTGGACTGGGGACAGCATGCCAGTCATTAATGTCCACTGGAAAGGGCTGTCTCCATGGTGCCTTAGGGCAACCCACACAGGCAACAGGCCGCATACACTACCGAGGAGGCTGCTATTTGCAGCCATTGCACACAGGGCCCCCATGGGGAAAAGAGCACAGTCGGCTTAATTGGCTGCAAATATTTTTTTTAATTTTCAATTGATTTATTTTTTATTTTGGCCGTGCCACGCGGCATGTGGGATCTTAGTTCCCTGACCAGGGATCAAACTTGTGGCCCCTGAAGTGGAAGCTTGGAGTCCTAACCACTGAACCACCAGGGAATTCCCTTGGGTCACCCATATTTACCTGATTGGATGAGACAGTACCAAATATGTGTGGGGATGGGGGGCAACGGGTACTTCCATATACCATTGATGAGAGCAAGTTATAATGCCTCTTTGGAGAGCAATGTGTGATACCTAGAAAGTTTGTTTATTCCACGACCCAGCAATTTCACTTCTGGGTATACACCCTAGTGCTGCGGTCTCCAGATCAGGGGGCCACAGTGAAGTCACACAGCTATACTTAATTCTGTGAACCACCAGCTCAGGTGAGGTATGGTTCCAAAAATTAGATTGTGCTGTGTTCTTTTTGATATCATATTTTGGTGGTATCTAGGTTTTGGAGGTTCGCTGAGCTAAAAAGCAAGTACCATGGTGGTATCCTAGGTTGAGAAGTCATGCAGTGTCCAAAAGGGGCACACATCCCATTAGTAATTGTGGTTATTTAAGAATGAGGGAATTCCCTGGCAGTCCAGTGGTTAGGACTCTGTGCTCTCACTGCCGAGGGCCTGGGTTCAATCCCTGGTCAGGGAACTAAGATCCCATGAGCTGCTCGCACAGCGCAGCCAAAAAAAAAAAAGAATGAAAAAAATATTTTTTTATCAATTTGTATGACCCTCACCTTTCAATTTTTTTGACCATCTATTCATGTGCCTATTGGCCATCATGTATCTTCTTTTGCCCAATGTTGTATTGGGTTGTTTGTTTTCTTATTAAGCTGTATATATTCTGAATACAAGTCCTTTCTCTGGTACGAGTTACAAATACTTTCTCCCAATCTGTGACTGGCTTTTCATTTTCTTAATGATGTCTTTCAAAAAGCAAAACTTTTATAAGCATTGATGGTTCAGTGGTAGAATTCTCACGTGCCAAAAAACAAAAGTTTTAGATTTTAAGTCCAATTCATCATCTTTTTTTCTTCTATGGCTTATGATTTTTGTGTTGTAAGAAACTTTTGTCTACCCTGAGGTTGAAAGATGTTCCATGTTTTTTCTGTCCCAACCCAGGTTTACTATGAGAGCGTGCAATCTTAATATTCCCATTGAATTTCCATACTATATAGACATATTTCATGTTTTTCAGCCTAATAATAAAGATAATTTCAGTAAACTCTTGAATACCACCAAATAAATTCCATATGGTTGTATTTAGGGCGATTTAGCTTAAAATGCTAGAGCAAAAGTCAGCAATAAAAAAAATAGAAAAGGAATAAATAAAGCAAATACGACAAAATGATAACTCTTGGATCTGAGGGATGATTATATGGGGGGTTGTTAAACTTTGCTTTCTACTTTTTTGTATATTTGAAAAGTTGTATTTTAAAAATGCATATAAAAAGAATGTCCTCTTGAGAGGTTATGTGCTATTGGTCACATGAGTTCTCTGTGATTGTATCTTAATGCAAGTGTTTCTATATTCTCGATTCAAAGCCATTTTCCAGGTTTTAACTATGGGTCAAAGCACAAGTTTGCTGTAAGTTAGAGGAGGAAAATGGATGAAATGACTTTTTTCCTTTGTAGATCATGTGGCTTTACGGGACCCCCGCACCGGCTCTGTGATGATCAAAGCAATGACCGAAGTCTTTAAACAGTATGGAAATAAGTGGCACATTGCTGACTTCTTCACCAAAGTAAGTAAATTCCAAGTGAACATGTGCTCCATTCTGTCTAAAGCTAATGCACTTGATGAGAACATTTTCACGAGAAGATTGACTTAAGCCCGAGAAAGCGTGAGAGATGGTGAGAAGTTGTTTGGAAACAGCAGGCTGATGGTGCGTTAAGAGGACTGTCGCAGAAGTCGTGGCCGAGCCAGGTGCGAAGGGAAACTGATAGTGACACTTCATTCATTGGTACGTGAGTGAGTTGGATTTTAGGTGAGCTTTGAAGTTCTGCCTGCTCTCCAGTTGCTGTTCCCTGCGCTTCACAGATACTAATACATTGAGTCTTTCAACAGCTCTCAGGCAGGTACTGGGATTCCCATCTCCTATTACAGATGGAAAGCAGCCTTGGCTTTCCAACCCAGGCAGAGCACTTCTAGAGCTCATGGCTTAACCACAGTTATATAGGATTAGTTACTCCTTATCTCCCCAAGTTACAGTAGCTATTTTTATTTCTTTTAAAAAATTGTTTAATGCTTTACATATGATGCTTAACAGCTTTCAAAACTCCTTTTCACCTCATTTTTATTTTTTAACATCTTTATTTGTGTATAATTGCTTTACAATGTTGTGTTAGTTTCTGCTGTATAACAAAGTGAACCAGCTATATGTGTACATATATCCCCATATCCCCTCCCTCTTGCATCTCCCCCCCACCCTCCCCATCCCACCCCTCGAGGTGGTCACAAAGCACGGAGCTGATCTCCCTGTGCTATGCGGCTGCTTCCCACTAGCTATCTAGTTTACATTTAGTAGTGTATGTATGTCCATGCCACTCTCTCACTTCGTCCCAGCTTACCCTTACCACTCCCGTGTCCTCAAGTCCATTCTCTTCGTCTGCGTCTTTATTCCTGTCCTGCCCCTAGGTTCATGAGAACTTTTTTTTTTCGATTCCATATACGTGTGTTAGCATACAGTATTTGTTTTTCTCTTTCTGACTTACTTCACTCTGTATGACAGACTCTAGGTCCATCCACCTACTACAAATAACTTAATTTCGTTTCTTTTTATCGCTGAGTAATACTCCATTGTATATATGTGCCACATCTTCTTTATCCATTCATCTGTCAATGGACACTTAACGTTGCTTCCGTGTCCTGGCTAATGTAAATAGTGCTTCAGTGAACATTGTGGTACATGACTATTTTGAATTATGGTTTTCTCAGGGTAAATGCCCTGTAGTGAGATTGCTGGGTCATATGGTAGTTCTATTTTTAGTTTTTTAAGGAAACTCCATGCTGTTCTCCGTAGTAGCTGTATCAATTTACATTCCCACCAACGGTGCAAGAGGGTTCCCTTTTCTCCACACCCTCTCTAGCATGTATTGTTTGTAGACTTTTTGATGATGGCCATTCTGACCGCTGTGAGGTGATACCTCATTGTAGTTTCGATTTGCATTTCTCTAATGATCAGTGACGTTGAGCATCCTTTCGTGTGTTTGTTGGCAATCTGTATGTCTTCTTTAGAGAAATGTCTATTTAGGTGTTCTGCCCATTTTTTGATTGGGTTGTTTATTTTTTTGATATTGAGCTGCATGAGCTGCTTGTATATTTTGGAGATTAATTCTTTGTCAGTTGCTTCGTTTACAAATATTTTCTCCCATCTGAGGGTTGTCTTTTCATCTTGTTTACGGTTTCCTTTGCTGTGCCAAAGATTTTAAGTTTCATTAGGTCTCATTTGTTTATTTATTTTTTATTATTTTGTTGTTGTTGTTGTTGCAGTACGCAGGCCTATCACTGTTGTGGCCTCTCCCGCTGTGGAGCACAGGCTCCAGACGCGCAGGTTCAGCGGCCATGGCTCACGGGCCTAGCCGCTCCGCGGCATGTGGGATCTTCCCGGACCCAGGCACAAACCCGTGTCCCCTGCATTGGCAGGTGGACTCTCAACCACTGAGCCACCAGGGAAGCCCTATTTTTGTTTTTATTTCCATTTCTCTAGGAGGTGGGTCAGAAATGACCTTGCTGTGACTTATGTCATAGAGTGTTCTGCCTATGTTTTCATCTAAGAGTTTTATAGTGTCTGGTCTTACCTTTAGGTCTTTAATCCATTTTGAGTTTATTTTTGTATATGGTGTTAGAAAGTGTTCTAATTTCATTCTTTTAAATGTAGCTGTCCAGTTTTCCCAGCACCACTTACTGAAGAGGCTGTCTTTTCTCCATTGTATATTCTTGCCTCCTTTATCAAAGATAAGGTGACCATATGTGCGTGAATTTACCTCTGGGCTTTCTATCCTGTTCCATTGATCTATATTTCTATTTTTGTGCCAGTACCATACTGTCTTGATTACTGTAGCTTTGTAGTATAGTCTGAAGTCAGGGAGCCTGATTCCTCCAACTCCATTTTTCTTTCTCAAGATTGCTTTGGCTATTTGGAGTCTTTTGTGTTTCCATACAAATT
The DNA here is from genome assembly GCF_005190385.1 of Monodon monoceros. Taxonomy (NCBI): domain Eukaryota; kingdom Metazoa; phylum Chordata; class Mammalia; order Artiodactyla; family Monodontidae; genus Monodon; species Monodon monoceros. Next base: position 59,780,862 of record NW_021703780.1, on the reverse strand, counting down.
GTGAAATTTTTTGTTCTAGTTCTGTGAAAAATGCCATTGGTAGTTTGATAGAGATTGCATTGAATCTGTAGATGCTTTGGGTAGTATAGTCATTTTCACAATGTTGATTCTTCCAATCTACGAACATGGTATATCTCTCCATCTGTTTGTATTGCCTTTAATTTCTTTCATCAGTGTCTTATAGTTTTCTGCATACAGGTGTTTTGTCTCCTTAGGTAGGTTTATTCCCAGGTATTTTATTCTTTTTGTTGCAGTGGTAAATGGGAATGTTTCCTTAATTTCTCTTTCAGATTTTTCATCCTTAGTGTATAGGAATGCAAGAGATTTCTGTGCATTAATTTTGTATCCTGCTCCTTTACCAGATTCACTGATTAGCTCTAGTAGTTTTCTGGTAGCATCTTTAGGATTCTCTATGTATAGTATGATGTCATCTACAAGCAGTGACAGTTTTACTTCTTTTCCAGTTTGGATTCCTTTTATTTCTTTTTCTTCTCTGATTGCTGTGGCTCAAACTTTCAAAACTATGTTGAATAATAGCGGTGAGAGTGGGCAACCTTGTCTTTTTCCTGATCTTAGAAGAAATGGTTTCAGTTTTTCACCATTGAGAATGATGTTGGCTGTGGGTTTGTCATATACGGCCTTTATTATGTTGAGGTATTCATCTCATTTTAAGGTAAGCTCTTGGGGGAAAAAATGTTAAATGGAAGGAGTATAGACAATTTTGACAGTCATTCTAACCATATTTCCAAATCTCTTATATTGCTCAATTTCTCTCTTTAAGAAAATAGTTTCTCGTCAGCGTCTCAATAAAATGTAATAATAAAGACAGATTTAACCTACCGTAAGTAGAAATCCATTTTAGTTAATGCTAAGTGAAAGTTGTTTTGCTGACTGGTGTTCATTAAGTCTTTATTGAACAGCATTCTCTTTTTAAAATTGAAAGCCAGTATTTTTTAACTGAATGAAAGATTCTTTAAATTCTATAGTGCTTTACAATTTTCAAAAGTTTCACACATGTTTTCATATAATCCCATAATAACCCTTCTCCCCCCACACCTACATTACCCCTGCACCCTTCCCTCTCCCTACAGTAACCACTAGTTTGTTCTCTATATCTGTGAGTCTGCTTCCTTATTTTTTAATTCACTTGTTTGTTGTGTTTTTTTGGATTCCAAATATAAGTGATATCATATAGTATTTGTCTTTCTCTGACTTATTTCACTTAGCATAATACCCTCCAAGTCTATCCATGTTGCTGCAAATGGCAGAACTTCATTCTTTTTTATGGCTGAGTAGTATTCCATTGTGTGTGTGTGTGTGTGTGTGTGTGTGTGTGTGTGTGTGTATCACATCTTCTTTACCATTCATCTGTTGATGGACACGTAGGTTGTTTCCATACCTCGGCAATTGTAAATAATGCTGCTACGAACATTGGGGTGCATGTATCTTTTCAAATTAGTGTTTTTGTGTTTTTCGGGTATGTACTCAGGAGTGGAATTGCTGGGTCATATGGTATGAACAGCATTCTTTTTTTTTTTTTTTTGAAATGTGGGATCTTAATTCCCCGACCAGGGATGGAACCCGCACCCCTGCAGTGGAAGCGTGGAGTCTTAACCACTGGACCGCCAGGGAAGTCCCAACACTGTTCGTTTTTAAAGCACTTGCTAAGTAGACACTGGCAAGAAAGTCCAAAAGTGAGCATGATGCGACCTTTGCATTAAAGGCACTTAGAGCTTAGTGAGGCAGCAGATGGTAGGGTTACAAGCAGCACTGGAATTAATAGAGCTATTGGATACTTTGGACAAAACATAATCCAATGCTTTCATATGCCATGAGTTACCAAGGGTCAGAGGAGGTTACTATCTTGCCTGATGTTACCTAGGGGCAAGTTGACTTGAACCCGGGTCTGTGCACGCAGCCACTCGATGCCTTCAAGCACTTGGTGGGTGGTGTCTGCATTGTTTTCCTGGTGCAGTCAGAGAATTCTGCCGTCTCCTTCTGTGGGCTTTACTAAGAGGCTTTTGCTGAGGGCTTTACATTCTTTTGGACAGTTTGTGCTTTTATCTTACAGGTGAATAACAGAGTGGTGCACCGTGAATTTAATCTTCGTAATGAACCAATAAAAGTATCACTTGTAATGGAGTCAACTTTAACTAAATTTGTATACTTTTGACATCAGGAAGATTAAAAAAACAAGGACTGCTTTACAGTAGAGTTTGAAAAGAGCTGTGAGCATTTGTAGCATTGTACTAATGGTTACCATTTTGCATTATTTTTGTCAATGGTTGTATTTGTCCAATTTGTTTTGTATATATATATATATACATATATATTATTTTTCTAAGATTTAACTATGCTTACTTGATACTTGTAAATAATTTGACTTTTTTTTTTTAAAGATCACTGTTTTCTGAAAAAAACGTTTCCTGAACCGTTACCAAAACATGGACATCCAGCTCCATTTGTGTACTGTTTTTATCCTGTGTTTCTCTTGGTGATTACACCCTACCTTCTCCACTCTCAGCTTGATGCTGGTGTTAAGCCTCAATTTCTTGGCTTAGTCAAGAATTGCCTGTGTGTGGTCTTGTCCTGTGTTTCACCTTATTTACCCAGATTGTTTTCTGCAGTCAGTCTGATCTCCTCTTTGACTCCGTAAGCCATTCTCAAGTCTTACCTGGATGTCTCTGTGCCCTTGAGGCCTTCATGTGTTCCACCTTCCATCCATTTCCCCACTTCCTCCTTGCTGCCTCATACCTTTGAACTGCTGTTTTCTCCACCTGGAACCCTCTGTTCCACCCCACATAGGTAAGTCCTCTCCATCCTTCAGAGTTTGGTTCAAGCATCACTTGCACAGGGAAGCTTTCCACAGCCCCTCATGCTAGGTCAGCTTCTTCTAAGTGCTCAGATACCCTCTGCTTCTCTTCTGTAACATTGAAATGACTGTCTAGTGGCTGTTTAATCTCTCTCTCCAGTTCAGTCGTAAGATCCGAGAGGCAGAGGCTGTGTGTCTCATTCATGGCTGCATCCTAGCTTCCATCTGTGCCTTAGGACACAGAGAAGCCATGCAATGAGCGTTGAGTGAGTGACTGATCCCTGTCTTTTAATTATTTTATCCATCCCTCAGACCTCTGTGCATATCTAGCCACTTGCTACTTAACCCCACACACGTGGATGTCTCATGGCTACTTTAACTCAACGGGTTGGACGTTAACCTGAGTTTCCCCTAAATCTCTTTATAAAACCCACCCCATTGTTAATAATCCTTTGAATTCCCACTGCCTGCTGGATATACCCCAAAATCCTGTAGGAGAGTATTGCAAGTCTTTCTCCGTCAGGCTTAATCTACACTACTCTTTTATTGCCTGTTTGTCCTCGTAATTCGCCCTCCCCTTAATAATCCTGTCTCACAGAATCGGGCTTGTGGATCAATGACTGTGGATAAACACTCTTGGATATGTTATCATATCAGAGTTCAATCTCTCCTTTCTGTCTGAAATGCCCTTCATTCTCACTGTGTGCTTCCTCTATACTGAGTATTCTTTAGGGTGCAACTTGGGTCCCCTCTCACTATAGAGCAAAGCTGTATGTAGACTAGTGTTTTTAGAGTAACAAACTGTGGACTGAGCATGACTGATGGGCCTGTACGAGGATGCAGGTGTTTGGTGAGAATGCCCTGAAGACTGAGAGCCAAATTGACTGAAGCAATCCAGAATCTCCAGGCCTGTCTCCATTTCAGGGATTATTGTGTCCTTTTTAGTTAATGTGATTTCTTAAGTGTAAATACATGTGATTTAATTTTTAAGCCTTTGAGTTCTGATATTTGATATGTAGCTTTGTTTTTGTATAGAGCATTAAAATGTCTCTGGTTCATAAAATATGAACATCAGGTGATCCTTCTCTTTCACTTGGATTCTGGAGGATTTCTAGGCACAGAGGCTCGTTTCGGGGGGACAGCAGCAGCTGAAATATCAACAACTCTTTATTTCCTGGGAGAGGTTGAGTGACTTGGTCAGAGTCACAGCATGTGGTGAAGCTGGGATTCCAAACCATGAACTAATTCAAGACATGAAGTGCCAAGTGATAGAGAAAAGTTTTAAGACAGAATGCTTTTGATGGACAGAAGGGACCATTCCATTACCACTTCACTGATGGAATGAGGGCTTTGGGACAAAGGAGGGAAAAGTGATTTTGGAACCCTGCTCAGACCACTACAGGTAAGGGTCACGGAGAAAACTGTAGGACAACTGCATACCAGACAAACAGGTGAAGAGGAGCAAGGAAGAATTCTGGTTAGAAAGGTAGGTGGCCCAAGATGAACTTGATGCCTGGGGCTAGCTAACTGCCCCATATTCTCTCAGCTTCAAATCAGTAGAGACTGTCCTAGCCATCCAATGCCATGTGAAATATAGCCCAAAAAAGTAGTCTCTGGCACAATTTTATATTTGAAAAGAAATTTTAAGCCCAGTTTATTTATTTTTTAAATACAGGAACCAGGAACCAAAGTTGGCAAAAGGAAGCCTCTGAGATTTTTTTTTTTGCGGTACGTGGGCCTCTCACTGTTGTGGCCTCTCCCGTTGCGGAGCACAGGCTCCGGACGCGCAGGCTCAGTGGCCATGGCTAACGGGACCAGCCGCTCTGCGGCATGTGGGATCTTCCCTGACCGGGGCACGAACCCGCGTCCGCTGCATCGGCAGGCGGACTCTCAACCACTGCGCCACCAGGGAAGCCCGGCTCTGAGATTTTTATTAAAAATGTGTACGAATAAAAAATAGTGGAGAAACTTGTGCAGAAGACTAGGAGGCTGAAGTGGGGAGGAGAACACGTGGCTGGGGAGCTACAGCCGTTTGACAAGTGCCTCTTAGGCCAAGGGCACCTCACCATGGCTTATTATCACTACAGTACGTTTTCACCTTTGGAGTTAACTCACTTCCTTGCCGAATATTTTCATCATGCAGATCACGTCTCAAGGACAAAGTTATTTTGCGGGAAAAAATATTTTGTGGAGAAACCCTAAATTTAATTACAGTACCATTTCCTAGTTGTCATAATGGAAGTATTCTGGAGATTCTATGGTACACAGGGGAGGGAGCTGCTGAGATAGTTTGGGAGTGCCCCAGAATGCCCTCCAGAGAAGTCCTGCAGTGATAGAACACTGTCCCTAAAAGCCAGCCATTCCTTTTAAGTCTTCCTTTTTTTTTTTTTTTTTTTTTTGCGAGCCAAAATGTCTACAGATATTTTCAGCAGTTTCTAAGGATGCTTAAAGCCATGACTAAATTTACTCCTTTCCTTGTATGTCAGCTCTTTATTTAAATGCAGTGAGGTTTGTTTTGTTTCAGTTTAAAAACCTGTGTTCCTCATAGAAAATTTCAAGAAACACTAAAAAAAATGAGGCCAAAAACCTACCCAGTTTCTCTACTTGTATATCCGTAGTTCTCACCCTGGCTGCACATTAAAATTATCTAGATTCTTGTGGTTTGGAGTTGGGCATATGTTTAAAAGCTCTCCAAGTGATTCTAAGCGCAGCCAGGCTTGAAACCTACTGTATAACTAATAATCTGGCTCTTGGTTATTTGTTTACAATCATTTAATGCCTAGGGCTTCAATTTTTAAAAATAATCGCCCTCATCCTGCAACTCCTTTTTGTATTTTAATTATTTTTTAACGGCTTCATAGTATTGGGCGGAATAAATATTAACTAGTAATGGATATTGCAATTTTTCTCCTACGAGAAAGAAATTCTCATGCAAACCACCTGTGCAGTCTTCATTTTATTTTTTTTTTCCGGGAAACTTCCTGTAAGATTTTTTTTTTTGGCTGTGTTGGGTTTTTCGTTGCTGCGCGTGAGCTTTCTCTAGTTGTGGTGAGCGGGCTTCTCATTGCAGTGCCTTCTCTCGTTGCAGAGCACGGGCTCTAGGCACGTGGGCTTCAGTAGTTGTGGCACGCGGGCTCAGTAGTTGTGACTCACGGGCTCTAGAGCACAGGCTTGGTAGTTGTGGTGCATGGGCTTAGTTGCTCCGCGGCATGTGGGATCTTCCCAGACCAGGGCTCGAACCCGTGCCCCCTGCATTGGCAGGCGGATTCTCAACCACTGCGCCACCAAGGAAGCCCTAAGGTAACTTTTTAAAAATCTGAATTACACAGTGCTAACTTGTCCTCCAAAAATGCAAAATAATTTCTCCAGCTTTTATTTATCCAATATAGGCTTGTGTTCAACACCCCTTCCCATGTAAGGAAACTGCAGCCTAGGTGCAGGACCCGCTCAAGTTGATAGGTACAAAAGGCTGGGCGAGAGGTCGAATCCATACGGGGGGCGCTGGCTGACTGCCTGGCTGACTGCCTGGCTGACTTCCGGCCCGCGTCCCTGGTCGCAAACTGAGTGTTCCAACCGGCCCGCCCCTTTCCGCCATTCGATAGCGTCCGCGCCAGCGCTTCAGCCCGCCTTCCGGAGGAAGACCCGCCCCCACAACTCCTGCCTTGTTAGCACTTCCGCTCGCCTTTCGTTGTCATTGGCTGGAGGCGGACTATATAAGGACGTCATTGCCGCCCACGCGTTCTTTCCGCGCCAGATAAGGGTCCATGCGGCTTTGTGCTTGGTGAGTAGCTCGTGGCGTCCGGGCGTACCCCAGGGCCACCAAGACGAGCTTCCTGCCGCGACGAGTGGTGCGAGCACCTGGGTGGAAGCCCGCAGGTGGAGCGCGTCTGTTTTCGGCTCGGCGCGCTCCCCCTCGGATTTGGCGTTCTGCACGTGGCCGGGCTCGGGCCCGCGCGTTCCCACAAGGCCCCGGGAGCCCGCGGAGGTCGCGCTCCAGCCGCTGAGGGCCCGAGTTGGGGTGCCGGTGGCTGGGGGTGCAGAGAGACCGGTCTACGCAGCGCGCTACGGTCGCTTCGGGTCCCGACACTCGGCGGTAAACCCAGAGACCTAGGCTCCAGTTTTTTTCGGCTGGTTGGGTTGGTCTGTTTTCCTCGTTCGTGGTATTCCGTTCAAGAGTTAAGGTTCTTGGCGAGGTTTTTTGGTGCCGGACAGGCTAAATTAAAGGTCCAGGTTCTTATTCTGCTTGTCCAAAATATTTCGGATAGGGGACGCAAAGAAAGGCACATACAGGGCCTTCCCCGGCGGTCCAGTGGTTAAGACTCAGCTGTTACACTGCAGGGGCCCCGGGTTCGATACCAGATCGGGGAACTTAAGATCCCGCATGCCTCCCGGTGTTAAAAGAAAAAAAGTTTTTTTAATTGTAAAAAAAAAAAAAAAAAAAACACAGAGACTGAGGTGTAGAGAGAAACAAAGAAGCAATTTATGAATGGGCAGAAGCGAAAGTACGCACTCGGAGAAGAATGCGGGCGTCCTCACGAGTGAGGAGCACACCGAGGGGTTTTTCTGACCCCCACCCCCCACGCCTTTTATTTCACTTTAATTCCTTGAATGGGCGCATATTTCTTTGTTTAGGGGCGGAATACTCATTGTTGGGAGAATCGGAGTGGGATTTTGATTCCACCTCGTTACATCAGTTTTTGCTCTTTCCCGTCTGCCTCCAGAAGCCACCGCACCTGCGCTGTAAGAGCCATTTTCCCTTGCTATACGAGCGCCAGGCGTGTGAGGTGGTACAGCAGTCACCTGCAGCCTGTGTGCTCGGCCAAGCTCTCTGGGTTTTATGGTCAGGGTTCCCTCTTAAGGTGTCACAGAGTTTAATCAAAAGTCTAATTTACGTTCTTGTTGTTGACGCCATTCCTCCATGCTTCATGGTCTCATTAAGTGTAAAACAAGGAGGTGGCTTTGCTTTTTGCCTAATGTCTGTTTGAGGAGGCTGTTGTTGGGTTCAGCCCTGTCTTTCCTGCCTGATTTTGAGGAAAACTAGTTGTAATCGCAGGGAGAAGTAATGCCAAAGCTCCCAGCTTCAGTCGGCTTGAAAATAAACTTCACCTTTGCTCAGCTTTAGAATAGTCTAGAACATGGCTGCTGTTCCACGTCTAAGTCCTGCGTACCTTGAGAAGTATTAAGTCTCAGTTCACTATTTTCGTTTAGTTCCGTTATCTGGGTGTTTTGTCCATCTCCATAATACTCTTTAGCAGGATTTCCAGCAGTTTTACAAGGTGTTCATGTGTCTCATCCCACTAGACTAAGGCCAATGCCTGACACTAGGAGGTGTGGTCTGTGGTTAGATTGTTTATTTCAAGTTTATCAGTATTTTTTATTGAAGTATAGTTGATTTACAATGTGTTAATTTCTGCTATACAGCAAAGTAATTAGGTTATACATGTGTATACATTCGTCTTTAACATTCTTTTCCATTATGGTTTATCATAGGGTGTTGAATATAGGTGTCTGTGCTATAGAAGAGGACCACGTTTATTCATTCTGTATATAAAAGTTTATATCTGCTAATCCCAACCTCCCACTCCACCTCTCCCCCATGACAACCACCAAGTCTGTTATGTCCTGTTTCTGTTTCATAGATAGGTTCATTTGTGTCATTTTAGATTCCACATGTAAGTGATATATGGTATTTGTCTTTCTGATTTACTTACTATGATAATCTCTAGTTGGATCCATGTTGCTACACATGGTATTCTTTCTTTTTTATGGCTGAGTAGTATTCCATTGTGTATATGTACCACATGTTTATCCGTTCATCTGTCAAGATGGTTAGATTTAAACATTGAGTCATTTGACTCTCAAGAGGAGTTAGAATGCACCCGTTACCTCATCCCACTTGTCACTGGAGTGTAAAGGACTTTTGTTAACTATTGTTTTTCAGATTCCCGTCGTAACTTAAAGGGAAACATTAACAATGTCCGGAGCCCTTGATGTCCTGCAAATGAAGGAGGAGGATGTCCTCAAATTCCTTGCAGCAGGAACCCACTTAGGTGGCACCAACCTTGACTTCCAAATGGAGCAGTACATCTACAAAAGGAAAAGTGATGGTCAGTCATTGCTTTAGGGTTCTTTTTCTTGGTCATCCCAGCTGTAAGGACAAATTTTGATGCTTCTGTTCTGATGGGTAGTGCTGAGTGAAGTGATTTCTAAAATATCAGCCTTGGCGGGCTCTCACCAAGTAACAGATGAAACTAGATCTTTAGATGGGTAAGAAGCTTTAAAACTGAGTAAAAGTGCTCTGGTTTTTGGAAGGAAAGGTTTCTGGACTCCAGTGGAAGAGTGGCTATTGCTAGGTTATGTGACCTGGGTTGGGCCATGAAGAAGCATGATGTAAACATAAAGAGGAAGTTCGTCAGCTTAGTTCCTAATAACTTATCTCCCATGGTGCCTTATATTTTGTGGCTACTGATACAGGTTTGTAAAGCTGAATTCTGAGAGAAAAAGCCACAGATGGGAATTTGGCTTGCTTGAATGTATCAGAAAAGGGAATGTAGGTTGTGATGAGACTATGGAAGGCATTAAGTTCTTCAGCTTAGAACCACTGAAGGAATTCTGTGTGTGAGTGGCAGGGTTTAAAGGAGTTGGGGATGAATCTGACGTCAAGGCAGAAGATACGAGGAAAAGAGTGGTAAGAGGCCAGAAGTAGGTAAGAGCTTGTTGGTTTCTGCATGGGGGGCCTGAGGGCAGGTTAGTACAGGGGAAGAGTAGGGAGAAGGTGCACTTTGCCTACTGAATCAAGACTGCATACTATTAAAGCTCAGAGTGGAGGCCAGTCTTGGCCAATGAACTTCTGAGTGTCGGAAGTGTGCTATATTAATGGCAGGATTTTCGCTAACACCAGTAGAGCTTGCCTCTATGACTGGAGTTTGATAGTACTCGCTGCCACATGCATTCAGCTTTTTAGAAGAATGTTAACTTTTAAAGCTTGGCTAGGTGTTAACAAAACCTTGTGTCTAGGCATCTACATCATAAATCTGAAGAGAACCTGGGAGAAGCTTCTGTTGGCAGCTCGTGCCATTGTTGCCATTGAAAACCCAGCTGATGTCAGTGTCATATCCTCCAGGAATACTGGCCAGGTTTGTAGAACAATATGCTTGGTTTTTGTTATAAAACCTAAAGATGTTTTGTGATACATAGAAAAGCATAAGAAAAAAATAACCTGTAATTTCACTGTTCAGAAATCATTTGAAATTGCCCTGAGTCAGAGGAATTGCCAAAATTCAACCATTTCAGTATATTTATCACTTTGCATCTGACAGTATGTCACGGTTCATGTTTTCATGTCATTGTGTGTTTTCTTGTGCCACTAAATATCAAGGGATGACCCTATTAAAGTGGCTCACTACATTTTTCTGCAGTGAGCTTTTTATATTTAAAATGATGAAATACTGGGTTAAAAAAAATTAAATGTCAACTTCAGAATATTTCAGGAAGGTCTTCTGAGAGTAGGGTACCCCCAGTCTTTGTCTGATAAGCAAGAGTAATCTTTGCCAGTTTAATGAATAAAAAATAGCTTAGTATTTTTTAATGGCAAGTAAGGTAAAACTTTAGTCTTTTTTGTCCCATTTCTATCTTGATAATTATTTCCTTTTTCTGCTGAGAAAACGGGATTTTTAAAAACATGCTTTATTAAAGCTCTTAAAAGGATTTCATTCACCCTGTTTCTAATTTTTAAAAATTTGACTTGGATTTTGACAGTTTTTAAATTAATGTATTGATAGTAAGATGCTCTTTTTTTAAATTGCATTTTTAAAAAAATTTTTATTGTATAGTATTTGATTTACAGTGTTGTGTTAATTTATGCTGTACAGCAGAGTGACTCAGTTACATATACATATATTCTTTTTCATATTCTTTTCCATTATGGTTTATCACAGGATATTGAATATAGTTCCCTGTGCTATACAGTAAGGCTTTGTTTATCCATCCTATATAGCATAGTTTGCATCTGCTAATCCCAGACTCCCAATCCTTCCCTCCCCCATCCCTTATCCCCCTTGGCAACTACAAGTCTGTTCTATTTTTCTCTTTCATGGATATGTTCATTTGTGTTGTATTTTAAATTCCACGTGTAAGTGAAGTCATACGATATTTGTCTTTCTCTTTCTGTTTTACTTAGTGTGATAATCTGTTGGTCCATCCATGTTGCTACAAATGGCATTATTTCGTTCTTTTTAATGGCTAAGTAGTATTCCGCTGTTTATACACGCCATATTGTCTTTATCCATTCATCTGTCTATGGACATTTCAGTTGTTTCCATGTCTTGGCTATTGTAAATAGTGCTCCTGTGAACATTCGGGTGCCTGAATCTTCGAATTACTGTTTTGTCTGGGTATATGCACAGGAGTGGAACTGCTGGGTCATATGGCAACTCTAGTTTTTTGAGGAACCTCCATACTGTTTTCCATACTGGCTGCACCAGATTACGTTCCCACTAACAGGATTAGAGGGTATTCTTTTCTCCTTATCCACTCCAGCATTTTTTATTTGTAGACTTTCATGATGGCCATTCTGACCAGCGTGAGGTGGTACCTCATTGTAGTAGTGATTTGAATTTCTCTAATAATTAGCAATGTTGAGCATCTTTTCATGTGCCTATTGGCCATCTGTAGTTCTTTGGAGAAATGTCTGTTTAGGTCTTCTGCCCAGTTCAGTTGTTCGTTTTTTTGTTATTGAAATGTATGAGCTCTTGGTATAGTTTGGAAATTAAGCCCTTGTTGGTCACATCATTTGCAAATATTTTCTCCCAGTTCTTTGTATATTTGGTAGAATTCGCCTATGAAGCCATCTGGTCCTGGACTTTTGTTTGAAGGGAGCTTTTTAATTACAGATTCTGTTTCATATCTAGTAATCAGGCTGTTCAAGTTGTCTGTTTATTGATTTAGTTTCAGTGGGCTTTATGTTTCTAGAAAGATGTCCGTTTCTTCTAGTTTGTCGAGTTTGTTGGCATATGATTGTTCATAATGTTTTTTTGTTGGCATATAATTGTTTGTAATGGTATCAGTTGTGGCTTCTCCTCTTTCATTTCTTATTTTATTTGGGTCTTCTCTCTTGGTGATCCTGGCCAGAGGTTTGTCGATTTTGTTTACCCTTTTAAAGAACCAGATCTTGGTTTTATTTTAATCTCTATTTTATTTATTTCCTCTCTGATCTTTTTTTTTTTTAATATTTATTTATTTGGTCATGCTGGGTCTTAGTTGTGGCTCACCAGCTCCTTACTTGTGGCACATGAGCTTAATTGCGACTCACGGGCTCCTTACTTGTGGCATGCATGTAGGATCTAGTTCCCTGACCAGGGATCAAACTGGCCCCCTGCACTGGGAGTGCGTGTCTTAACCACTGCACCACCAGAGACTTAGCTCCTCTCTGATCTATCTACTTCCTTTTGCTGACTTGAGATTTTTCTGGTTTCTTAAAGGCCTGTATCGCTGTGAACTTAATCTCTAAGGAGTGCTTTTGCTGTATCCCATAGGTTTTGTGTTTTCATTGTCATTTGCCTCAAGGTTGTTTTTTTTTTGCGGGCCTCACTGTTGTGGCCTCTCCCGGAGCGCAGGCTCAGCGACCGTGGCTCACGGGCCCAGCCGCTCTGCGGCAGGCATGTGGAATCTTCCCGGACCAGGGCACGAACCCGTGTCCCCTGCATCAGCAGGCGGACTCTCAACCACTGCGCCACCAGGGAAGCCCCTGCCTCAAGGTATTTTTTAATTTCTTGGATTCCATTGTTGACCCACTGGTTTCTTAGGAGCATGTTGTTTAGTCTCCCATGCAGTTGTTGTTTTCCTGTTTCTTTTTCGGTGGTTGATTCTAGTTTCATGCAGTTGTGGTCAGAAAAGATGCTTGGAATAATGTCTATGCTCTTAAATTTGTTGAGGCTTATTTTGTGCCCTAGTATGTGGTCAATCTCAGAGGATGTCCCGTGTGCACTTGAAAAGAATGTATATTCTGCTTTTTTGGCTCTGAAGTCTTGAAAATGTCTTAAGTCTGTTGTATCATTTAGGATCTCTGTTGCCTTATTGATTTTCTCTCTCCCAGATATGTCCATTGATATGAGTGTAGTGTTAAAGTCTCCTATTATTAGTGTATTCCTGTCAGTTTCTCCCTTTATGTATTTGTTTTATGTATTTGGGTACCTGTTGATGAGTATAGTGTTCTCTCCTTTTATTGATCCTTTTACCATATGTCGTGTGCTTTATCTTTCTATGTAGCCTTTTTTTTTCAGTCTGTTTCGTCTGATGAGTATTGCGACCCGCACTTTGTTGTGATTTCCGTTTGCATGCAATATCTTTTTCCATCTCCTCACTTGCAGTCTGCGTGTATCATTTGCCCTAAAGTGTGTCTCTTGTAGGCAGCATATTGTAGGCCTTTTTTTTTTTTTAATCTAATCCGCTGTTCTGTCTTTTGATGGAAAATTTAGTCCACTGACATTTAAGGTAATTTTATTGGTATTTTAAACATTGTTTTCCTGTTGACTTTATATTTCTTATTTGTCTCTTTCTTTTTGTTTTTCCTTTTGTGGTTTGATGATTTCCTTTTGTATTGTGCTTTTGTTTTCTTGGTTTTTGTGAATCTGTTGTGTTTTTGATTTGTGGTTACCCTGTTTTTCAAATATGTTAACCCCTTCCTATATCAACTTGACTTAGACTGGTAGTCATATAGGCTCACTTTCTAGAAGAAAAAAAAATCTACATTTTCTTTCATCCCCCACATTTTGTGATTTTGATGTACTCTTTTACATCTTCATGTTTATCCTTTTGCTTTAAGTGGTTATCATTGCTTTTAGAGAAATTTTTTGATTTCTTTTTAAAATCTGTTTACTGGCTTATTTTTAAGTGATTTACTTTCCAACTGTGATTTTTTTTTTTTTTTTTCCCCTTTCCTATAGATTCTTTTCCATTTAGAGAAGACCTCTCAGTATTTACTTTAGGGTAGGTTTAGTATTGCTCTATTCTTTTAAGTTTTTGCTTGTCTGAGGAAATTCTCCTATTCCAAATGATAATCTTGCTGGGTAGAGTTGCAGATTTTTCCCTTTCAGGACTTCGAATATATGTTGCCACTCCCTTATGGCCTACAATGAGCTGAAAGCCCTAGGGGGTTCCCTTGTAATTAACTCTATTTTTCTCTTGCTGTCTTTAGAATCCTTTTGGGGGGGCATTTTAATTATGTCTGGGTGTAGGTCTGTTTTGGTTTATCTTGTTTGGGATGCTCTGTGCTTCTTGTACCTGGATATCAGTTTCCTTTAGGTTTGGGAAGTGTTCAGCCATAATTTCTTCAAATAGATTTTCAATCCCCTTTCTCTTCTCCTTCTGGGATCCCTGTTATGTGTAGGTTGGAATGCTTTATATTATCCCATAGGTCCCTTATATTGCTTTCATTTTTCATTTGGCTCTCTGTCTGCTGTTCTGATTGGGTGATTTCCATTCTGTCTTCCAAATTACTTTCTTCTGAAGATCACTGTCTTACAGATAACGTTCTTCTGCATTATTCATTATGCTATTCATTGCCTTTAGTTCAGCTTTTGTCCCTGCAAATGAATTTTCTGATTTTTCTTGGTTCTTCCTTAATTATTTCTAGTTCCTTTTCACAGTAATCTGCATTTCTGTTGATAGTCTTTCTCAGTTTGTTCAGTATTTCATTATTTCCTTTTTTAACTCGATGTCTATTAGACTCAGGTCTTTTTCATTGTTTGTTCTTTCAGGGGAATTCTCTTGATCTTTTAATTGGGAGTGGTTCCTCTGTCTCCTCATTTTACTTATATTTCTCTTGCTCTATTAGTTGAGAAAATTATCTACTGTGGTGTTGGAGGGCTATTTTTATGTGGGAATGTCATTGTATAGCCTCTTTGGGTTTAACATTTTTGGTGTGGGCTGTTTTTACTGTGGATGCCTGCTGCCTCTTTCCTCAGTGTATGGTGGCCATCATCCCCTTGACAGGAGGTGTGACTGGTGCGGTGAGTAGAGCCTGCACTGGATGTTGTTTACTCTGTGGTTGTCACTACCCTGTCAAAGGCAGGGTATCTCCCTAGTTGTTATTATAGAGTAGAAGCCCCCAGAGCTGAGCTGCAGCGTAAGGTAGGCTGGATTGGAGCGTTTCCACTGGGAGAGGAGCCACTGCGTCTTTCTCTCCTGGAGCTGTTCACTGGCTAGTGTGCTCTGTGGTGCCACCTGTCACCCGTTGTGCTGTTGGCACTGCCCTTGGCCCCATCGTAACCCGGGGAATGCTGGTAGTCAGCCCTGGTGTCCTTCAGGTGTTGTTTTCACAAGGCCACCCACGCAGATCCATTGAAGTCAGGTGCCAGGACAGCAGTAGTCGCACACCCGGATCCCCTGTAGGAGGCAGCTCAGACCCTGGCCCAGCCCCCGTGTGCCTGTGCCCACAAAGCCCACAGCTGCTTAGGCAAGACCCGTCCCAGTTGCAAGAGGTTGCACTGGTGACCCCACTTCTCCTTTCGCATGCCACTTAACAGTGGCGCTTCCCTTCTGTGGTGGGCCCGGCCTTTTTCCACAAACACTCCTGGTTGTGGCTGTGCCACTCTCCAGCCCCTTCAGGCTATCTCTGCACAGCCAACACCAGTCATCTCTCTGGGTCTGTCCTCTAAACCAGCACCCAGCCCAACCTGTACTAACGGACACGCATCTCAGGCTGGGGCGTGCAGGTCTCTCTGTTACGCCTACCACAAGCCAGTTGTTGTGCCTCTGAGCCTTAGGAGCTCCCTTTCTGTCCCTGTTGATCTCCCCACCGTTGAGGGGGCTTCCCAGGGTGTTGGGAGCCTTTCCTCTTCTTCATCTCCCTCCTGGGGCACAGGTCCCATCCTGCTTCCTCTTTTTTTTCCTTTTGTCCAACCCAGTTATGTGGAGATCTTTCTTACCCTTTCAGGTGTTTGAAGTCTTCTGCTAGTGTTCAGTAGGTGTTCTGTGACAGTTGTTCCATTTGTAGATGTATTTTTGACGTAGTTGTGGGAGGAGGTGAGTTCCATGTCATTATACTCCACTATCCTGATTGGAACCCCCTGCAGATGTATGTTAACGGGGTTATTCCCCAGAGGCTGGCTTATGACGACCTCTGTGGTTTGATGTATGGCTGACAGTTTTAATTACTGCTGTAGAATGAACGCAGTGACCACTCCGTGCTTCTTCCCTCAGCGAAAATTTACTGAGTATCTAGATTGGTCCAGGCAGTGCTTGCTGAGTGCTTGGAATATAGCAGAAAAGCAGTCTATTTTTGAAGGGATAAAGGAAATAAGCTTTCTGTAGAGTTAGAGGATAAGAAAGGTGGATGTACTCCTGCTATGTATAGGTTGGCTGTGACAAAATCTGACTGGTACAGAAGTGCTTACTGGATGCCGGGCACTGTTCTGTGTGGTGTAATTTTTACAATTCTATGAGGAACTTGAAGACACGTGAGTAACTTGCCCCAGTTACTCGTAAGTGACCTACTTGGTACTTGAACCAGGCTGGTTGGCTCTGGAACCTGCAGAAGTGAGGAAGTAGTGAGCCTCAGATACCTGAGGGAAGAGCATCCCCAGCAGAGGGCCTAGGGGTGGGGCCATGCTTGGCATGTTTTTTGGCTCTAATTTTGTAAGTATTTTTCATGTAATAAGTGAAGGATATAGAAGAATTACTGGATGTTTTGAATGTTTGATGGTTTCATTTTTGAGTAAGGGATTTCAGGAGGTTCTGACTAGATAGGCTGCTTCATGTGATTACAGAACTTGGTGTTGACCCATTTATAATTGCAGAACTCCTGCAATTCTGCAAGATGGCACTATCTCTGGAGCACTGTTAACTCTAATATTGATTCTTCTAGCGAGCTGTGTTGAAGTTTGCTGCTGCCACTGGAGCCACGCCTATTGCTGGCCGCTTCACTCCTGGAACCTTCACTAACCAGATCCAGGCAGCCTTCCGGGAGCCAAGACTTCTGGTGGTTACTGATCCCAGGGCTGACCACCAGCCTCTCACAGAGGCCTCTTACGTTAACCTGCCTACCATTGCTCTGTGTAACACAGACTCTCCTCTGCGGTATGTGGACATTGCCATCCCATGCAACAACAAGGTAACAATTCTATGATCTAAACTAGAGCTGGAGAATAAGTGCTCTAGAGACAGACATTCCTCTGCACATTGTTAGAGCTTGGAGTTGAGGCCACTGGCCGATGAACTCACAAGTGTAGGTAGTGTGCTACATGAGGGGCAAGTTTTTCGCTAACATCACAAGGGTCTCTGGCCCAATGAGTGGAGTTTGATAGTAATACTTGCTACAAACGTATGATTTTAATACATGAAAGCTTTAAGGAGAGATGAAAAAACATTTTTAAAATGGCCTGTGTTTTCTTCTGCTTTTCTCCATTATTTCTTACTCCTGGATCTCTCAGGCATTACTTGGCCTGTTTTCAGACTAACTTGATGTATCCTGATGTAAGATCCTAAAAAGGTGGGTTGCATATGGTTCAAATGTTACACAAAAGAATCAGGTAAAGGTTTTGTTTTGTTTTGTTTTTCCCACTACCAGTCAGGCAGTGACCCCAGGTTAATTCATTTTGTTGTCTAGAGTGGACTCTTGATTAATCCCCATGATTCATTCCAGAATGTGGCAGTCAAGGTTGAGAACCAGAGTTATGGAATAATCTTGTTAAATAAGTAAAGTCTTTTAAATAAGTAAAGTCTTATTATTTTTATTGGAGTGTATTGCCTTACAATGTTGTGTTAGTTTCTGCTATACTAAACACTTCTAAACTAAGACATGTCTGTTCACATGGTATCAAGGGACCCAGCTGTTAGGTGGAATGGGAGGTGCTTGCTGTTTGGGGTTCGCCGAGTATCACTTTATAATAACCTGGCACTCTTGCAGGGAGCGCACTCGGTGGGTCTGATGTGGTGGATGCTTGCCCGGGAAGTTCTGCGCATGCGTGGCACCATCTCCCGTGAACACCCATGGGAGGTTATGCCTGATCTCTACTTCTACAGAGATCCTGAAGAGGTGAGCTTCCTCCACAAAGGCTTGTGGTAACATGAACAAATTGGACACTTTAGTCTGTGCTTCTTGGCAGTAAAGTCTGTCAGTCCCTATAAACGAAAAAATTTTTTTCTAAACCAGATTGAAAAGGAAGAGCAGGCGGCAGCTGAGAAGGCTGTGACCAAGGAGGAATTTCAGGGTGAATGGACTGCTCCAGCTCCTGAGTTCACTGCTGCTCAGCCTGAGGTGGCAGACTGGTCCGAAGGTGTGCAGGTGCCCTCTGTGCCTATTCAGCAGTTCCCCACTGGTACGTATCAAGATTCAAGGGCATCAGGCTGGTGGTTTAGAACTTCTGTGTTTCCAGTGTAACATATATATGCATATGTGTGTGCATATATATACACACTTTATATATATACACATATATACGCACACTTTATATATACGTATACAGTAAATCCTGTACATACAAACGAGTTCCATTCTGAGACCACGTTCGTAAGTCCAACACAGCCTAGGTACCCAACTAACACAATGGGCTATATAGTACTATACTGTGATAGGCTTATAACACTTCACACAAATAACACATAAAAAACAAAAAATAAAACATTTTTAATCTTATAGTACAGTACAACAGCTGGCATACAGGGGCTGGTATCGAGTGAATAGGCAAGAAGTGTTACTGACTGGAGGAGGGAGAGGAGGTGGGAGGGAGATGGTAGAGCTGAAAGGTCGTCAGCTATCGGAGGTGGAGGGTAATTTCACTCACACCTGACCTTGATGGCACAGGTCTGGTTCCCTGCTGGATTCAGTTCTGTCTCCTTGAAAAAAAGAGTCAGTGATGTCTCGGTAGTACTGTATGTACCAGCTACATCAGCACTGCTTCCGGACACCCTGGGCTTGAAGTAAAGATACTGTAACTGTGTGTGCTCTACGCAGTAGCGTACAGTACACGAAGTAAAACCACTTGTAGAGGAGGACAGTGCACAGCACACGTGTGGATTAACTTGGGTGATTGGACCTGCGAATGCACTTTCTCTTCTTTGAGAGTTCATAACTTGAAGGTTCGTATGTAGGGCACTTACTGTATGTATGTGTACATTATACGTATATACACATATACATACACTATGTATATATATACACACACACACTAGCATTAAAGGGTTTTTGTCTCGGTGTGGCATAGCTGTGCTAATAAACTGACAGGTTGAATTCAGGTGCTTTTGAAATGTTCTGTCTTTTGTCTTTGTCCTTTGAAATGTGTTATCTGTTGGAATGCAAGGCAGATTGCTGGGGTTGGGGGTGGGGGTGACAAAAATACTACGGGAATGGGGCTGATGGCTTTCTCTCTCTTTTTTTGGTATTTTCTCAACAGAAGATTGGAGTGCTCAGCCTGCCACTGAAGACTGGTCTGCAGCTCCCACTGCTCAGGCCACCGAGTGGGTAGGAACAACCACTGAGTGGTCTTAAACTGTTCTTCCACAAACTCTTAAAATGGAAATAGGTTGATGGAAAAATAAACAGTTTCTAAAAATTGTGTCCATTTATTTCAGTTCATGGGACAGGCCTGGGATGAAAGCCTTGCTCAGCCTGTTCCTAGTGTGTGGCTCTGGGCAAGAGATGATGTTTCTGGGCCCAAGTGTCCTTAGCAGGGGATAATCTTGGAGCTGTGGTGCAGAGCAGTGTGTCACACTGTCCTCTGTTAGTGTATAATTTAAAAATAATTTTAAAGAGTAAAACGTACATGCAGAGATGATCATGAAAGACACGCCTGTGCATTCTTGGAGAATAGGCCGTCACACAGATTACCAAGTAGGAAGGTTCCGAGATCTGAGAAAGTCTTCGTGTTCCCCTCCCTGCTGCTTCCTGAAGTCTCAAGCTTCTCTCCTTCGATCCTTTGGAAAGGGTAAGATGATCAAATTAAGAATTCTTTAGTTTGTTTTTGAGCTTCCTATAAATGGAATCATATCTTGTGTGACTTGCTTCTTTTCCCTTTGTTATTTTGTGCTTTTCACCCTTCTTGCCATGTTCCCAAAGAATCATCCATGACTTCTAACTGCAGTGGCCATTTGAGTTGTTTCCATATTTTGGCCATTAGCAGCAGAGCTATTTTGAACATTTTTGATAGATCCTGGTGTATGGAAATTTCCTCACTCTGGGTTTCAAAGTCTAGCTTCACCAGATAATGTCAGATGATTTCACAGTCATCTATAAAATCCTCTGAAAACACAGCCACAACCCTTAGTACTAAAGCGCTGTCCTTTATTCACTGCTCAGAACTGCTGCCTTAAAAATACAGGGTGTGATCCTGGCCCATCTCTTTCCCCACTGCTCTTACGACTGTCCCCAGGCCAATGCCACACAGTCTTTCCTGTTGACTGGAGTTTTATAGTCCACTCTAGCAATGGGTAGCATGTTCCTCCTGCCTTTTTTCCAAATGTTATGGTTATTGAACCTTCTGCATTGTCATATAAATTTTTTAACCTAGTCCAGCTCCAGTATAAAGCCAGTTGGGATTGCACTGACTCTGTAATTTAGTGACTATAATTGACTGATTCACTGTATGGAGTTTTTCAGTCCATGAACAATCTACATCCTGCCAGATTCTCTTTATTTTGTTGTACGCGGGCCTCTCACTGTTGTGGCCTCGCCCGTTGCGGAGCACAGGCTCTGGACACTCAGGCTCAGCGGCCACAGCTCGGGCCCAGCCGGTCCGCGGCATGTGGGATCTTCCCAGACCAGAGTACGAACCCGCGTCCCCTGCATTGGCAGGCAGACTCTCAACCACTGCTACCAGGGAAGCCCCAGATTATTTTTATGTCCCTCAATAAAATTTTAGAATTTCTTCTAAAGAGGTTTTGCACATCTTTTGTTTGGTAAATATATTCCTAGATTCTCAAGGTGTTTTAAATTGAACTCTTCAACAATTAGGGATCCTGTTGGAATCCATGTTTAAATAAAACAGGTATGCAATGTCAAATGTCACTACTGCCACGGTGCTTCTGACCCTGCCTGAGCAATCCACACTTTTTGTGCAAGGCAAGAATGAGATTACCGAACTCCACCTGTGAAAAACCTGCTCCAAACCTGCATGCCAAACATTGAACTCATTCAGTAGAGAAGAACCTACTGCACTCCTACCCATGCTAAGTTCAGTGGGTTTCACTTACACATAACCTGAGAATTTTCCAATTCTACCTTTGCAAAGAATCTCAAGTACAATAATTCAATAATCAACATATTAAGTGCTTACTCTGGACCACACATGATTCTAAGCACTTGGGGGTAGAGCAGTGAATGAAGCTTGTGACCCTATGGCAGTTACATTTTGATGGGTGAGGCAGTAATAAAGCTAAGTATGCCATTGTTTATAGGATCAGAAGTGAGGATGTAAATGTGAAGGTTTGCCTAAATCACAGGCATCAGGCTATAGGAGAGAAAAATGGGAGAGGATCACTGGGGGAGAACCAAAAGAGCCCAAAGAAACTCCTCTGGAAAGAGGGGTCTCATCAAGCTGGGAGAGGTTCTGCCCTCCCTCTGGGACTTGGGGCCCTTTACCAGAGACCATGGAGTCTCTTGGAGCCCATGCTGTGTGAAAGGTATGGAAATGAGTTGGGGACCGGGGTGGGGGGGGGGGCAAGAAAAATCTCTAACCATACAGACATCTGTTCCAGTTCTGCTCCCTGCTGTACACGCACTGGAAGACAATGGCCCAAGGAGCACTCCGCAGCCCCAATCCCCGCCACGTGTGATGCACGCAGTCCACACCAGTGCAAAGAGCTCTCAGCGTTGCCAGAAGTGTCCACCATCATGTCCCCACTGGAAGGCCCTCTGCCCATCCTCAGGCACTGATCTTTGCATTTCCTTCCATCCAATACCCTGTGCCAACCCAAGGGGTGTCTTCCACTTAAAATTTTCAAGAGAAAGTTACAGCTTTCAGCATGGGAAAGTAGCCCTCCAGACCATCATGGCCACACAAGATTGCATAGGGGCCTTACAAGATTTCAAGACAAGGAATGACTGGGCTGGCATAACATGACGTTTGTTTCAAAATCCTTTTTGGAGGTTTTTTTCTTTTGTATTTATCATTGCATATAGAAATAATTCTGTTGTAAACTGCTTAAAACAATGTCTAATAACACTGCTTTTCCAATTTAGAAATGAAAAAAATTACAATTTATAACAATGGGCATATGAAACAATAAGACACTTGGAGAGGAGTTTGGTGAACTAGAAAAATATATGAAGAAATGACAGAGGGATATAACATAGAAAAGAGAAGATTAATATAGAGGACAAAATGAGAGTCAAACATCTAGTTGGAGTTCCAGAGGGAGAAGAGAGAGAATGAGGGAAGTCAGAATTTTCTGAACTCATGAACCCACCAATTCAGGAATTCCAGTGTTTACCAAGTAGGATCAATTTATTTTTAAAAACCTATCCTTACACTGTTGAGGAATCAAGGAAATGCCAAACACAAAAGTGTTATTGAAAATAACCAAAGAAAAAGGACACCCGACTGTTCCCTATCAACAGAGACAGAAGACAATAAAATGAGAAAGAGAAGTGGTCAACCCAGCTCTGTTAGCCCAATTAGGACACTATACTTTTCCAGAAAACAAAGTTACTAAGAAAAAGTGATGCCAGAAGGAAGCTGTGGCCAAGAGTGCTGGTGGTCGACCAGTGTCCATCCTCCCTTCTTCCACAGTAACAGATGTGCTGATTGTTAACGGTATAGGCTGAGAAGCTGGTGCCTCACATTACACAGTGATAAGATGTTCAGGTTTGGAGGCCTGCATTACTTTGGAGGGTAGACTATAATTTGACCAAATCTGTGTCATTAGGGACATGGTCAGGAAGATTTAGAATGATGGATCATGTTGCCAATTTTTTGACTGCTTTGAGCAAAGTCCTGTGAAGGAACAACTTCAGCTAAATCTAGGCAGCCTGTAAGCAGAAATGGAAGGACACAGTTCTGCTAATACAGGCACGTTCTGTCTCTGACCTGCAATATACTCAGACAAACGTTTCTGTACACCAAGTCGAGCAGTTATGAGCTATGCATCTGAAGGGGCAGACTCTGAAGAAGGTAACACTCTTGCTCCTTGGAAAGCTAGCACACAGAAAAATTAGGTAGGATTAAAGGTGCTTTCCATTAGAAACCTGCGATAAAGAAGAAAAAAATCTGGAAAAATCAGATTATGGTAACCAGCCTTTGGAACAGGAACTCTCATACTGGCTGGTGGGAGTATAAATTGGTACAGTTTGGCATTATTTAGGAACACAAACATCTGTAACATCCCTCTTGGGGGTATACACCAAAGACACCTATGCACATTTGCACTAGGATATGTGGACAGGAATGCTAATCAATAAACCTGGAAATAGCCCAGGGTCCATCCAGAACACAGTTCCTAAATTGCGGTATATTTATATCAAAGAGTGCCAGGCAACAGTGAAAATGAACGAAGCACAGCTACATGCAATGACGTGCATAAATTCAGTGTTTCAGTGTCTCTGTAATCTGAGAGAGGTTAGAATATAAGAATGTCTGTCATCCACACGCCCATTGTACGACATGACCTTCCCACAATCCCATGGGTGGAACCTATGTCCTCTCCCTTTTAACCTGAGTGGAACTTCGTGACTCCCTCAACTAATAAGGTACAGTGAGTGATGCGACGTGATTTCCAAGGATAGAGCATAAAAGTGCCACTCCCTTCTGTCTACATCTCTTGGGACATTTGTTCAGGGAACTCAGCCGTCATCCAGTGAGGAAGCCCTAGCAGATTAGAAGTCCACTTGGAGAAGCAGCAGCAAGGCCCCTCACTCCCAGGCCCCAGACCAGCAGAACTGCCAGCTGACAGCCAGCATTAACTCGCCCGCCGTGGGAGTGATCTGTACTGAAAGTGGACTGTCCAGTATCAACTAGAACCATCTCAGTTGATGCGATGTAGAGCAGATGAAAGTCACTCCTGTCAAGCTCTGTCAACAACTGCATATTCATGAGCAAAATAAATGATTATTGTTGTTTTAAGCCACTTAGCTTTAAGAAAACTTGTTACTCAGTAACAGATAGCTGATATAATGAGAAAATTCTAGAGACATTTTCACTAAAGTCAGAAACAAGACATAGATGCCCACTATTACCACTACTTTATATCATAGCAATGAATTTATCAGGGAATGCGATGAAGCAAGAGTAACTAATTATATACACAATCTATAGTCACCTGATTTCTTCATAGAATTTACCATTAGCATTTCTCCACAATATTATAGCTTTTGTATATATATTGTATGTGTGTGTGTATATATATATATAGCTATTGTATATATTAACTATAAAATAAAGTATTAAGTGGCTACCAAATGCTTTGTATATGCTTTTTCCTATTTTTAATATTTTCCAAATTTCTACTTTCATAAACATAGCTATCATGAACATCCTGTGGTTAACTGGATCAAATAACAGGAATATTTTAAGGATTTAAAATAAAATCATTAAGTATTCTGGAATTACATTTTTAGTAGCAACAAAAGGGACTGCAGGCTCAATTTTATTGTCACCCACAATAATAAATAATTATTATTATTATTATCCTGGTCATGCTGCATGGCTTGTGGGAGCTTATTACCCCTACAAGGGATCAAACCCGGGACCCTGGCAGTGAAAGCACAAAGTCCTAACCACTGGACCGCCAGGGAACTCCCCACAATAATTATTAATCTCTGTTAATCTGATTAATGAAAATTTTCATTTCAGTGTGGTTTCTTTGCATTTCAATTACGTAAAGAGCAGTTCTTGACCTGCTTTGATTTGAACATCCAGAAAGAAGCTACAAGGCTTGATGTTCCAAAAGCATTTCTCCACATACTGGGAAGCTAGTCTAGATGGCATTAAGGTACCCTCTGCCAGCAATAATCTATGCATAAGATGACCAAATAAAAAAGCCACTGCCTTCCATTTTTGTTGCAAAAATAGAGGAAGAAAACAAACTGATATCTTGTAATTTTACTATTCAATGATATTTGCTAAAAACTATGTGCTCTGCACAGACCTAGGGACATGGGAACCGACAGAGAACTAGGACCATTCCCTACCCTCCAGGAATTTACTCTGTAATTTGGAGAGAAGACAAATAGAAAGGTGTCTATTGGGACTTCCCTTGTGGTCCAGTGGTTAAGACTCTGCGCTTCCAGAGCAGGGGGCGTGGGTTCAATCCCTGGTCGGGGAACTAGGATCCCACATGCCACACGGTCCAAAAAAAAAAAAAAGGCATCTATCATGTGAAGGTGACAAAGGGCAGAGATACCTATGCTACTTTTGTTTTCTATCAAAACAGTAGGTTTATGAGTTAAAAAGATACAGACTTGAGAAAAGCGTTCCATTTTGTATTTCAAATAATTTAAGTATTTTACCTTAGCTATGCCCATAACAGAGACTACCATCTAAATGAAAATGGGAAAATAGAGGAATTTATGGCTTTACTACATCTAAATCTAGAACCCTAAGCAGAGACCTTGCCATGTCACTGTCGATCACTCTGTTAACCACAGGAGGGCAGACTTCAGAGGAAAAGCTTCCTCGCCAGCACTTTTCCAAACCCTGGTGAAGATCTGTACCTTCTCCACCATCTGAGATCTGGTGCTCAGGGACCAGAACATGCTCCAGAGTGCTTAAAACATGGTTTCTCACCTATTAACCCTGCACAAGGTTTCCACCGGGAGATAGGTCAAAGGCCAGGGAAGAATGTGTCCCCTTTTGTGACATGAGATTAACAAAGAATTCCTTTGAGCCCCCTGCATCGTGCCTGTGATGGGCAGCCCGAGGGGCTCAATATTGCAGAGGGCTTTCTCCAGATCAGGTGGGTGCACGGGATGAGAAAGGCCATGGGGAACGAATGTCTTTCTTAGAGCACTTTTCTGAGGCTGGAAGGGATGTATTGTCATCACCAGCATAATTCCTGTTGTTAGAACAGGTCCTGAATGACCCTACACTTTAGTGTGGAAAAGCTTTTTGCTGTTCTCGTCTTTTGCCTTAGACTCTCTCATTTTATTCTAACTTTTGAAGATGCCAGCTAGTACATTATTTACATTATTTACCATAGCACGGACTCTAAACACTTGCTACTGTATAAACGCCATCTACTGTTATTCAGAAAACCAGAACCTTAAATGTAAGACTTAAAACTTTCAGCAAGAACACCCAATTTTATTCTGAGCAAGAAACCTGGTGTATTTATACACCTTCCAGATTAAAGTCTGCTTTTGTGAAACAACCCAGACAAATTAATTGAGTTCTTGTTCTTGCCTTTGAAAGAATCTCTTTAGGCGGTGGCTTGGCCACTTCATCCCTGGGAGATCGTGGCTTATTACCACTCTTGGGTGCCCCCCTGCCCACCCAAAGTCCATACCTCAAGGGGCTTTGAAATATTTTTTAAGGTGGGACATCACTATGAGAGTGAACTGAATTTTTGATACATACTGAAAGAAGTTTGGAAACAATGATGTGAATAAAAGGGCAGTCAAACTGCATCCTCCTATTCGAGATGGAAAATGGAAACTGACTCTATAGGCAATGAGACCAAGTTGTTATGTGACTTCTAAGCTGGCTTCAAAGGAGATTTCCAGTGATGGGTCCTAAACATATTTTGACCACCTAAAGGGCCCCGTTCCTGTGCAAGTTTAGTCTGGAGTTTAAGGGTTAGTCATGAAGCTTTACCCATATTTCCTGAAACTTTGTCAAAGGACTGCACCTGCTTTTGTAATGGCCAAACAGCTCCTATCAAATATAATCTCCCCTGGATAACCACTAAAAACTCTAGGGAAAATATTTTTTTTAACTATTGCCAGAAGCTCTTTGCTTGAGCTGACACATCCATCTTCTTCTGCTCTTGGACACAGGTGATCCTGACTTTCAGGCCTTTGGACTCAGACTGAGATTCATATCACTGCCCCCCACCCATGGCCCTATTCTCAGGCCTTTGGACCCGAACTGAATTACACCACTGTGTCTCCTCATTCTCCAGCTTGTAGATGGCAGACTGTGGGACTTCATAGCCTCTGTAATCATTTACTATAATGAGCATCTCAAACTGGAGAATCACAGCTTTCAGCAGCACTTCACTACCTGGAAGTTCTGCATAGAAGCTATGTGGGGGAGCGAGTAGGAAAATTTGCTTTTTCCGACATGATTCCTGATTCCTGGGAGAGGTGTAAGAAAAAGAGAAACTAGTATTTTAGAAGATGGTGGAGCAGGAGGGCCTTCAGCTCACCTCTTCTTATGAGCACACCAAAATCACAATTAACTGCTGAAAAACCATTGATAAAAAAGATTGGAATCAGGACCAGATGGCTTCATAGGCAAATTCTATCAAACACTTAGAGAAGAGCTAACACCTATCCTTCTGAAACTGTTCCAAAAATTGCAGAGGAAAGAACACTTCAAAAGTCATTTGGCAGATCTAAACAGACATTTCTCCAAAGAAGACGTACAGATGGCCACGAGGCACACAAAAAGATGCTCAACATCACTAATTATTAGAGAAATGCAAATCAAAACTACAACGAACCTCACACTGGTCAGAATGGCCATCATCAAAAAGTCTACCAATAATAAATGCTGGAGAGGCTGTGCATAAAAAGGAACCCTCCTACACTGTTGGTGGGAATGTAAATTGGTACAACCACTATGGAGAACAGTATGGAGGTTCTTCAAAAAAGTAAAAATAGAGGTACCATATGATCTGGCAATCCTACTCCTGGGCATATATCTGGAGAAAACCATAATTCAAAAAGATACATGCACCCCGATGTTCATTGCAGTGCTATTTACAATAGCCAGGACGTGGAAGCAATCTAAATGTCCATCAACAGATGAATGGATAAAGATGTGGTGCCCATACATATGTACATATATACATAAACATATATATATATATAATGGAATATTAGTCATAAAAAAGAATGAAATAATGCCATTTGCAGCAACATGGATGGACCTAGAGATTGTCATATTGATTGAAGTAAGTCAGACAAAGAAAGACAAATATCACATGATATCACTTATATGCAGAATCTAAAAAAAAAAATGATACAAATGAACTTATTTACAAAACAGAAACAGGCTCACAGACTTAGAGAACAAACTTATGGTTACCGGGGGGAAGGGTGGGGTGGGGATAGTTAGGGAATTTGGAGTTGACATGTACACACTACTATGTTTAAAATGAATAACCAACAAGGACCTACTGTACAGCACAGGGAACTCTGCTCAATGTTATGTAATGACCTGGATGGGAAAAGAACTTGAGAAAGAACAGGTACGTGTCTAAGTGAATCATTTTGCTGTGCACCTGAAGCTAACACAACATTGTTAATCAACTACACTCCAATGTAAAATAAATATTCTTTAAAAAGACTGGAATCTACCAAACAAAAAAGATATCCCACATCCAAAGACATAAAGAAGAAACCACGAGACAGCAGGAGGAGCGCACTCAGTATATTATCAAATCCCATACCACTTGGGTGGGCGTCCCACAAGCTGCAGAATAAGTACACTGCAGGAGCTTGAGATCTCTGAGCCCCATGCCAGTCTCCCCAGCCTAGGTGTCCAGCATCGGGAGGAAGAGACTCAAGAGCATTTGGCTTTGAAGACCAGCAGGGCTTGACTGCAGGAGCTCCACGCAACTGGGAGAAACAGAGACTCCACTTTTGGAGAGTACACACAAGGTCTTGTGCACAGTGGGTTCCAGAGCAAAAACAGTGACTCCGTAGGAGTCTGGGCCAGACCTACCTGATGGTCTTGGAGGGTCTCCTGGGGAGGCAGGGGTGGCTGTAGCTCTCTCTGGGGCCATAAAAGCTGGTGGCAGACATAGCGGGGACCTACAAGACCTCTGGCTGGAGGCAGACACTTTGGATCCTAGGTACTGAGACCTGGCCCCACCCAACAGTGTGTAAGCTCCAGCCTCAGGCCAAACAACCAACAGGGCAGGAACACAGCCCCACCCATCAGCAGACAGGCTGCCTACAGCCACCTCTAGACATGTCCCTTGACATGGCCCTGCTCACCAGAGGGCCAGGACCCTGTTCTACCCACCAGTGGACAAGCACCAGCACACTCCCACCGAGAAGCCTGCACAAACCTCTAGACCAGCCTCACGCACCAGGGGGCAGACGCCAGAAGCAAGGAAACTATGATCTTGCAGAACTGAGTGCAAACACCAGTCAGAAACTACCCTGGGACCAGCTGGTCCCTGGTCCTTGGGTGATGAGAGGGAAGTGTACTGCTGGAACATATAGGACATCTCCTACAGAGGGCCACTTCTCCAAAGTCAAGAAATGTAACTAAGTTACTACATAAATAAAAATACAAATAGAAATTTAAACAAAATGAGATGGCAAAGGAGTACGTGCCAGACAAAGGAGAAAGATAAAACCCTAGAAGACAACTAAGTGAAGTGGAGATAGCCAATCTACTGGAAAAAGAGTTCAGAGTAATGATTGTAAAGATGATCCAAGAACTTGGGGAAAGAATGGATGCACAGTGTGAGAAGTTACAGGAAGGTTTTAGCAAAGAGTTAGAAAATATAAAGAACAACCAGACTTGAAAAATACAACAAGTGAAATGAAAAATACACTAGATGAAATCAATAGCTGAATAAATGAGGCAGAAGAACAAATCAGTGAGCTGGAAGACAGAGTGGTAGAAATCACTGCCACAGGACAGAATAAAGAAAAAAGAATGAAAGGAAATGAGGACAGTTTAAGAGACCTCTTGGACAACGGCAAATGCAACGACATTCTCATCATAGGGGTCCCAGAAGGAAAAGAGGGAGAGAAAGGGCCTGAGAAAATATTTGAAGAGATAATAGCTGAAAACTTCCCTAACATGGGAAAGGAAACAGTTACCCAAGTACAGGAAGCGCAGAGAGTCCCATACAGGATAAACCTAAGGAGGAACATGCCAAGACACATAGTAATCAACTGACAAAAATTAAAGACAAAGAGAAAATATTAAAAGCAACAAGAGAAAAGCAACAAATTATGTACAAGGGAATGCCCATTAGAGATAGCTGATTTTTCAGCAGAAATCTGCAGGCCAGAAGGGAGTGGCATGATATATGTAAAGGGATGAAAGGGAAAAACCTACAACCAAGAATATTCTACCCAGCAAGGCTCTTGTTCGGATGTGATGGAGGAATCAAAAGCTTTACAGACAAGCAAAAGCTAAAAGATTTCAGCACCACTAAACCAGTTTTATGACAAATGCTAAAGGAATTTCTCTAAGCAAAAAAAAAAAAAAAAAAAAAAAAAAAAGACCACAACTAAAAACTATAAAATTATGAATAGGAAAGCTCACTGGAAGGCAAACATACAGTAAAGGTAGGAAATCTCCACACACAAATATGATATCAAAACCATTAATCGTGAGAGGAGGAGAGTACAAACACAGGATATCTGAAATGCATTTGACATTAAGAGATCAGCAACTTAAAACAATCATGTATAGACTGCTATATCAAAACCTCATGGTGCGGGCTTCCCTGGTGGCGCAGTGGTTGGGAGTCCGCCTGCCGATGCAGGGGACACAGGGTTCGTGCCCCAGTCTGGGAGGATCCCACATGCCACGGAGTGGCTGGGCCCGTGAGCCATGGCCGCTGGGCCTGCGCGTCCATGGCCTGTGCTCCGCAACGGGAGGGGCCACAACAGTGAGGGGCCCGCGTATGGCAAAAAAATAAAAAAATTAAAAACCTCATGGTAACTGCAAATGAAAAATCTGTAATACACACAAAAAAGAAAAAGGAATCCAAACAACACTAAAGATAGTCATCAAATTACAAGAGAACAAAAGTGGAAAGGAAGAAAAAAGACCTACAAAAACAAATTCAAAACAATTAACAAAATGGCAATATGAACACACATATCAAGAATTACCTTAAATGTAAACAGATTAAACACTCCAACCAGAAGACATAGACTGGCTGAATGGATACAGAAACAAGACCTGTATATATATTGTCTACAAAAGACCCACTTCAGATATAGAGACACATACAAACTGAAAGTGAGGGTATGGAGGAAGGTATTCCATGCAATGGAAATCAAAAGAAAGCTGGAGTAGCAATACTCATATCAGACAAAAGACTTTAAAATAAAGGCTGTCACAAGAGACAAAGAAGGATACTACATAATGATCAAGGGATCAATCCAAGAAGAAGATATAACAATTGTAAATATATATGCACCCAACACAAGAGCACCTCAATATATAAGGCAAATGTTAACAGACATAATAAAAGGGAGAACTGATGGTAACACAATAATAACAGGGGACTTTAACACCCCACTCATATCAATGGACAGATCATCCAGACAGAAAATCAGTAAGGAAACACAGGCCTTAAACAGCACATTAGACCAGATGGACTTAGTTGATATTAAAGAGCATTCCATCCGAAAACAGCAGAATACACATTCCTTTCAAGTGCACAGGGAACATTCTCCAGGATAGGTCACATGCTGGGCACAGAGCAAGCCTCAGTAAATTTAAGAAAATTAAAATCATATCAAGTATCTTTTCCAACCACAATGCTATGAGGTTAGAAATCAACTACAGGGAAAAAACTGCAAAAAACCATAAACATGTGGAGGCTAAACAATATGCTACTAAGCAACCAACGGATCACTAAAGAAATCAAAGAGGAAATCAAAAAATACCTAGAAACAAATGAAAATGAAAGCATGATGATCCAAAACCTACGGAATGCAGCAAAAGTAGTTCTAAGAGGGAAGTTTATGGTAATACAAGCTTACCTCAGGAAACAAGAAAAATCTCGAACGACCTATCCTTACACTAAAGAACCTACCCTTACACCTAAAGCAACTAGAGAAAGAAGAACTAACAAAACCCAAAGTTAGTAGAAGGACAGAAATCAAAGTTCAGAGCAGAAATAAATGCAATAGAGACTAAGAAAACAATAGCAAAGATAAATGAAACTAAAATCTGGTTCTTTGAAAAGATAAACAAAATTGATAAACCTTTAGCCAGGCTCATCAAGAAAAAAAGGGAGTTCTTGCCTTCCAAGATGGCCCACGCTCTGTCTATGGAGTGTGTATCTCCCTGAATAAACCTTCTTTCACTTTACTATGTCTTGCTCTTGAATTCTTGCCTGCACAAAGCCAAGAACCCACACTTGGCGGCCATCCCAGGGACTCAGACATGACTTGGGATGTGACTATCCTCTCGCACCCCACTCTCTTTCCTGCAACATCTTTTCTGGCACCCAATGCGGGGCCTCAAAGGCCATAATCTCGATCCGCCTATTGGGCTATGGCTCCCCTCTGAAGGGTGGCTGGGACTTATCCTGAGCCATGTAGATTCAAGTAGCCCGTTAAGTGGCAGCTGACGTCGCCTGCAGAATCTGGCAGAGACCAGTTCTCTGGCCGTGAAGAAGCGCACTGAGGCCAAGGCTTTTCCCCTTCACTCTTTCTCATTCTCCTATTGCTCTATCTCTTTGGACTTGAAAAGATCCACCCAGACGACCACCAAACATCCAAATTAAGGCTGCGCGGCAAGTAATTGACAACTTGGTTAGGTCTAAAGAACTCCTGCCAGGGGGCTTATCTGGTGGTGCAGTGGTTGAGAATCTGCCTGCCAATGCAGGGGAAACGGGTTCAAGCCCTGGTCTGGGAGGATCCCACATGCCACGGAGCAACTAGGCCCATGAGCCACAACTACTGGGCCTGCACATCTGGAGCCTGTGCTCCGCAACAGGAGAGGCCACGATAGTGAGAGGCCTGTGCACCGCGGTGAAGAGTGGCCCCCACTTGCCGCAACTAGAGAAAGCCCTCGCAGAGAAATGAAGACCCAGCACAGCCAAAAATAAAAAAAAATTAAAGAAAGAACTCCTAAAAAAAAAAAGAAGAAAAAAAGGGACCCAAAGAAAAAAAGCACCCAAATCAATAAAATTAGAAATGAAAAAGGAGAACATACAACTGACACCACAGAAACACAAAGGACCATAAGGGACTACTACAAGTAACTATATGCCAATAAAATGGACAACCTGGAAGAAATGGACAAATTCTTAGAAAGGTATAATCTCCCAAGACTGAATGAGGAAGAAATAGAAAATATGATCAGACAAATCATAAACACTGAAATTGAATCTGTGATTTAAAAACTCCCCAAAAACAAAAGCCCAGGACAAGATGGCTTCACAGGCAAATTCTATCAAACATATGAGAAGAGTTAACACCTATCCTTCTGAAGCTATTCCAAAAATTGCAGAGAAAGGAACACTTCCAAACTCATTCAATGAGGCCACTATCACCCTGATACCAAAACCAGACAAAGATACCACAAAAAAGAGAAAATTACAGGCCAATATCACTAATGAAAATAGAAACAAAAATCCTCAACAAAATACTAGCAAACCAAATCCAACAATACATTAAAATTATCATACATCGTGATCAAGTGGGATTTATCCCAGGGATGCAAGAATTTTTCAATATACGTAAATCAATCAGTGTGATACACTGCATTGAAAAAATGAAGAATAAAAACCATATGACTATCTCAATAATGCAGAAAAAGCTTTTGATAAAATTCAACATCCATTTA
Source organism: Monodon monoceros (assembly GCF_005190385.1). Taxonomy (NCBI): domain Eukaryota; kingdom Metazoa; phylum Chordata; class Mammalia; order Artiodactyla; family Monodontidae; genus Monodon; species Monodon monoceros. Next base: position 59,747,400 of record NW_021703780.1, on the reverse strand, counting down.
TGATCAAAACTCTCCAGAAAATGGGCACAGAGGGAATTTACCTCAACATAATAAAAGCCATATATGACAAACCCACAGCTAACATCATACTCAATGGTTAAAAGCTGAAAGCATTTCTTCTAAGATCAGGAAGAAGACAAGGATGTCCACTGTCACCACTTTTATTCAACACAGTTTTGGAAGTCCTAGCCACAGCAATCAGAGAAGAAAAAGAAATGAAAGGGATCCAAATTGGAAAAGAAGTAAAACTGTCACTGTTTGCAGATGACATGATATTATACATAGAAAATCCTAAAGACACTACCAGAAAACTACTATAACTCATCAGTGAATTCAGTAAAGTTGCAGGATACAAAATTAATACACAGAACTCTGCTGTGTTTCCATACACGAACAACGAAAAATCAGAAAGGGAAATTAATGAAACAACCCGATTTACCATTGCATCAAAAATAATAAAATATCTAGGAATAAACCCACCTAAGGAGGCATAAGACCTGTACTCCAAAAACTATAAGAAGCTGATGAAAGAAACAGAAGATGACACAAAGAAATGGAAAGACACACTGTGTTCTTGGATTGGAAGAATAAACATTGCCAAAATGACCATACTACCGCAGGAAACCTACAGGTTCAATGCGACCCCTATCAAATTATCAGTGGCATTTTCCACAGAAGTAGAACAAAAAATTTAAAAATATGTATGGAAACACAACAGCCACAGCAATCTTGAGAAAGAAAAACGGAGCTGGAGGAATCAGGCTTCCTGACTTCAGACTATACTACAAAGCTACAGTCATCAAAACAGTATGGTACTGGCCCAAAAACAGAAATATAGCTCAATGGGACAGTATAGAAAATCCAGAGATAAACCCACACACATACGGTCAACTAATCTATGACAAAGGAGGCAAGAATATACAATGGAGAAAAGACACTCTCTTCAATAAGTGGTGCTGGGAAAACTGGACAGCTACATGTAAAAGAATGAAATTACAACATTCTCTAACAGCATACACAAAAGTAAACTCAAAATGGATTAAAGACCTAAATGTAAGACCAGATACTATAAAAATCTTAAAGAAAAACATAGGCAGAACACTCTCTGACACAAACTGCAGCAAGATATTTTTTTTTTTTTTTTTTTTTTTTTTT
>NW_021703780.1:59572808-59746145 GCF_005190385.1 Monodon monoceros | reverse complement strand
TGCGGTATGCGGGCCTCTCACTGTTCTGACCTCTCCCATTGTGGAGCACAGGCTCCGGACACACAGGCTCAGCGGCCATGGCTCACGGGCCCAGCCGCTCCGCGGCATGTGGGATCTTCCCGGACTGGGGCACAAACCTGTGTCCCCTGCATCGGCAGGAGGACTCTCAACCACTGCCCCACCAGGGAAGCCCGCAAGATCTTTTTTGATCCACCTCCTAGAGTAATGAAAATAAAAACAAAAATAAACAAGTGGGACCTAATTAAACTTTTTTTTTTTTTAATTTTTGGCTGCATTGGGTCTTCATTGCTGTGTGGGGGCTTTCTCTAGTTGCGGAGAGTGGGGGCTACTCTTCGTTGTGGTGTGCGGGCTTCTCATTGCGGTGGCTTCTCTTGTTGCAGAGCATGGACTCTAGAGCACAGGCTCAGTAGTTGTGACACATGGGCTCAGTGTGGCTCACCGGCTCTAGAATGCAGGCTCAGTAGTTGTGGCACACAGGCTTAGTTGCTCGGTGACATGTGGGATCTTTCTGGACCAGGGCTCGAACCCATGTCCCCTGCATTGGCAGGCGGATTCTTAACCACTGTGCCACCCAGGAAGCCTGGACCTAATTAAACTTAAACGCTTTTGCACAGCAAAGGAAACCATAAACAAAATGAAAAGACAATCCACAGAATGGGAGAAAATATTTGCATATGAAGCAACCGACAAGGGATTAATCTCAAAACTATACAAACAGCTCATGCAGCTCAATATCAAAAAAAACCAAACAACCCAATCAAAAAAATGGAAGATCTAACTAGACATTTCTTCAAAGAAGACATACAGATGGCCAAGAGGCACATGAAAAGATGCTCAACATCACTAATTATTAGAGAAATGCAGATCAAAGCTGCAATGAGTTATCACCTCACACTGGTCAGAACGGCCATCATCAAAAAGCTACAAACAGTAAATGCTGGAGAGGGTGTGGAGAAAAGGAAACCCTCCTACACTGTTGTTGGGAATGTAAATTGGTACAGTCACTGTGGAGAACAGTATATAGGTTCTTTAAAAAACTAAAAATAGAACTACCATAGGATCTAGCAATCCCACTCCTGGGCATATATCCAGAGAAAACCATAATTCGAAAAGATACATGTACCCCAATGTTCACTTCAGTACTATTTACAATAGCCATGACATGGAAGCAACCTAAATGTCCATCAATGGAGGAATGGATAAAGAAGATGTGGTATATATATACAACGGAATATTACTCGGTCATAAAAAAGAATAAAATTATGCCATTTGCAGTGACATGGATGGACCTAGACATTATCATACTGAGTGAAGTAAGTCAGACAGAGAATGACAAATATCATATGATATTGCTTATATGTGGAATATTAAAAAATGGCACAAATGAACCTATTTACAAAACAGAAATAGAGTCACAGATGTAAAAAGCAAACTTACCGTTACCAAGGGTAAAAGGGGGGGAGGGATAAATTGGGAGATTGGGATTGACATATACACACTATTATATACAAAATAGCTAACTAATAAGAACCAACTGTATAGCACAGGAACTCTATTCAATACTCTGTAATGACCTATATGGGAAGAGAATCTTAAAAAGAGTGGAGATATACATATATGTATAACCGAATCACTTTGCTGTACACCTGAAACTAACACAACATTGTAAATAAACTATATTTCAAAAAAAATTTTTAAATGGATTAAAGACCTAAATGTATGACCATATACTATAAAACTCCTAATGAAAAACATAAGCAGGACACTCTTTGACATAAATCTCAGCAATATCTTTCTGGATCCATCTCCTAGAGTAATGGAAACAAGAACAAAAATAAACAAAATGGGACCTAATTAAACTTAAAAGCTTTTGTGCAGCAAAGGAAACCATAAACAAAATGAGAAGAAAACCTACAGAATGGGAGAAAATATTTGCAAATGACGCAATCCAGAAGGGATTAATCTCCAAAACATACAAACAGCTCATATAGCTCAGTATCAAAAAAACAAACAACTCAATCAAAAAATGGGCAGAAGGGGCTTCCCTGGTGGCGCAGTGGTTGAGAGTCCGCCTGCCGATGCAAGGGACACAGGGTTCGTGCCCCAGTCTGGGAAGAATCCACATGCCGCGGAGCAGCTGGGCCCGTGAGCCATGGCCGCTAAGCCTGCGCGTCCGGAGCCTGTGCTCCGCAACGGGAGAGGCCACAACAGTGAGAGGCCCGGGTACTGCAAAAAAAAAAAAAAAAAAAGAAATAAAAGAAAAATGGGCAGAAGATCTAAATAGACACTTCACCAAAGAAGACATACAGATGGCCAACAGGAACATGAAAGGTTGCTCAACATTGCTAATTATTAGAGAAATGCAAATCAAAACTATGAGTTATCACCTCACACTGGTCAGAATAGGCATCACCAAAAAGTCTACCAAAAATAAAAATGCTGGAGAGGGTGTGGAGAAAAAGGAACCCTCTTACACTGTTGGTGGGAGTGTAAATTGGTACAACCACTATGGAGAATAGTAAGGAGGCTCTTTAAAAAACTACAAAAGAGGGCTTCCCTGGTGGTGCAGTGGTTGAGAGTCCACCTGCCGATGCAGGGGACACGGGTTCGTGCCCCGGTCCTGGAAGATCCCACATGCCGCGGAGCGGCTGGGCCCCGTGAGCCATGGCCGCTGAGCCTGCGCGTCCGGAGCCTGTGCTCCGCAACGGGAGAGGCCACAACAGTGAGAGGCCTGCATACCGCAAAAAAAAAAAACAACAAACAAACAAAAAAAACTACAAAAGAGCTACCATATGACCCAGCAATCCCACTCCTGAGCATATACCCAGAGAAAACCACAATTCAAAAAGACACACGCACCCCAGTGTTCACTGCAGCACTATCTACAACAGCCAAGACACGGAAGCACCTAAATGCCCATCGACAGACGGATGGATAAAGAAGCTGTGGTGCACACACATGCACACGATACACAATGGAATATTACTCAGTCATAAGAAAGAATGAAATAATGCCATTTGTAGCAATATGAATGGACCTAGAGACGATCATACTAAGTAAATCAGACAAAGACAAATATCATCTGATATCGCTTACATGTGGCGTCTAAAAACATGATACACGTGAACTTACTGACAAAACAGAAAGAGGCACACAGACACAGAAAACAAATTTATGGTTACCAAAGGGGAAAGCGGGGTGGGGGAGAGTGATAAATTAGGAGGTTGGGATTAACATATACACACTACTATATATAAAATAGATAACCAACAAGGGCCTACTGCATAGCACAGGGAACTATACCCAATATTTTATAATAACCTATAAGGGAAAAGAATCTGAAAAGGAAAAGGAATCTGTATGTATAACTGAATCACTGTGCTGTATACGTGAAACTAAAACAAAGTTGTAAATCAACTATACTTCAGTAAAAAAGCTTTTTAAAAAAACTATTGCTGGAAGATACCAAAGAAAAAACAAAAGCAGAAGTTCTGGAGGGGAATAGACCCCTATAGGAAGAAAGTCACTAGATGAGTTTCCTTTTTTTTTGTGTGTGTGTGTGTGTGTGTGTGGCTTTGGTCCTTTGGTCAACCTCTGTCCCTCCCAAGCAGGACAGCTAAAACCTGGGTAGAATCCAGTGGATCTTCAAATTTGAAGAACAAGAACTAGTTTGAGGCAGTTTAACTAAAATCACTTGTAACCCCACTAGTACACATTGGCAATCATCTCACACAGAGAAATAATTGTATTTCATACACCTGTCCTCACAGGTACAAGGATGGGAACGTGTACCTGAGATCGTTCAGGGACAAAGGACTGACCTCAGGCAGTGCATGGAGGCTGTACAATGACTGTTCCCTTCCTTTCTCCTCTTCCTTCTCAAGTAACATGAACAATGGTCTCAAGAGTCCACATTTCACATTCCCAGTTCTCTTTTGGCCCCTTCTCTGAGCTCAGATAGTCTAATAAAACTTAAAAGAAGGGCATCTGTCTGTGGATGACAGTTCCATAAATATTACTGAGCAGAGAACCTTCAAATACCAAAGAAATCTTAAGTTCAAGGCGTTGCTAGAAAAAAATAGAGTAGGACAAAGTCACTTTGGAGGGATACTTAATATTCAAAGGAAAGAGAAACTTGTAACCACTAAAGGAATTAGGCAGCAAATTCTTCTTTCATCCAGAAACAAGGCTGGGACTGATAGGATTAAGGCAATTAGCTTTGGGCCATCCTTGGGAGATTTAAAGTGGTCCCTGGTCCTGGCCACCATCACAACCAGGCCTTCATGATTCTATCTTCCTTGCTTATTTTTATGCATTTGTCTATTCTAACAGTGTGGGTTTAAGAAGCTGCCTTGTCCCACCTCCATGGTGGCTCATTCTTAGTAGTAAAAGGCACAGCTCTCATCTGGCAAGGCCTTTGTCAGGAAAGCTTTTGGGAAAAGTGGACAAGTCTAGCTGATCTCAGCCTGACATGGGGAAACCCTGCCCAGGAGTTTGGTTTGGGGGTTAGGACATCTCAGGGCCTTCATAGGCTCACATCATCCCTTCGTTCCAAATCACTGAGGTCAGGCTTGGTCTTCAGTGTTCCAGCCATAAGCATGCAGCCTGTGGGTAAGAACTGGCTGGGCAGTTGGCAAGGCCTTTTGAGCACTCACCCTTAGCCAGTGCTGGGAAGAGCCCGTGTTAGATGAAAGCAGTGGGCTTATAAGCAGCTCTTTACAGAAAACCACCCTCGGTAGGAAGCCACTTTTCCTGGCACTTTAGCAAAGCTGTATTGGAACTAACTTTTAAACCAGGCTCCCCCACGATCTACTCATCTCCAGCCCAAGCATACCTTTCAAATCTTTCAATCACACACAATACCTGGCCTAACTTGTAATGAATAGATGACCAGATCTCTTCCCTAGCTTCCCTTTCAGTAATCTCCCAAACTGTGTGAATAAGACAACATCTAGGGACTTCCCTGGTGGCGCAGTGGTTAAGAATCCGCCTGCCAATGCAGGGGACACGGGTTCGAGCCCTGGTCCGGGAAGATCCCACATGCCACGGAGCAACTAAGCCCATGAGCCACAACTACTGAGCCCACGTGCCACAATTACTGAAGCCCGCACACCTAGAGCCCATGCTCTGCAACAAGAGAAGCCACCGCAATGAGAAGCCAGCGTATTGCAATGAAAAGTAGCCCCCCACTTGCTGCAACTAGAGAAAGCCTGCGTGCAGCAATGAAGACCCAACGCAGCCAAAAATAAGTAAGTTAATTAACTTTAAAAAACACAAAAGAGCTTAAAAAAAAAATAAAGACAACATCTAGGGACTTCCCTGGTGGCACAGTGGTTGAGAGTCCGCCTGCCGATGTAGGGGACATGGGTTCGTGCCCCAGTCCAGGAAGATCCCACATGCCGCGGAGCAGCTGGGCCCATGAGCCATGGCCGCTGAGCCTGCGCGTCCGGAGCCTGTGCTCCGCAACGGGAGAGGCCACAACAGTGAGAGGCCCGCATACTGCAAAAAAATAAAAAAATAAAACATCTAGAGGGGGAATTCCCTGGTGGTCCAGTGGTTAGCGCATTCACTGCCAAGGGCCCGGGTTCCATCCCTGGTCAGGGAACTAAGATCCCATAAACCTCGAGGTGTGGCCAAAAGAGAAAAAAAGAGATAACATCTAAAGGAAGATCACGAGGAGTCGACAAGTGGGGGTTGGCGACGACTCTGACCCCCTACCTCAATGATTAACTGAGATTACTTCCCTGTTTTCCTTTAAAAAGTTTCATGAAAAGGGAACCCTCCTGCACGACTGGTGGGAATGTAAATTGATACAGCCACTATGGAGAACAGTATGGAGATTCCTTAAAAAACTAAAAATAGAACTACCATATGACCCACCAATCCCACTACTGGGCATATACCCTGAGAAAACCATAATTCAAAAAGAGTCATGTACCAAAATGTTCATTGCAGCTCTATTTACAATAGCCAGGACATGGAAGCAACCTGAGTGTCCATCGACAGATGAACGGATAAAGAAGATGTGGCACATATATACAATGGAATATTACTCAGCCATAAAAAGGAACGAAATTGAGTTATTTGTAGTGAGGTGGATGGACCTAGAGTCTGTAATACAGAGTGAAGTAAGTCAGAAAGAGAAAGACAAATACCTTATGCTAATGCATATATACGGAATCTAGAAAAATGGTTCTGATGAACTCAGTGGCAGGGCAGGAATACAGATGCAGATGTTGAGAACGGACTTGAGGACACAGGGTGGGAAGGGGAGGCTGGGACGCAGTTGAGCAAGTAGCACTGGCATATATACGCTACCAAATGTAAAATAGCTAGCTAGTGGGAAGCAGCTGCATAGCACAGGGAGATCAGCACGGTGCTTTGTGACCACCTAGAGGGGTGGGATAAGGAGGGTGGGAGGGAGGCTCAAGAGGGAGGGGATATGGGGATATATGTATGCATATAGCTCGTTCACTTTGTTGTACAGCAGAAATTAACACAACACTGTAAAGCAATTATACTCCAATAAAGATGTATTAAAAAAAAGCTTCATGGCTGAGCAGAATCTTGGGAGGTGGTTTTTGGGGGACACTGAGTCCACCATCTCCCCAGATTGCTGGCATTCTGATTAAAGGCACCTTTCTTCTCTACCATTTATAAGTATGTAATTGATTTTGTAAGCGGAGAGCAGCGGGACCCGATTTATTTGGTAACAGGCTCAGTTTTCTCTTAGGAACTCAGTTTTTAGAGGAGGGGGGATAGCAAAGTATGCAGTGGTGAAATGGTACACTTTATTCTCTTTAGGGCACAAATCCTGGGCTCTTTTTCTTAGAAAAGCAAGCTCAGGAGCACTGCAGCGAGGGAATTAGTGTAAAATTAATTTCCCCTTAGTTGACTTCTCAATGCAAAGTCAAAGGTGAAGACCATTTTCCAAGACCTCACCTTGATTCCTCCTCCAGCTTCATTTTCAGTCTTCAGAAGTCCCTGGGTTGAGTGCATCAGCCTGAGAGAAGGCTGGCCCTGAGTCAGCCCTGGGGTGGCTTGAAGGAGAGCACTGACCCATGGAGAGGAGGAGATGGGGAAACTGGACTTCCGCAGCTCTATCCAGCACATGCTGTATGATGACCTCTTCCAAATTCCCTAAGGTTATCTTCTTGGGTCGTCACGTGTTACCGAGCCCAAGTTTGTACTGCTCTTACTGACACGTTCTTGATATTGAAGCCCACCCTGTCCCCAGGAAGGGCTTTACTCAAAGCTTCATGGTGCATTTCAACACTTTACTTCAGCTGTAACACTGACTGGAGCAAAGGTGACCACCATGCCAGGTTTGAGAACACCAGTCTCCACTCGACCCACAGGGACAGTACAAATACCACCAATTGTGCAGACGTCCTGGAGGGGCAGACACAAAGAATACACTGGCTGGTATTTTGACAAGTCAATCTATGGGAGAAGGGATCCTCTTGCCTCAGAGGAGGCTGTTTTAGATGAGGTGTCCCAGCATCCCTTTTTAACGGGATTCATACTGGCCATGTCTTTTGGCCTTACCTGGGATGCTGTTAGCACACACTTCTGGTCTTACCTCTTTGTAGACCTCGGGGGGTCGGGGGAAAGAGCTCTGTCTCCTTTCCTGGGGTTTTCATGAGTGCCATCTGTAGGCTTCAAGCCTGTTCTGGTGGGACCCTGATGTCAAGCTGTTCTGGTGAAAAACTTCAGGGTGAAGTCTATCAGAAAGATAATCAGCTCATTCCTCCACTGTCAATTTTACCCAAGGCTCCTATGGGAAATTAGGTGCCTCAAGTCCAAGGGCACCCCTGGGCCTCTTCTTTAGAGTGTTCCTCCCCACCATATGAGAGGCTCTTGTCTTATTGTTTTTCTTATGTTTTAGCCTAGGGCAATCTGTTTTCCTTCCTTCCCCAATGGTGACTTACAGCCAAAAATTTGGCATTCCATTTTGCATCTTCTTTCTTCTGTTGTTCCCTGTTGAACACTTGGAAAGCAACATCTACCAAGAAGGGTTCATTCCAAATGCACTATCTAATCTTTGCAACTTTCTTCTGATGTTTCAGGCACTTTGCTCCCCTCCCAAAAAGGTCAAATTTACCATTCTAATATATTCAGGGGCCTCGGGATATGCATTAGTGTGACATCTGTAGGCCTGATAAATCCTTTCCAAAAATTCAGAGAGGTATTCATTTGTTTTGCTGAATCTCTTGAATTTTGTTCAAATTCTTGATTTGGTTCCCTTTTCAAAGCCCGTCCAAGATGCACTAACATGTTAATGCTCTAATAAGGGCACCTCCCTCATTGGGGCCACAATTTGGTTCAGCTGTGGGTGCTGCCAACTGGGCTTCAGGTGTAGAGGATCCTCCCTACAAGGAGGGTTGTGATATTTCCAGTTAAAAAGTCTGAGAAACTCAGCTGGCTGGTTGTTTGCATTTAGCCCCCTATATGAGGCAATAGCAATGAAAACTGCCCTGCCCTGGGAGTGGCTCCTGGACCAAGCTGGGTGCCCTTTCGGGTCTTAGATGGTGATACCAGACCAAGTCCCCGTACTCCAGAAAATAACACAGGATTTTCTAATTGATCCTTATAAGGAGGCACAGTCCTGAGCCCCAATGTCGGGAATTGGGGCTGGATAGGAATGGAAGGTGGTGGAAGGGGTGGATATATTGGCATAGCGGCCAGAGTGGCTGGGACAGTGAGCTCACCTGGAGGAGTGAAGGTTTGAAGCAACATATCCTCACTCTCATTTCCTTCCTTTTCTTATTTTCCTTGACGTAATAGCACAAGTGCTTGCACATAAAGGATTTCATCATTCTCCCCTACTTCGTCACAAAATAGCTAGAGAGTCACTCAAAAGCCACTGTAGAACCATAAATAGCAATTGATCACCTCTAACCATTAAAAGGATGCCTTTTTGCTTTGGCGTCAACCAACCTGGTGACAAGGCAACTGAAAAGAAACTTTGTCCCTGCACTGATGTACAACAATTTAAGATAATTACTAAAATTATGACTGATATCATTTACCAGGATATACTAGCATCTTAGGAATTCCATATAATTTCTAGAATGTGTATATTAATAACATTTACCCAAACGATACGATCTAAAAAGTGTTATCACCACCTATTTGACACTGCTTATCACATAATTTAATATATTAAATGCCTAATTAGTATTTCTCTCTTGAGGATGGAGAGAAAATAAATAATTTGAGGTGTTCCAGGGACCCTTTGGAAAACCTCAAAGTTAGCTAGAGGTCAAATGAACTTCATTTGGAATTCGATTTTTGGGAAGTTTGTCAAAATATAAAAAAGTTTAAACCAGTGGCAATAAAAGATCTTAATGGCAAATACAAATCACTTAAATTCACAATTACCAAAAGTGGATCAACATTTTAAGAGAACTTTGTCCTCTTTGAGAACCAGATTCAGGTTCTGTACCATTTGACCTTTAACATTCATTTTCTTAATTAAATTCAATCTAATCTTAGCCAATCCTGACCATGCATAAAACCCTTTCAGTGTTCTTCCTCCGCAAACCTTCCACAATTTTCTGTATCCATACTAATCTGTCCCTCACTTTCTTTTCCATTCAGAAAGAACCAGCTCGGGCTTCCCTGGTGGCGCAGTGGTTGAGAGTCCACCTGCTGATGCAGGGGACACGGGTTCGTGCCCCGGTCCGGAAAGATCCCACATGCCGCGGAGCGGCTGGGCCCGTGAGCCATGGCCGCTGAGCCTGCGTGTCCAGAGCCTGTGCTCCGCAACGGGAGAGGCCACAACACTGAGAGGCCCGCGTACCACAAAAAAAAAAAAAAAAAAAAAAGAAACAACCAGCTCGAGGACAAAACCACCTTTTTCCCTTTAACAAAATACATTTTCATTCCTCATACCTTCTTTGCTGAAAGCACACATCCTACCTCTTTGCATAGTGAAATGTTTCCCTCATCATTTTACTCTCAGTGAAAACCAAGAGGCAAGTAATTGTAAACTGTTTATCATACCAGTATCTCCTGATTGACAAACTTATGCTTTCGTCTTCCTCCCTGCCCAGCAACTAATGTTTGAATATTTTATCCTATTTGAAATGACCCAGATAGTCAACGAATTCTCTTCATTGAACTTAGTTTAAAAATTTCAAGTTGTGAAAATCTGGAGAGACTATTTTAGATAGACATTTCCAAAGCATAAGTATTCCTAGAGAGTTTACTTAAAACTCTTACCTCATTTACGTCTATTTTGTTTATTTAAAAGCTTTGTCATATTGTTATTTTTCTTGCTGACAAACTTTGTAACAGGAATAAGGTCTTATTTAACTTCTAGTAAACCTAGGCACAATAGAAGTATTATACTTAATGTTGATTACTCAAAAGACATGTCTGTATTAATCACAGCAACAAGCTTAAGCTAACTTTAATACCAGATATTAATTCAATACTGAATATTTCCTAGATCACGTGAACCCAAAAGTCTTTCTGGTCGGTCTCCTCCATATTTGAACATGAATATAAGCACTTAATTTCCTTCAAGCCAATCAAACAGAGCCCCCACCCCAAATCAATTGTGGCAATGTCGCACATCTACAACTCACGTACAAACTCAAACACAGGGACCTCTCAGTTCCCATTCCAAAATTTCAGCCATGAATCAGGTACAACAATATAAAATCCATCAGTTACAAAAGAGGTTGGATTCAAATTGGTTTTCTGGCAGATGGGACAAATCAAGGTCACGTGTCTAGATGGCTCAACCCTTTTTACTAATATTTATGGAAAAGGCACTTCTATTTCTATTTGTAGCATTTGGTGATTTGGGGAACCAAGTGGAACCTTTCTCTTCTTCCTGGGAATGTCCCACTTTTAGCCAAGAACAGACAGGGTGTTTTGTTCCTTTCCTCCATTTGACATCAGTAAAGATTTTAAATATCAAAAAACTGATTTGATATCAATTTTAAATACCAAAAAACTGTAAATGGAGAAACAGTACCAAGCAAAATGAAATGAAAAAACCCAAAGGACAAACAGAAAATCCTAAATGAACCCTCAGGTTTGGTCTTCGGGTTTTACATATACCAAGGACACAGGAGGCCATAAATGACGGAATTAACACAGCAAGGGTAGCAGCGCATGGTGCACAGGGTCCCAAGGTAACCCTGCCTAAGCCCCTTGTGGATATCCTAACAGGTACTCTGGCCACACATGGTTACAATAAAATATCATCTTCCTTTCACCCATGGGTTCATGGCTGTAATCAGATCACTTACCCAAAATGTGCCTCACAGCACTTCAGGGATAGTTGAAACATTCCCCATTTTTAAAGACAGAAGTTCAAGACAAACAAAACACAAACTGCACACACAAATGCTAGCATACAAACAAACAAACAAACAAACCAGTTCACAAATCGGGGAAAAGTCCAACAACTCTTTCCTCTCTCCAACAAGGCACCCCAAACAAACTGACTTATTCTGGGGAAAAAGCCTCAAACAGGAAATGCAACTATCTCCAACAGGGTACCTCAAACAAGTTGGCTTATTCCGGAGAAAGAGCCCCAAACGGAAGGGAAATAAAATTCCCAGCTGTACACAGGGGAGCGACTTACCCTACTGTATCGAGCCCATCAGTTCCCAAATGTCGATTCCTTGCTCCAACTGCCAAGCGCTGGGGCAGCTGGTGCTGCTGGTGCTGCTCTGGGGAATTTTGAAGGGTAGATCCTCAGGACAAGTGGTCCCGGCAGCCGTTAGGGCCTTATCTGAATATTTCCAAACCAGGGCCGGCTAGCCACGAGTAGCAAGGCTCCTGGCTGGCTGGCTGGCCAACATTTGTTTCCAAGTCCAAGCTCCTACTGCTTGCTGCAGGACAAGCCAATAAATCGAGAGACGAGTTGCTGGGGCAAAGAATGGCGACTTTGGTAGGGAAGCCAACAGACCGAGAAGATGGTGGACTTGTGTCCCCAAAAAACATCTTGCCTGAGTTGGAACTCAGGCTTCTTTCAACTAAAAGGAGAGGGAGTCGAGTCAAATGTTTCCTGGCTCCCGTCAGCCTCCGGTGGGGATGTGTTACTTTCTTCCTCTCTGCAGTCATTCACAGGTGGGCCTGGTCAGGATGATTCCTGTGAGCTAAACAAGGGTATTTTAGCTTAATGCTCGTTACCTACCTGGGAGACAGGGTTCCCACAGATGGGCCAGAATGTTTAATTTAAGCTTATAGGCAACATCCCTTTACTGATTAACTTGTATAGAATACAGTGGTTTTTCCCTATTACACAGGGACTAGGGCAAGGAAGGACACTGCAACAACTGGATGAGGAAAGAGAACTGTTAAAATGTGTCCAGTGGGACAGAGGGACTTATTAAGTTGTAGATGCTCATCCTGCACTCCCAAAGATTCCCAGCAATTACCAGGACTCACTATTTCCAAAAGATTCTCCAGGTGATTCGGATGTAGGGGGGCCTATGTAAAAGTTTTCTGGGGAAACATTTCTTTAGAAACGCTAATGGGGTTCCCTCCAGGCTTGTTGTCTAGAGTGACAGAATCAGGATAAGAGATGGGAGTGGGGGGGGGGTGGAGAGAACAAAGGGATTTGAGTAGCATATAAGTCATCTGTTGCTATATAACAATCTATCTCAAATCAACAGCACTTATTTAGCTCGAGTCCACTGGGCGATTCTTTTCACCTGTGCTAGGCTCAGCCAAGCTGCGATGGATTTACTCACATGTCCGGGGTCAGGTGGCCAGTGGGCTGGATGATTCAAGATGGCCTCTCTCTCAGCTGGGTCTTTGGGGGTCCTGGGCCATGTCATCTAGCAGAATAGTCAGGGTTTGCGCACATGGAGGCAGATTCCAGGAGTAACAAGAGATTTTCAAGTTTCCTCTTGCCTCACCTTTGATATCTTCTTCTTGGCCAAAACAAGTCACCTGTCCAAGCCCAGCCTCAGGAGGTGAGGGTTCCCCAAGATCGTGGCTATAGGAAGGCATGAGCAAACACAGGGGCCGAAGTCTACCCCATGGAGGAATGAGAAGACCCAAAAGACAACTAATTATAAAATGAAAATAAATAGAAGGTTCCTGAGATTGAGTGGGGCAGGTGATCTCGACCCTGACTTCAGAAGGAAAGAGTACCGGCCAAGGCACCTGGAGCCCAGCTCCGCTGGAGTGAGGGTTTGGAGGAAGAGCTATGGGAGCCTAAAGTCAGGGAAGCTCCCTCTCCTAGTCCTCCACAGCCTCTAAAACTGGAGCCTGTATTCAAACAGGTCTGAAAGAGCCACAGTAAGACGGGGAACTGGGTCCAGTCCAGGATCCCTCGCTGCTCCTGCGGGTGCAGGGCTGAGGCCGCTGGGGCTTCTGGGCTCTCAGCAGGTGTGGCACCGAACCTGGGAGCCAGCTGAACTCCCTGCGGGCCCGACTCTCCCAGGAACAGTCCAGGGGCCTCGGCATCCTCCGTCCACCAGACCTGCCCCTCGCTGGAGGCCGCTGCCCACAGCCGGCCTGGAGGATGCTCAGGAGCGCCCTGGCTCTTGCTCATCTCCTGGTCTCGGTCTTTCTGCGGCGGGCGGGCGGGTGGACTCCCTATCGGATTTCCTCACCCCAAGTCCTGGCCTGACGGGGCGCCTACTCCTTGGCCTCCTGGTTCCGTTTGCCTCAGCTCTCTACCCTGGACATAGGCGGGACCTCTCTCTGCAACTACCTGCGACTCCAAGGGCCTCAGCCAATCCTCAACTGTCCCAGCAAATCAACAAGGGCCCCAGCCAATCAACAAGGGCTGCACTAACCACCACCACCACCACCATGGCTCTAGCCAATCAACAACGGCCCCAGCCAATCAACAACAGCTCTAGCCAATCCACAACGGCCCCAACCAAACCCTAAGGCCTGCATCCGGCCCCCAGCGACTCTCAACGACCCTGGATTTTAACCTCCTTTTCTGGCGGGGTGGGCGCTGATGCTGGGCGGGCTCCTTAGAGGAGGCAGTGTTGAGGGGGCTGGAAGCTGACAAGTGAAGACGGTCTTCGGGGTGTCGTGTCGTAAGCTAAGGATAAGGACGGCGTGATATCCTGGAGGGGTGCCTGGAGAAGGTCGTGACTTTGGAAACCTTTCTGGTCACTAGTGTGCGGCTGGACCTTAGAAGCAGAGGAGCGGGTGAAGAGAGACACGAATGGGTAGGAAAGTAGAGGCTAGATCCTGAGGCCTCCATGTCCGGGAAGAAGAGGGCTGAGGGGTGCCATCAGATGTGTGATGTAGAAGGAAGTTCTGGGAACACTGAGGGCAATGGACAAAGTTCTCGGGCAAGTATGTGACAGGAAGCTGGCCAGGAGATTGTGTGGGTGACCTAGGTAGAGGGGAGCACGACCTGGGCTAGGGATGGTCCTTACGGTGGAGAATGGCCGACTTTTTTTTTTTTTTAAAGCTATAAACAAGAAGTATGAATATATGTCACAGACCAATCATTCTGATAGGGGTGGGGCTGGGAGGACATCCAGCCAAGGGTGAAGATGGCTGAGTTTAGTAGCTGGCTTATCCCCTGCCCTTAACTGAGATGGGGAGGCAGGGGTAAAGGAAGTTGGGGGTATGCTGGAGAGAAAGGGGTGTGTACAGTTCAATTTGAGAGATGCTTCATTTGTAAACAGAGATACTCTGGGCTCACCCAAGATTCACAGAGAGAGGGCCAGTGTATGGACAGGGCATCAGAAATGGGCTGGATTTATCAACATAAATGTGGAGCCACAGAACTAGATGAGATCTGAGAGAGGTGAGCTCAGAAATTGGTGGACAGCCCCATCCCAGGGCCAGGTAGAGGGAGAGAAACTTCGTCGGAGTCTGAGGAGGTCAGGGGAGAGAAAATGAAGAAAATCCTAAGTAAAGTTGTCTTAAAGGCTGATGAAAAAACCATCAAGTTTGGAACAAACATTTGGCAACACTCATGGAAACTGAAATGTGATCCCACTTTTCCGTATCTACCAGGAAGTAGGAGGCACGTAACAGCAGAGGTGGAGGGAAGGGCAGCAGTCTACTCCCACCGGCAACAGGAGTGCGTGGTGTAGACTATAAAAAGTCACCTCACTTAAAGCCTTTCCGCTAATTATCATCATGAGAAAGAAATTCTAGAAGTCCTTGATAAACCCCTCCAGCTTGGCCTGGCACCGGGTACCAGCATTATTGCAGCAGCATTTATAATAGAGGAACTTGGGGGAAAACCTTCATGTCCATCCATAGGGGAAAGGCAGAATCACAGATGATATCTACATGTGATGACACAGGACATCCAGCAGTTAAAAGGAATTCACATACCTGTACATCTGAATAGATCCTAAAAACACTGCTGAAAAAGCCAAAAGTGCACAAATATATTCATGTTGACCCCTACTAAGAGGCAGTACCTCACATGTATTAAGGAATAAACATACAAATCTGAATGTGTAATGAAAGGACTGGAGATCCTCCACGTAGCAGTTACTACTGAGAAGGACTTGAGGGCTCTGGGGTTGGGAGTGGTATTAAGGAGGACTTGACCTTGGAGTTAAAAAAAAGAAAAAAGACAAATGTAAGTTACTGGTATAATTAAAAGTGATACAACTGAAAGTAACCAATGTTTTTCTAAGTACTTATGAAGAATAATGGCCTAAGCCTCTTACTCCACTGTTTAGAAGTTTAGATCACTGTTTGATCCTCCCTTGTGTTTTCCTTTGCCTTTATCTTGTGGATAATTGCAAACTCATACCAATCAGGTATTGTGAACAGCAAGCAGAAATGATAAGTTCTGAAATATTTGAAAGCTGGGACTCATTGCACCAAAAAAAATCCATAACAGTATTTTTTATGCTTATTAAATGAGGGTGGATATATTTTAGATAGTCTGCTAATTTCTGGACTGTTCGATTTTGTAATTATTTTTGTTAACATAATAAAGACCTTTTGGTCTGGCATGACTAAATGCGCTAGTTAGGATTTTGCTCTGAGTTTTGCAGGCTGGAATCTGGATTGTATAATCAAAGGCAGGTTTTTCATCTGAAAGCATGTTGAAATGCTTTGGCTAATAAAGATAGCCCTCAATAGGATGGGTTGCATTTTCTTTATCCGGTAACTCCGTATTCTTTACAAGGTTCTCCAGCAAAGCAGCCCCTCCCCTTTAGCCGGGGAGGAAAAGAGGAGCTTGCACTCAAATCTAACAGGGTCTGGGAAAGTAGCCTAAATAAAGAAGAATAGTATTTCTTTAAAAGCTGTTGTTTCTTTATAAAAATAAGAAAATTTACTCCATAATACATCTGAGTAAAATTGACACTGCATGCAAATGCATCATTTTATTCCTGAAATCCCAAATACCCCTGGGGTCCTCTTATGCTCCACCGCAATAAACACAGCACGAACGTATTCTGGAAACTGTGTGTAGAATCCTAACATTGTTTGAGAATTTACAAAACATAGCTTAAACATCTTATTTAAAATCAGGGATAGGAGAAACTTTCTTTTTATGTAACTTCATCTTAAGCAATACTAAATAGAGGAGAAATTCAAATTTTTTCCCCCAAATTCACTGAATTTGCAGAAAAGATTAGCGGGTGAATTTGAAACAGAAGCAAAATCCTGTGACAATTTGTATTTTTGAAATAACAAACTACCAGCTGAGTTCTTTCCTACAATGCCAATTTGGATTACTGAATATCAACAATAATCACTAATGAATTATCATGTTAGCTATGGAATTACTATTAAATTGTTAGGTGTGATAATAGCATTTAAAAAGTCATAATTTTTTAGAGATACATACAGTACATAGTGCAGATTTGTGGGTGAAATAATATGATGGCTGAGATTTGATTTTAAAACTTCTGATCCACCCGCAGCAAAAAAAAAAGTGTTATGTGGGAGGGGAGAGGGTGAGGATTAGGTATAAATGAAACAAGAAAGGCAAATGTCGATAGTTACTGAAACTAGGTAAAAAAATACGAAAATTCCCCTCCTAATCTTGTGTACATTTAAAATTCTTCATAATAAAGACAAACGACCAAGTTATGTTGAACACTGTCATTCACTAAAATTTCCTAAGAAAAAAAATAGAATTAACCAATATCAAATATTTAAATAAAAATACTGACCATAAAATACAGCCTGCACAGTGGGTTTCCTGAAATATTCTGTTTTCAACCAAAGTATTTGTGGGATCTTGGTTTTCGGCCTTTTGGGTGCTTTTTAAAATCAACCACTGCAATTAAATAATATTCAAAATGGTAATAATTTGTGAAGAGATTAGAATCCCATGTCATAAAATGATTATGAGTGCGACTTGCTGGGCTCAAATCTGTACAAAGGCTGATGGCACTTGTAATTAGAATGCAAAATCACACTTTGTATGATTAACAAAGACACTGCAGATGCAGAGAGATGCAACAAGTTCCTTATTTGCAAGCCTGGATGCCCAGCCTTTCAGTGTTCAGTTCTTCCAATCACTGGTTCCAGGAGACCAAGTCTATAGCCTCACATGTGAGGACTTAACTGCTTTACTTCTTTCACTGGAATTGGATATGCACTTATTTGTAATCTCCAAATGGTCAAGCATAAAGTTATTTTCCTTTAATAATCAAAACGAACATTACATATTTACATACATATGCTATATATTTACATATATACTATACAATTTAGTATATACTGTATGTATAATCTGTTCATATTATTTTAAAAAAGAGTATTTTTTGACGCTAATAAACTAAAACTGAGTGGCTGGGTAATACTTTCGTAGGGAGATGTCCTGAGTTTCAGCGACTGTTAATGGACTTGCTAAAGCAGAAGCTGCTAATAGGAACAAGGCATCTGATTTGGCAGCAAACACTTGCCTAAATCATGCCAGACTTCAGGATGACCTGGGGCTAGGTTAGGGTTCCGGATGGGGAAATCTGGCTTCCCATACAAGGTAGATACAGACCCCAAGTTCGATGACGCCCCCAATTATATGAACAAAAAAAGGGCAAGGCTCACAGGAAGACTGTCCTGTGGTCTAGCCTTAGATTGGGTCCCACCAGGAGCAGACCCAGGGACAAGGATTCTAGTACAAGTAAGTTATTGGGGAGGTGATGGCAGGGGCCCCGCACAAGTAGGGGAGCGGGGAAGGGAGACGGAGCTGGGCACCTCACTGAGCAGGCAACTGGGGCTGCAGCCACTGGGAACTGAGAGGCAGCGCAGAAAACGAGTATCTCAGCGGAAGGGTGATGGCGCAGGGGATTAACAAGTTTCTTGGGTTTAACGATAACTGTGATTTGCTGAAACTTCAAAGACAAGTTTTCAGTGCTCCATTCTTTGAATATTTTACTTAAGGAGTTCTAATTCATTTTGAACAAAACACAACCAAAATTTAAAGTAATTCATTTATGAAAGTGAGTAGGGACACAGTTTGATTTATAAAGTAGTTTTTCAAAGGCTCAAACTTTTCTAAAATCTGATGATTAGCAGCAAATTTCAGATGAAAAATGAGCAAACTGAAAAGGGCAGTCATTTGATCTTCACAGAATGCTCTGTAAATGCACGTCCTGTAGCTGCACCTGTTTAACTGCCATTCTAGGATGCAGTCTTCTTAAAATACTTACTTTTGAAGTGGACACTGATGCTTTGTCAGCGGATTTCTCTCATTTTTGGGGGGTGTGGGAAGATCAACGACATCACCACAGAGCCTACAGTGGTATGTAAATTCTTATATACATTTTGTGCAAGTTACAGATTCATCACCACCTTTCTGGAGAAACTGAGATTCAATGCTTAGTTTTCTATTAAACCTTGGCTTTCATTTATTTGAGCTCTTTGTCATCAAAAACTTTACTGCAAAATGCAAAAACCATTGCCAAATAGTTAAATAGTTGCATATTTATATCATACAGAGAAATCTAAAAAGCACTGTAGCAAAAGCCATCAGACTGCTCTTTGTCACTGTGCATCTGGCTGGTACTCAAGTCTCCCGCAGAGGCAGCAGCTTGGAGTACTTCTCTCACCATCTGAGATAAGTAGGTATTGACTGTCCCCAGGTCCTCGAGTCCCAGCTCACTATACTTTTAGCAAGTGTCCTGATGCTGTTCTTGAAAGGGAGGCATTAGTTAAGCTGCTGTTTCTGGAAAGAGTAGAGAAAAGAGAGATAGTTACTGGGATCATCTTTCAGACTTAAGCACGTCTAAGCAAGAGTTCCTTTGGCTGCACACGTATCTCACACACCAGCAGGAGAGATCATGGCAGAATCGGATGTACACGGTGGAGGCCTACCAAACTCGTCCTGGCTTATTCCAATGTAGTGATTAAAAATAATGTTTTGTTACAAAATAAAAATTTCACGCACATGATAAACCAGAAGGGACACAGGGAAAGGAGACAGAAACTACTCCTGCCCAGGCCCATGGGGATGTTTGCTTACCTGTCAGGCATGTCATCTGGCTACAGCTGCTTGTGACCCTTGGTGGAGTGAGGAAGGTGCTTTGGCTAACACCTCACCATTTCTGCCAGGCTGCAATCTAGAAAAATCCCATTCCCAAGCCAGTAATAATAAGTACTCCTTATTCCATACATTTTATCACCATCCTCCTGGCAGTGATGACTTTCTGCTCTTTCTTCCGGCTCGGCCTGGCCACATCCCGTGTATATAGCCAGGCAGATACAACCTACTATAGCCATGTTCCCAAGATAAATGATAACTGGTCCTCAAGTAAGAGGG
Source organism: Monodon monoceros (assembly GCF_005190385.1). NCBI lineage: Eukaryota > Metazoa > Chordata > Mammalia > Artiodactyla > Monodontidae > Monodon > Monodon monoceros. The sequence goes on along the minus strand of NW_021703780.1, from coordinate 59,726,434 downwards.
CTTGCCAGCACCTCTTAAGACAGACATTTGATAAAAAGGACATTTGATTCTTTTCAGGGGTGAAATATTTTAGAAGAAAGAAAATGACACTGTCCCAGAACTTTCAAAGATATCACAGGCGCATTTGGTTCGTGGACTTTGTCACACACAGTTCATCCTCTATTCAGCTGGTAATTGGAGTGACCATCCGTATCAGCTAATTGGCTTTATCCAAAGGAAAAATAAAACTTCCCGTATCTTTATGAGAAGAGGTTGGGGCGCCATCTTCCTTGGTGATGATATTTCAAGAGTCGGCTCCCAGGTCCCCGAGGAAGACACTCCTGAGCTGGAAAGCTGGCAAGAGGCTTAGTGAGCTTTTAAAAGGATTTATATACATTTTGAAGAGACAGAGAAAGAACGTATATTTACACATTTTCTGAAGTAAATGCTCTAAGAAGGGGTGGGGAGAGTCCTTTATTTTCAACAAGTAGAATTAAGTCTCTTAAAAAATCTGGGACTTCCCTGGCAGTCCAGTGGTTAAGACTCCACGCTTCCACGGCAGGGAGTGCCGGTTTGATCCCTGGTCGGGGAACTAAGATCTCACATGCCGCACCGAGGCAAAAAAAAAAAGTCTTTTTTTTTTTTTGCGGTACGCGGGCCTCTCACTGTTGTGGCCTCTCCCGTTGCGGAGCACAGGCTCCGGACGCGCAGGCTCAGCGGCCATGGCTCACGGGCCCAGCCGCTCCGCGGCATGTGGGATCTTTCCGGACCAGGGCACGAACCCGTGTCCCCTGCATCGGCAGGTGGACTCTCAACCACTGCACCACCAGGGAAGCCCCTTATTTTTAATTTGTATTTATCCTTACACAAGTAATGTAGGCAGCCTCCTCAAGGAATGCAAGCTGGGAAAGGTAAGGGAACATTTTCTTCCCTAGAGTCTCCAAAGGAATGGAGAACTCTGGAATGCCTTCCAGAACTGTAAGATAATAGATTTGTGTTGCTCTAAACCACTAAGTTTGAGGCACTTTGTTACATTAGGATTAGGAAACTAATAAACTCCTAATCACATGATAAGAAAAAAAATACTATGTATACAGAGTAGATCACTATTATATTTTATATATTTATAATCTATACTAATATATATATATAACATGCTAACATAGTACATATGAAAATCACTTCAGAAATATATTTGACATTTTTGTGATTGCTAGTGTTTTCATCATCCACTCTGTCTGCTGAAGTAGATCACAGAGTTTTAGGTGAGATACATTTAATTTAAAAATTGATGTATTAAAGTTATATAACACGAAAAAAATTGGGTTTTTTTACATCTTTATTGGAGTATCATTGCTTTACAATGTTGTGTTAGTTTCTGCTGTATAACAAAGTGATTCAGCTATATGTATACATATACCCCCATATCCCTTCCCTCTTGCATCTCCCTCCCACCCTCCCTATCCCACGCCTCTAGGTGGACACAAAGCATGGAGCTGACCTCCCTGTGCTACGCGGCTGCTTCCCACTAGCTAGCTATTTTACATTTGGTAGTGTATATATGTCCATGCCCCTCTCTCTGTTGAAGTTTTATAACATGAATATTTATTACACATAGGAGTCAGTTCCAACCATGTTGCCTCTCTTCCATTCCCCGTGGAGACCAGCTTCTATCACCTAGAAATTGTTTAGCTGCTAGTTACAGAGGCCTCAAATAACTGTGCCTTAATTAAGATGGGAACATATTTTTCACTCTTTTAAAGTGGCTTCCAGAGCTAGGCAACCTGGAGATTGTTTGGAGGCTCTGTCTGGCTGCTTTCAGTGTTCCAGGGTCCTCCTTTGTTGTTTTTTGGGGGTGTTTTGTTGTTGTTGTTTTGTTGCTGTGTTGTTGAACGGCTTGTGGGATCTTAGTTCCCTGACCGGGGACTGAACCGGGCCCTCAGCAGTGAAAGGGCGGAGTCCTAACCACTGGACCGCCAGGGAAGTCCCCAAGGTCCTCCTCTTTGCGCTCTGCTGCCTTGGTTTTTATTCCCATGGTTGTAAGATGGCCACTGTGGCTCCATTTGAAATACCTCATGTTACAGGCAGGAGGAGGGGGAAAAGGGAAGGGGCAAGGGCACCTGCCATCTGAGCAAGTCCCTGTAAAGAGTCCCCCGAAGCCCACCAAGGTGTCTGCTTCCACATCAGGGGACCACCACGGGTGGCAAGGCTGGGACGTGTAGGTTCTTTTAACAGCTGAGCACATGGCTGCTCCGATATTAGAGGGGTTCTGTGACAAAGAAGGAAAGGTGCAGGAGGTCTTGGGGGGCAATTAGTGGTTTGTGGTACAGGGTTCCTCCCAGGTAGCCCAGGACATTTCAGATGCTCTGCCCTGCCCTCCAGCTGTCACACCCAGGTGGGACTGATGTGTCTGGATCAAGGGTTTAGAACAATTCCTGTCTGTTCGTTTTTTGTGCTGTTCTCTGTGTTTTTCATACTGCTGCTCTAGGAGGAAACCTAGGGCTCTTCAGAGTCGCTTCAGGGGTTCTACAGATAATACACATTTTTCTAGTAAAAGTAAAGACAGCGTTGTGTGGCACACCTCTCTCATTTTTATGTTTTATATCAGAAATTCTTGAGCATCTCGGTTCAAGGAGCTTTTAGGGTTTCTGTAATTTTTTCACAGAACCCATAGGCCAAAAGAAATCCCTAACAGTTCTTTTTATGAAACAGTTAGGTCCAAATAACTTCATAAGAATTTATGTTATAACAACTAAGCAGCAGTTTGAAAAATACACATAAATTGAAAAGAACAGTAATATTTTTATTTTATTCTTAGATAACCACAGTTACCTACTAACAGGCTATGTGCGGGAATCAAATTGTGACAATGCCATTCTCATTTCCTGTTCCACATGATTGTCCTGCAGTACTTGCTTTTTATCAAGCAAATATCTAAAAACCCACCTTTATAAAGAATATGACATCATCTAAAAAAACACAGTACAGGGAATTCCCTGGCAGTCCAGTGGTTAGGACTCCGCACTTCCACTGCAGGGGTCGCAGGTTTGATCCCAGGTTGGGGAACTAAGATCCCGAAAGCCGCGCAGCGTGGCCAGAAACAAAAAACACCACAGTGTAATGTACTGTTAAAATGATGAACTCAAGCTGCTGGTCCATGGGGTGTCGGACAGAGGTCTGTTGAGTTTTTCTTGACATTTTAAATGTTCCATGGCACACTGTGAGCCTGCTGTGCACACCAGGGATTCCTGCAGTGTTTGAGAACCATGGGTTTTATACATAGGAGTGCTCTGCGACGTGTCACCTGGGATCCTGCAGTGGCCCATCACAGCTTGTTGGCTTGGGAGGAGCAAACCCTGAATAAAGGGCACACCGCGGAGGGGTGAACAGGACGTGGCCACGAATGCACCCGTGTGCAAATAAATCTTTACTTTCCAAACAAACTTATTGTACTTTCTAATACAACTCTAAACCTGGACACTCACTCCATTTGCCCTTGTCACTGTGAAGATATGGACAGCACTGTGTGAGAGAAGAAAATGCCACCCAATGACAGGACTCAGACAAAACCAGAGGAGTTAAGTCCCCACCATTATTTTACTTGGAGTGAATGAGGCTCTTCTTTACAAACAACAGCTGCTTGTGACAAATGTTCAATATATGGGTTTGACCAAGGACAGAATTTCATTCTGCGATTTCTTTTTATGAAGTGGAGAGATGTTGCTCTTCTCTTTACTTCAAGTACTGTGTGAAATTCTCTCAGGTGCTGAATGGTATGTCGGGTTCCCAGCTCTTACCTCCCTCAAAGTTATGGTGAAATAACTACTGCACACGATCTGTGAGGAATGACTGAACGTTTTCTCCTCACATAGCACTTTAAAAGTAACTGTCCATTTAATTTTTTTGTTTCTTTTGGTGGTGCCGTGGGCTTGCGGGATCCTAGTTCCCCCACCAGGGATCGAACCCGTGCCCCATGCAGTGGAAGCCTGGAGTCCCAACCACCGGACCGCCAGGGAATTCCCAATAATGGTCCATTTAATTCCCTCTCTGGGATTCAGGGCACACTCAGCCAAATTTACCGGAAATGTAAACCCACTGGTAACTGGCCTCACCAGGCACTGAACTTTGAGAACAATTTCAATCGCTGGTGACCCTTTTAATTAAAAAGAAATCTTGCAGAAGTCTTGTCATACTCTTAGCCCTCTTTGAGAATTCTGCCCAGTGGAATTGATGAGGCAGGCACTGCTGAGAGGAGGGGGAACCTGAGAGGGAGCAGACGAGGACGGTGGGACGGAGGATTACCACAGTGAGATGGTCTTCTCCCTGGAGAGCGAGACTGGCACTGGTCCCGTCTCACCCTAGGACAGTATGCAGATCTTTCTCACACCAGCCGAGAAGCTGAACTTGACATAAAAGGAAGAGAGTCAATGGGAACTTTGGGTAAAAACTTCAATGAAGGTTATATTAAATACAGGCTGTTTTCAGTTTAGTCACATGTGTGCTGTCTACACTTTATTATGGATTTCAGATTAACAGGATCAGGAATCAGATTTTTAGTTTGTGAAGGGGCAACACATTAGAGAAGGTAGCTTCTATTGTAGAGATCTTACTGTGTGTCAGGCAGTGTGATGGGCATTATTATTACTTTTTTTTTAAACTGAGCCTGATAATGAATTCCAATCTATTAACTCAAATGGTGACAGACCACCCAGGATCTGTGCTTTTCTCAAGGCACTTTCATGATGAAGGGGAGCAGAATATAACACTCTAAAATGTGCCACTTTGGGGCTTCCCTGGTGGCGCAGTGGTTGAGAGTCCGCCTGCCGATTTGGGGGACACGGGTTCGTGCCCTGGTCCGGGAAGATCCCACATGCTGCGGAGTGGCTGGGCCCCTGAGCCATGGCCGCTGAGCCTGCACGTCAGGAGCCTGTGCTCCGCAACGGAAGAGGCCACAACAGTGAGAGGCCCGCGTACCGCAAAAAAAAAAAAAAAAAAAAAGTGCCACTTTGGCTTGTGAGTTATTTGATAACATAATGATAGGTGCTTGGCAGCTTGGTAAGCATAGAACTAAAACAAAGATAGTTCTCTTTTTTCAAAGATTATTTCCATTAATAATAATTAATATTATTAATAATTAATATAATAGTTGAGTCCTTCACTTCACTCTTGTCTCTGGATAACTGACATCAGGATTTAGAATCAAAAGTTTCCACCACTGCAACATGCTGACATCTGACAAAGACCCTCCTGGACCAACTTTAGTCAGACCAACTCTGAACCTTCTTCCCAACTAGGCCTTGACCTTGGGACCTCAATGTCTGTCTTTGTATCACTTAGTTTTAACAAGAATCTTGCTAAGTCATCTTAGCAAGAATCCCCCACCCTCAATATCAGATCATTCTCAATATCTGGTCCAATTCCTCATCCCTCACCATCCACCAGGTGATGTCTGGTCACTCTGGCCTGATTTCAGCAAGAATCCTATCAAGTCAGTTTAGCTAGAAATCCCCTCCTTACCACTGATATTTCCTCTTAGTAATTTTCCATCCACCAGCTCCTCCTCCTCCAATGTGCTCCTTGGCTATTAATCCCCACGTGTCCATACTGTATTTGGAATTGAGCCCAGTTTTATAGTGAGATCTCTTTTTTCCTATTATAATAGTTCCTGAATAAAATCTGTTTTTAGCACTTTAATTACTATTCAGCTTTGGTTTTCTTTAACACATCACAACAATATATTCTTATTCTGAATCTCCCCTTTTGCTAGAATCCTTGCATGTTGCTACCCTGTGTCCACCCTTTCCTTTTCTAATGGTAATATTACAAGGGATAAAATCGCTGGGTTAGGTCCAGAAAGTTGAACAGCAGAAGCGTGTCTTGTATAGAGTTGAGTTTTAACACAGCAAGTTGGATAAAATGCAGTCCCTTAAGTATGGAACATAATGTACATTTACACAGGTCACCACTGGCCAGAACACAATTGTAACTGAGCCCAAGCACAGTAGAAAGAGAGAGAAAGGGAGGGAGGGAGAGGGAGGGGGAGGGCGGGGAGAGAGAGAGAGAGAGAGAGATTCAGTGGGGTTGTGGAGCTTGGGAACACACAGAGGCTTTGTCTGAATGGCTGGCAGCTCAGAGGGTGTCTATTCCTCTGATTACCATTGAAAGCTGGGGACTGTATAGCTCAGAATCTGTGAGATCCAGGTCAAAGTCTTAGAGGGGACAGATTTGCTCTCAAAGTGAGGACTGAAGGGCAAAAAATGAAGAAACGTTTTGGTTTCTCTCAGATTTGATCAATTCATTATTATTTACCTTGCAATAATTAAATGGTCTTATAGCTATTTATAAAGGTCATTTATTTTCATATTTCTACAGGAAAAATAGGATTGTTGTCATTAATCTGAACATCTCTTGGCCTTTTAAATCTTAATAAAAAACAACATTTACAACACATATTTTGGTACATAATTTTGTCAGGTAAACAACAATTGTCTGATTGTGGATATGAGTTTATGCACATTTAACTTTCTAGGGAGAATATGGAGATGTCCTTCTCTCACCAGTGTCTTTCCTAAGGTAACGTTTTTCTGTGGATGATTCACTCACTTTGTACTAACTTTCAGTGATTCCCCCTAACACGATGTTCGCCATACCCTCTAACCCCTTTTATGCTTGACTCTCTATGTGCTGATATAAACTAGTATTATGTTTCACTGCTACAGTATGGATTTATTTTTAGAGTGATGAAAGTGTTAAGGAATTAGATAGTGGCGATGCCTCCATAGCCCTGTGAATTTATTAAAAGTCCCTAAATTTTACACTGTAAAATTGTGAATATTATCGTATGCAAATTATATTTCAATAAAAAGCAACTTCTTTTTTTTTTTTTGGTTAAAAGTGGCAGGTTAACTACACGTGCTTATTTTATCTACTTTTATCTCCCCCCAAATTACTAAAATATAGTAGTAAAATATTTTTAAAGGTAAAGAATTAAAAACAATTTTTACTCCCACAGGGGCAGTAGAGAATTTTCAAAAAGGTTTTAACCCATCAAAGAAAAGGAGACACCAAAACATGAGTGATCATAACACAAGTTGGGGGGTAGAAATGAGTGGAGGGCAGTAAATGGCTTGGCCGACTGGAGGAAGTTCCATTTTAAGAGCTGGCAGGGGCCATGCCTGAGAAAAGCATGTCAAAAGGATGTGTCAAAAGACCAAGCGTCTACAGGCTTGGGGGACCAGGTATAGTGGAAAGCAGGATTAGGTGTCGGGAAGGTGCACATTCTGAACAAATTTCCAACTTCACTGCACAGCTTGCCCTAGTTCCTGGAAGTTTATTATGGAGAAATTTCTAGACTCAGAAACTGTGGAGAGCAGTGCGATGGGCAGGGCTTAGAAAAGGAAACATCCACATACTCACGTGGGTCCCTTGCCCACCCTGATCACAGAATATCAGTAGTAAGATATTCAAACTCCTCCACCTTCCCTACCCTGCCAGGCTGGAAAATGGATTGCTCTTTCAGAAACTGAATGACCCCAGGGGAAAATCTTCCAGCTACTTGGATTTTGAGGTCTGCCCATGTGAAGGCCAGCATGGCTGCCCATTCCACCACTCATCAACAAGCCCCGGGCTTGTACTTGGAGTCATAGTCCTGTGACCATCCAGTGTTCAGGACCACCAGAGCCCATGCTCTGAACCACCTCACTCCACGTAGCCCTCAAGCACATCCACGGCAGCACAAGCAAAGCCCTGGCTTCAAAGCCCTGGCTTCATTGTAGGAGTGAATCAGCCAGCACACATTTATAACTCGTTAACTTGCTACTCAGAGAAAGATGTTAGCATACAATGAGATTTCTACTGGCTGTTTGTAGTCTCAGTGGATTGCCTTTTCAGGGTTCCCTAGGTGATTCTTTTTTGCATACAATGAGACGAGAGCCTAAAAGGAAACTTGATGGCAATGTTGGCATTTTTACCTCACCATCAAGCAAGGCGTTCTGGGAATTCAAGAGGCAAGGCTGCTGTTGGTTGAATTAGTTTCAGAAGTGTCCTTCCATCTTTCAAATCATTAGCGTGTAGTTCTGCATATACAAAATGAAGTTTTGCAGAAGCACAGGGTTATAGGACCCATGAAATTTAACAGTCACAGAGCTATAGGACTCAACAGTGTGATCTCCAAATTTTAGGACAATGATAAGAAAATGCAAATGTCTAAGACTGAAGCCAATATTATCATGTTAATTGAATGAGATTCATCATTTACAGAAATCATGTACCAAAAGTGGTGATTTTTTAAAAGTTTTCATATATTTGAATGCAAAGGGTAATTGTCACAGAATCTTTCAAATCCAATCTCAATTGTGACTAGACTGGGGTAGTCTTGCTATGAGGGTATGTGTATATGAGGGTAGGCGTGTGTGAATGTTAGTCTTGGGGGCATGTGTATGTAGGTGTGTTAGTGAGGGGAGTGTGGGGTATTTAATCTGCATAGAGTATGGAAATAGAAGCCTAAAAATAAAGAGCTGTCAGTGTGACTCCAACTCTGTTCATGGCTTGTGGGTTCGGCATGTGGTGTGTGGCGTGGCATATAGTATGGTGGGGTGAGATGGTTGCTGTGGTGGGGTGGTTCATTGATGGAAGGGTGTGTGGTTTGCTGGGGTGAGTTGGTGTGGACTGAGCCTTAGTGAGGGGCTTGACATGGGGTGTTAATTATGTGGGCTGTGGGAGGTGGAAGACCAGAATATGTGAGTGTGTGTGGGGATAGTGTGTAGATATGGTGTGTGTGCGCGTGTAGATATGGTGTGTGTGTGTGTGTGTGATACAGTTGTAGCTTAGCTTAGCTTTTGTTTAGATTTTCTTTTGCTCTTTGTTTTGGTCTTTGTCTTTGTTTGGCCTTTGTTTTGTCTTTGTTTCATTCTTTGTTTAAACTTTCTTTGGCTTTTGTTTGGTCTTTCTTTAGCCTTTTGTTTAAACCTTGTGTGGCCTTTTTGTAGTCTTTGTGCAGCTTTTGTTTTCAAGTGGATCTTGGCTGAGAACTCATCAAAAACACCTTGTGTAATGAAAACCCCGGATATATAATCTGTCCCTATATATTCTGCATGCATTGAGGTAGCCTCAACCCCCCCCAGGGACCTGGTGCAGACGTGGAACCTGTTTCACACAACTGCTACTTGAAGGTAAGGTGATGCCACTGGTTTTCATCTCACTTCATGTTCTGCTTCATCTTCAGGTGGCAAGTGCACATTTTTGTATGGGCTGTTTCTTTATATCCCAGGGGAAACGAGGTAACAACAGTCAAGATTGGGAGGAGATAGAAGAATGGAGGAGATAAGCACAGAGGACACCAAGGTTATTCCACTGCGGGCAGAGGGCCTTCCTGGAAGGTTCTGGCTAGTGTTTGGGATTGTCTGAGACTCAGGAGAGTCTCCGAACCTTAATCCAAGTTCTCCTGGGTTTAAAGTCTCATGTTACTGGAGCTAGATCAATAGCATTTACTGGCTTTTTCTTCTTTCCCCCTATTTCTTCTTTTATTGCTTGTCATAATTTGAAAAAGAGTTTTTCTTCTTACGTAGGAAGAGCTTCTTTCCTCATACAGCCGGGTTTATGTGTGGGGAGTACTAGTGGAACAACAAAGCCTAAATCTTGCTAGAATTTTGCTCCCTGTAGACTCGCAGCCTTCAATGGAAGGACGCTAATGCTTTGTCTTGTACAGAATTTCCTGAAAATCACAGAGTTTTTCAATGTTGTGGTTGACAGAAAAAGGAATGAAAAGATTATGTGTCAGGGGAATAAAGTAATGAACCTGGCTAGAATACTAGGAGGAAAATGGGGGAAAGTATTTTGAATGCTTTGTGAATAAAACATGAGAGAGAACAGACTGCCGTCAGATGTGCAGCTATACCATTTTACGTTCATCTAGAAAAACAGGAGAATGCCTTGGTGGGTGGATTTAAAAATTTTTTCGGATTTACAAAAAAATTACCAACAGTACAAAAATTTCAGATGTACCCCCATCAGCCAAATGTTGACATTTTACCATATTTGCTTTATCACTCTCTCTCTGTATACACATTTATATATTTTTTTCTGAGACTTTTGAGACTATATTACAGACATGATCCAAATCAGAAAATTAACATTGAGAAAATGGTGTCATCTAATCTACAGACATCTAGATTTCATCAATTGTCCCAGGAGTTGATCCGGGATCACCCATCACCTTTAGTTGTCACGTCTTTTTAATGTCCCTTAATCTGGAAGAGTCCTGAGACAGTCATTCTCCTTCATGATCTTGACCGTTTTGAAGAGTATACGCCCGTTATTTTGTTAAATGCCCTCAATTTGGGTTTGGTCTGATGTCTTCTCATGATTAGGTCAGGAGTATGCAGTTTTGGAAGGAATAGGCTTGCATTTTAGATCATACATAGCCAAATTCATTCTTGAATTGTACAAGCTTAAATTGTACAAATTTGAACTGTACAAGCTTGAATTGTACAAGCTTGAATTGTACAAATTTTTAATTCGAGGTCTTATTCATCTAATGGTAACTAGGATTTTAAATGAGTACCTAAAATCTTACAAGAAAATACAAAAAAATTAAAAATCCAGAGCTTTTACATGTAATTCTCAAGTATTCACCAAAAGTGTATGTGTTGTCTTTGAATTATAAATGGTACTTACAATGATATGTACATGAACTTGATAGGCATGTAGTGAAGTATTTATCAAGATTCTTCATGTGTGTTGGATTCATGCCTACTGCTCTATGAGTATTCGTTTCATCAATGTGATCATTCTTTTCTAAGTAAAAGCATCTGCTAAAAACAGACTTCAATAAAGAGCTGTCCTGATTAGCAACTTTGGGTTCACTGACGTTTACCATGTTGACAGGGTATTTGGTAGAGAAAGAACTTTCATTATGTTTGTTTGTAAGTGGGAAAACTTCTGTTTGGAGGCATCTGGCAGCTATCATTCCACAAGTGGAGACTTTGATTTCCTAGCAGACTTCCTTTGTTTGGGGAGTATTGCTAAACTGCATTCCTTAGATAAGCAAATATAAAGCATCCATTTTTTTTTCTCAGAGAAAACTTTGCAGTCATCATAAATCTGAACGTGGGGCAATTGATTAAACTTGATATACGATCTCTGTGGTCAAGTGAATGTATTATGATTTTAACAGAACTGTTCCCTGGATGAGGTAGATAACTATTTTCTTTCCTAAACACGGAGTTAGATTAGAAGTTTGGGGTTCTGCACGTGGTGCAATTTAATGTTGAGGAACTCAGCTTTTGGGAAATGTAGCATTACTTATTATGATTGCTTTATCTGGGCCATCGAAGTCACTCTGGAGGTTGAGGAAGTATTTTGACTTAAAGGGTTATGTGTTCCCATGATGAACATTTTCCTATATCTTCCTATCTTGTAATTTTATTGTATGCTGAACACGGTAGATAGTAGATTGTAGAGGTTCTGGATTATGCTAAATTACTGGAGGATCACCTTGATCCTGTCCAGGCTTGGTTTTAGGCCTTGTTAGGGCAGACTTACTTCATCTTTGCTCTTTCTCCTAGGCATATAAGACCCCTTTGTTTAAACAACACTTTCAAGATCTGAGATGTATTAAGAAAGAAGGGACAGATGGTATGAATAGTCACATAAATCTCTGTAGTGCATGAGAAACCAATATTGATATTTTCTAGAAGTTCTCAATTTGATGCCTTGTCAAAGCGGATCCTTCATTGAGTTTATAGTGCAAAAACTACATCATGATCCTTCCTAGGGCTGTGATTGTGAAGCTCGGTGATTAAGACACTTGATTTAACTACAACCTCAGTAATCAAAACACTAAATTAACCAGAACGCATTCTACTGCTTCAATTTTAGGGAAAAAAGAAGCCAATGATACCAAGAAAAGCTCATAACAGAGATCTATTCACCAGATGTGTATGGATGAAAATACAGGTACAAATGAATCTCTTTTACTCTTTTGGATCGGCATCTAAATTCCGGTATAATGATTACTAGTATTCAGAATGTCAAAGTAGAATGTAGAATCAGCAAAAGACGGAGCAATCAAACTTTCAATAAGAGTTACACGCTTTAAAAAACTATTCCAGGTGTCTTACAGTATTCTAGGTTTGGGGTATAGAAATATGAGAAAAACACTTCCTTGCATCAATCGGAGGGACTATGACCCAAGCCACCATTTGTCCACCTTTGACGAACCCATGTACCACAGTGTGTAGTCAAATGGAAAAGGAGACTTCATCCCCTGTAGCCTCAAACTCTACTCAGGAGATTCCTTCCATCTCATTATCTTAACTGAATCCAGCCAGTCTTCTGAGAACGAGGCTTCATCTGTCAGCCTCTCAAGTGAAGGCCATTTTACACTCCAAGTAGCTCCAGATCTGAGAGTGGGGCAGTGTTCTCCCCATTGCCATGTTCAGGCCACTGCTCCTTCACTCTCTAGTTATTCCTCCATAATTTGAAGCTTGTGCTCCATTCCCTGTGTCAGTCTGCATCTGACTTCCCAGTCACTCCTCCTCTTTCACTGATAATTTCATAACCAGACTCTGTACTCCCCCACTCCCTCTCCACTTCAGCTCCATCCATTGACTTAGATGACTTTAGTGTCCATGTGACTAAACTATCACTACTCCAGTGAATTATCTACTCTGTCTCATCCATCCACTGTCGTGCTGTGGAACTTAGCAATACTCGAAACTATTCAATCTCTGAATCAAACAGTGCAAACATCTAGCATCTCATTCACAACCTTCCTTTTTTCAACTTTATTTGTTAAGTGCCCCACTACGACTATTCTTTCACTAGGTGCTTCTGATTGACTTGCCCCTTCACCTCCCCATCCATTTATGAATCCATTCACCCATCCATTCAACAATTCATTCACCCATCCATTCATCAATCACTCATTTCTACCTTTTATTTTCTTCCTATTATGAATAGATGCTAGGATTTATCACTTCAATTTTTCTCCTGCAAATTCTCTGGCAAACTCCAATCCTAGATGAACCTATATGTCTTCTCCATGTCTCCACCCAGGCTGCTAAGAACATCTGGAGAAAAACACAATGAGATTGGTACCACTGCAAAATAATGATCAGTGACCTCAACTAGGCCATCAAAAATACCCAGTAGCTTGGTCTAAAAATTTATGCAAAATCTATTTTACGCCCATTCTATTCTTCTTAAATCTCCAATTCTCTCTCAGCTGATAACCTTGCCTCTGTTTCACTGGAAAAATGGAAGCTATTAGATGGGAACTTCATACAGCCAGTGTTTTCCCTCTTCCAACAAAAGCCAACCCTTCTACATGTGCTCCGAACTCTATCTCCTCGGGTTTCACTCAAGAACATTAATTATTTTACCTCTTTCTTATTTTATTTCAATCTCTTCCTCTCTATTAGACCCTTTTCCATCAGCATTTATGCATGCTCTCATTTGTCTCATTACAACAAAAAATAAATCAACAAATGAACAAATCACCGTTCCCCACCTCCAAAAAAAAAAAACCCCCTGGAAACCACAGGCTTCTCTATCTTCCACCAATCTCCTCCCCTTTACTCTCAAATTTCTGGCCTGAATTGCCTATAGTTTCTCTTTCCAATTCCTCAGCCCCTTTTCCCTCCACAAACCCTCTAATCTAACTTGTTTCAACCACTCCATGGAGACAATTCTTGTTAAATTCACCAAATATTTCCATATCACTTAAGCTAATGTACTTTTTATAGTCTTCATATCACACCACCTCTCAGAATCATTCTACAACTTTGACCACTCCCTATGTTGAAATAATCCTTCCTCTGGCTTCTACGATACCACATGCTCCAGTTTCCCTCCTTCCTCTCTGATTCTTCTCTTTTTTCCTTTGCCAATCACTGTTCCTCCACCTAAACTGCAAATGTGGGAGTGCCCCAGGACATAGTCATACCCTCTTCTCATTCCACGTTCTGCCACCTGGGCAATCCCTTCCATCCCCACGGCTTCAATTGCCACCTATACTCCAACAACTTTCGAATTCTATCTCCTGCCCACACTTCTCTGAACTCTCCACTTGATGTCTCTATCTAGATGCCCCTCAAACACCTCAACTCGAGTGCATCTAAAACTGAACTCATGATTTAGCCTCTTCCTTCAAAGCTTCTCCTCCAGTGGATGCTTCCACCACCGACATAGTTGTTCAAACTATATACCTTGGAGTCACCTTTGACGACTCTTGCTTCTTTGAGGAGGTGAATGATTTCAGTAAAATATGGTAAATACAAATTTCAAAATGGAACAAAGATAAGTGGCATTTCATCAAACTGAGGAAGTCTACCGGTATCACTGCTATTGGCTGACTCAGGTGGTGGCCTTGGACATAAAATTTGGGAAAAGGTGTGGTTGACAATCAGTGCTTATTTCAGCTCATCTCTAGCCTGGTCTCTTTGTCTCCCTGAGACTGACGCCCCTGGAGAACACAAAGGCAGAACCAGAGGCAGATTAGAAGCTCTCACCATACAATTGCTGTCAGTGGAGCAATGAATCAGTCCATCGGGTAATTTAGGTTCTCTTCTTTAGCCCCCGCCCCTATGACTGTAGGCCAAATTAACATTTAGGTTTTTCTATAAGACAATGCAAATCTGGAAGATTGATTTTCTTCTCCATCATTCAGGAAGAAATTATAAGAGAAAGGATTTGTGTAACCTACATATGTGGGCATTCCAGAATCCCATCATTTTCACAGAGAAAGAGAAACATATTTTCCTTATTTCTTACATCACAAACACTGGATTAAGAAAGACAAATAACTTAATTTTTCGCACCTTGAAAAAATAACAAAATAATAAGACGGTCTCTGTGGAGAGATCATTTTATGTTAAAACCTTAATTCTTAGAATAGCCCTGCTGGGAATCTGACAAAAGCAGCTGGAGTCCTATATGACATCCCAGGGGACAGAAGCCCCTGGGAATTTTAAAGACACTTTCAAATCAATCATGCTTAATACTCATTCATCGAGTAGAAGGAGCAGCAGAACCCTGAGGATTCAGAGAGAAATCCTTCCCTCAGAGAGTTCAAACTCAGGTCACAGACCTACAGCCAATTAGAACAAAGCGGGATGTGTTCACCAACAGAAGTATGTACAAATTATAGCCCAGAGGAGGGGTGGATCCTTTGACGAGGTGAGACCTTAGCTGGGTTGTTCAGAATGAATAGGAGTTTACTACACAACCATGATGGGGAAAAGGCATTCCAGGAAAAGGAAACAGTATGTTCAGGGGCATATCTTTTGATCATGGGATGATGCTTCTGTCCTAAAGCAGTTGCGGGGGGCGGGGGGAGGTGGGAGACAAAGGGGAAAGGTGGACAGGGACCAAATCATGGGGAGTCTTATGTGCCATATTATTAAAGAAGCAAGGACTTTGCTCTGTAACTGGGGAGAGTCTCCGTGGTTTTGCGTAGGGAATGGATAGATGTGGAGACAGACTCATGTTTTTGGTTCCTTCTCCTGGACTCTCTTGTCCCCTGTCTGTAGAAAAGTATGGGATTATTCATTCACCTACAATCCTAGTTGCAAGTTCTCTTGATAAGCTAAAACCATGTATTTTGAAATTTTAGATGTAAGAAAATGATGAACATTGTGTTATTAAAATTACATTCAGAAAATTACTGTACTTCTTACATGTTTATCGAGCTCCGCTATAATAAGCAAGGTTTTCACTCCTAAAACATTTTCTAAATATATTATCTTTGTGCTAAGGATACCAACCTTGGTCACGCTTGTTCCCTTCCCCACGATAGCCGGGGGTTAGGCAGAGTTTGTTCAATCAGAAAGGGCTTTTGCATGGGTCTGTGAGATAGTTATCTGTGCGCAGTGTGGTCCTTGGACCACTTTAATTTGTCTTTATCACCTGGAAACAAAGCAAAGCAATGAGGGCTTTGTTTTGTCTTGCCAAATGAGTTGCCAACTTCAAGACAACAGTATCCTCTTATGCTATTATGTTTTCATAGCTTCAGCAGCTCCCCAAATCAGTGCTGGAGCTTGGCAAGATGACGCTCTCTGTGGAAAAGCAAAGCACTCTGATTCAAAATAAATATCTGTATGAAGCCTTCTGTTACCGGGGGGAACTGGTTTCCCAACAAGAATCTACTGTGCAACATTCAATTAGTAGTAAACAATTTGGTTGCCAAGGAGACAAATGAATAAATGAGTACAAATGGATAAAGCCACCCTTAGAGACATCCTGTGGACCAATCAACACGGAAGCCATTGTCTTTTACTGTGTAAATCTACTCTCAGGGGAACGCATTAGCCCCTGACCTGAGAGAGAATTAGCAAGGTTTAAGAAGGTACTCAAGATCTCTAAGGGAGGTGGTGAATGTGGAATGAATTTGCTCCTCAGTGATAGTGGTTTTCACAGCAGAGGATTTGGGGCTGTGCAGCCTTTGGTAGGATGTGGTAGGGCTACGTGAAAGAAGCCTGGGCCTGCAGTGGAACTTTTGAAGCCTCAGTTTTTTATTCCAGAAACAGCTCCTCAACAAGGCACCCAAGTGCATTCCTCACCTGCAGCAAGCGTGCCCTGTGGCAGCTTGGGACAGTGCCTTGAGCACTGAATGCACCAGCCCCTGTGCCCCTCCCTGCGCTCTCATTGGCTGCCTTTCCCCCTCCTTCAACAACGTTATCCCCTCACCCCCTTTTCAGGCCAGTCAGAAGGGGCGTGAATTGACATTCCCTTGCTGCTATTGTCTCTTTCCTTGAGTCCTACAGAATTAAACGTATTTGTATATGATTACTAGCTTTTAAAGATTCATCTCTTTCTATTATTTGCCCATTTAAAAATATTTGTAGCTTGTTTTTTCTTAAACATTCTGATTATTAAAACTTTATACTTTTATGTATTCATACATTTTCTTCTATACTGGCACAGGTCTTTTAACTTGTAACCACAGTGGTATCTTTTATTCTATAAAATCATAATCTTTGCTTCCCTCCTCTTCACGTGTGCTGAGTTAGAAGCTGCATACTGTCAGGATTAGGAATACAGACTAGCCTACCTTGGTTGGAATCCTGGGGCTCCCATGTTCTAGCTCTGTGTCCTTGGGTGGGTTATCTGACTTCTCTGTATCTCAGCTTACTCATTTGCAAAGCGGGGCTATTGTGAGGTCGTGAGAATTAAGTGAGTTAAATACATAAAGCCCTTGAATAGTGTTTGGCTTCCATCTCATGACATGTTTGCTATCATTTTTCTTGTTGGGGTCTTTTGTCTACTTCATTTTGTCTCCCTTTTGAGTAGTTAAACCATTTTCCATTTACAAAAAAAATGCCCCCTCTGTTATAAACCATGCTTCTATACATATGTGGGTCTGTTTCTGGGCTCTCTGTTCTGTTCCATTGATTTATTGGTCTATTCTCAAGCCAATACTCTACTGTCTTAATTAGTATAGTTTATGATGAGCGTTGATACTTGGTAGGGCAAAACCCTATTCTTATTCAAAATTGTCTTGACTCGTCTTGGTCCTTTATACTTCCATAAGAACCATGAAATCATCTTGTTAATTACATGAAAATCTGATATATTTATTGGAATTGCATTAAATTTATAGATTTATTAAGAGATAGCATACTTAGGATATTGGCTATTTCTTTTGCAGCCTTCAAAAGGATTTGCAAATTTCTTCATGAAAGTCTCGCGAGTCCTTTATCAGATATACTTCTACCTGTAGGTGTTCTATGGTTTTGTAGTCAGTGTGAATGGCTTCTTTTACTTTTACATTTTCAAATTGGATCCTCTTGACCTACAGAAATGATTTTGATTTTGGCGCATTGATCTTGGGTCCAGAAATCTCACTGGACTTTCTTTAAGTTCTAACAGCTTGTGGAGTCTCACGGTTTTTTGTTTTGTTTTATTTTGTATTTTGTACCGGTTAGGATTTCGGGTGCCGTGTTGAAGAGTAGTAATGACAGCATCCTTCTTGGGGTGTCTGATTTGGATGAAAATGTTTCTAAGATTTCACCAGCAGTAAGCTGTGATTGTGGATATTTTGGTAGCTAGCTCCTTATAATGTTAAGGGCATCCCTTTCCCTTACCACTATGCTAAGGGTATTTATCAAGAATGGGAATTGAATTTTTTCCCCACAAGAATTTACACATATTAATTACTGCTTTATTTCTAGGTATCTAAAGATTTTTGTTGCTACTGTGAATAAATTTTTTTCTAGTTATTCTTGTCCATTTCTTATACTCTCTTTCTCCCTGGCTGTCCTCCTGTGTTCCTTTGGCTGTAAATCTCATCTGTATGTCAAATACACTTAAATTTATTTCTCATCCTCTCTCTCTCTCGAAATCTCCTGACCCATGTGGCCAATTACTTCCTTTCACAGCTGCTTGGAGGCTTCATAAGTTTCTCAAACTGAACATGCCTCAGACTAAATATTTGACTCTTCCCTTTCCCCATCCCTAAAACTGTTCCCATCTTAGCAAAATGATTCATCATCTACCTTAATTTCTCTTGGAGAGATCCTGTTTGTCCTTCCTTCCTGCCTACGTTCAATCTATCTTCATGTCCTGTTCATTGCTGGGCTTCCTTTCCTGCTCACTCTCTACTCTGACCTTTAGCAATTTTGAGGAGCTGAGAGGACACTTGGATCAGAATAGGAGGCTGCTGAGTAGGGGCCCTGACGACTGGTGGCTTTGGTGGGTCAAATGGTCAGCAGTAACATGTGTCATTCATGCCAAGGGGCCGGTGAGACCAGACAAGGTACCTATGGCAGAGTCCGGCAGAGAAGGACACCACAAAGACCAGCCACTCCTTCCCTCATTGCCACGAGGACTCTTGGCTTCCCCATACTCTTTTCCACCTTGAGAAGGCATAGAGGGAGGTAAGGAATAGTCCTGATAAGGAGCTGAACTTTAACTGACTACTTATTAGCCAGAGACAGTTTATGCCAGAAACAATCGAGGCAGTATGAATTCAGAGTTTCTCCTGCCCTGTCCCTTCTCCTTTCTTGTAGTATTGTATCAATTATACAATTATAGAGCAATGAAAAAGTTATGTGATTTTTTTTTGGTACAACTGAGCTGAATTTTAATAAATCTGAAATTTCTTGCTTTATTAACTTAAAAATTTTTTCCCAAGTATATATTAAACCACCCCTTCCTTAATCCATGTAACGTATTAAGAGATCTTGGGACTGATCGCTGTCCTCCTTTGGAGTTTTGATCTCTGAAGCCAGAATATTGTTCTCACAGAGGGTTCAGGCCCTAGGTAGTCAGTTGCCTCCTGTCCTTCCCATGTTGAGTTCTCTAATCACAAGACAAGGGCAGCCCTTGCTCATGGTTCTGAGGGATCTGATTGACAAGAACTGGATAAATGTACTGTCTTCCAAATACTGACCTGCATCCACCCTTCACTTGGTAGAGCCTGTACCCATTTCCACGTCTGACTTCCCGTGACCCTATGGAGATGTAGCATGGCAACTTACAACTTGCACTGTCTTTCTGTCCAGAGGACCACCTGGGACTAAGGGCCACATGCTGCTTCTATTAAATAATTACCCCACACCCCAACTGCCTTTTAAAAAAGATGGTAGAAAGGAAGGAAGTCTGGGTGGAAGGAAGAAAATCCGTTTTATGTTCACGGTTCTCATTTCCACCTGCAGTCTCCTTAGGGAATAGTGAGAGTGTGTTTAAAGATACCTATGACATTGGTAGGTACGTAGAGATGCTAGTGCCATCTCTAGAATATGTAATTGATTTAAGCTTGCTAATTAATTTGCATGAATTAAAAAGTTATAGTGGGCTCACAACCAATCAGAATGGCCATTATTAAGAAGTCTACAAATAATAAATGCTGGAGAGGGTGTGGAGAACATGGAACCCTCTTGCACTGTTGGTGGGAATGTAAATTGGTGCAGCCACTGTGGAAAACAGTATGGAGGGTCCTCAAAAAACTAAAAATAGAATTACCAAATGATCCAGCAATCCCACTCCTGGGCGCATACCCAGACAAAACTATACTTCAAAAAGATACATGCACCCCTATGTTCACAGCAGCACTATTTACAATAGCCAAGACATGGAAACAACCTAAATGCCCATTGACAGATGAATGGATAAAGAAGATGTGGTACATATATATAATGGAATATTACTCAGCCATAAAAAAGAATGAAATAATGCCATTTGCAGCAACATGAGTGGACCTAGAGATTATTATACTAAGTGAAGTAAGTGAGAAAGAGAAAAATACCATATGATATCACTTACATGTGGAATCTAAAATATGACACAAATGAACTTATCTACGAAATGGAAACAGACTCACAGACATAGAGAACAGACTTGTGGTTGCCAAGGGGGCGGCAGTGAGGGAGGGAAGGATTGGAAGTTTGGGATTAGCAGATGCAAACTATGGTGTACAGGATAGATAAACAACAAGGTCCTATTGTATAGCACAGGGAACTATATTCAATATCCTGTGATAAACCATAATAGAAAAGAATATGAAAAAGAATATATACGTATAACTGAATCACTTTGCTGTACAGCAAAATTAACACTATAGTATAGTATAGTAAATATAGTATAGTAAATCAACTATACTTCAATAAAATTAATTTTAAAAAAAAGAAACAAAAAAGTGTAGTGAGTTCACAAAGCTTCTTATTTTGTCCTAAAGAGCCCAGTTTTACAACTTTCAAGATCCGTTAGAAAAGTCCCTTTCTGTGTTGCCTTTTTCATTCATCAGACTCTGTTGCCTGAGTTAGAGTGGAGGTCCCTGAGGGATGTGGGACTGCTAAAGAGCATCTGGGGACAGGCAGCGACAGGCTGAGGGCTCCTGCAGCCATTGTGAGAGGCACCCTTTGTTCATGCTCTCCTTACTCAAGCATCTATTGAACACCTGTTCTGAATTAGGCGTCAAACAAAGCTCTGAGGGCAGAACACTTAAGGGCAACCCTACAGGTTCCAGATGCTCTCCTAGAATTATATACAGCACACAAGGCCAGGGCACAAAAGAGGGAGGAGTGATCATTTTTCCTTGGGGGAAGGGAAGGCTCTGGAAAGTCTCCCCAGGAAGTGACTTGGCTTTGGGCTGAGCCCCAAGGTGTTAGAAGCATTTGCTGTGTAACTGTTGGTGGGAAGGAAGTAGGCGGAAGGAGCCCTAAGGCTTAAGGTCCAAAGGCTGAAATAATCCTGCCTCTTGGGGGCCAGGAAAAGCTGGGTTGGGCTGGATGTACTCACCAGGGGAGAGTCCCTCCTTGAATAAAAGCCTTATTATAGAAAAAAAGTAATCTTCCCCATGGACTTTTGCCTGCATCTCCTTGGCCAGAATGTGGTCACATAGGGAGTTGTATATATTTAACTGGGCATATCATGCTGCCAAACAAAATCAGGGTTTGTTATTGAAGGGCAGGGCAGATATTGGGTAGTCAGTAATCATACTGGCGATTATGAGTTTTCTATTATTATTATTATCATTACTATATGATTTGGGTGAGTTTACATAACTTCTTCAGGTTTCAATTTCCTCATCTCTAACATGGGGACAGTAGGGACTACCTGGAGGGTTATATTGGGAATTAAAAATGACAGATATAAAGCATCTGGAGCATAGTAGGTGCACAATAAATAGGGAGGGGAGGTTCTTGTTCTCCCTTTGGTTCCTCTCCTTCACTTCCTTTTTCTCCTTCTTCAAATACCTGTCTCACTTTCCCCTCCTCTGTAGTTTTAGAGTATATGGAGACATCTGGAAAGCCTAGAAGAAATTATACTTTACAGTTTCAAGTTCAGTCACTTTTTTTCTCCTCATCCTGATAGACAGTTTATAATGATATTTGCTTTGCAGTTAGGTAGTATAGTTTGTGAAAACATCATGTAGTGTTTATAATGATTTGTTTTTAGCCACGAAAGTAAATAATGATGTCTTTACTTCATTAAGCATTTAATTAATGCTTAAATTAAATGTCATGTGAGATACATAAAAAGTGTGTCAGAAGAAGTCAGTAGAATTAGGCCAAAGAATTTGAATGAATTCTTAGTGAAAGGAAAATGGAGTTTATGAAGCAAGTTATTTGTATTTGGTAGTGCTAGGTTCTTCACCTACTTTATTTTATTTAATACTATCAAAGCCCCTGTGAGTTAAATGTTATTATTATTTTTTATTCCCCTCTGTTATGGACTGAATGCTTGTGTCTCCCAAAATTCATATGTTGAAATCTAATCCCCAGTGTGATGGTAGTTGGAGGTGGGACCTTTGGGAGGTGATTAGGTTATGAGGGTGGAGACCTCATGAATGGGATTAGTGCCCTTATTACAGAGACCCCAGAGAGCTCCCTCACTCATTCCACCATCTATGAACCAGGAAGTGGGCTCTCACCAGACACAGAATCTGCCAACACCTTCATCTGGGACTCCACAGCCTCCAGACTATGAGAAATAAATTTCTGTTATTCACAAGCTGCCCAATTTATGGTATTTTTTATAGCACCCAAACTGAGGCAGACACCCTCTTTTAGGTGAGAACACTGAGTATATTAATTCAGAATTGTATTTGACTGTTTGTAGCTGAAATAATAGTGGTTTAAACAAGGTGGAAGTTTGTTTCTCCTGTAAAACGTGGTCAGTGTTCAAGGATCCAGGCCTAGAACCACTGTCATCAAGGATTCAGGCTCCTCCAACTTTCTGCTCCACCAAGTGGCTTTATCTGCAAGGTTGAGCTATGATCCAAAAATAAATCGCTAGATTGTAGTTTGTGCCCAAGAATAAACTGCTAGATTGTAGCTTGTTCACATTCTTATCTTCCGTAGATAATTCCAAATTGTTTCTGGAAATACACAGTCTTTCAAAGCACACATGGAACATTTAAAAACGTTGACTGTGAAACATGAAGCTTAACCAATATCAGAGTCATTAATCATACAGACCACTCTCTGACCAGAATGCCTTAAAATCAGAAGTCAATGTAATAAAAATAACTTCATACACTTGGAAATTTTACAACAGATTTTTAAAAGTAATTGATGAATCAAAGAAGAACTCATTCATATTTAAAATGAAGAGAAAATGAAAATTTTATGTTAATATTGTGGTATTCAGCTGAAGTCGTATGAAAAAGTTATAGTCATAAACGCATATGTGAGAAGAGTTTGTCTCAAGAATATGTAAAAAGCACAAGAACATAAGCCTAAAGAAAACTGAAAAGAAGAAATAATAAATGCACTCAGAAATTAATGGACTAGGGAAAAAAAGAACAAAGACAAGCAGGAAACCCAAGAGCTTGTTTTTGAAAAGAATTGTAAAGTGGGTAAGTTCTGGCAAGATTAATCAAGAAAATGAGAGAAGATGCAAATATATGATATAAACCATAAAGGGGGCTGCAACTATAAATTTATCACAGATTTTAAAAGCTATAGGAAAATGCTATGAGTGACATTATGTATACATCTATAAAACTTTATTTAAAAAATGAATGATTTTTCCAAGTACATAATTTGAAGAGTATGTAAGGTATGGTCTGATTTTTTATTAACTATATATTTACATGTAAATATTCTCAAGGCAAAAAATACGTTCAAATATTTTTACGTGGTTAACTATGAGATAAGAATTTAGGAATTTTTATCATTTTCCTTCATCCAAGTTTTAAAATTCTCAACAGTGAATAAGGTCTTAAAACCTACTAAGGACTGGTGAGGGAGGGACAGAGGAAGCACCCATGGGTCACACTCCCCTCGGGACCCTGCCTGAGTTTACATTGCAGCCCCCCACTGTGAGCCTCTGTGCTCTGGCAGGAGGTGCTGGCCACCGTACTGTCCTGATGTCTCCACACGCCATCCTCTACCATTCCTTTCTTCAGGGAGGTGTTTCCCCAACTTTCAGTCTTTTTCACCCTGGGACATGGACCCATGCACTTCTGCAGCCTTATCCCATCCTTGGACCCAACTCCAGTTCCCCAAAGTCCAGGCTGGTCCCATCGCCTGGACACCTGCTCCCTAGAGAGGAGGGCTGAGCACAGGGAACTCAGACCATGTTGAGCCTGGTCAGACAGCACCAGGTGCTGGAGTCACAGGGACCTGGGTTCAAATCCCTGTTCGCCTCTTACTGGCTCTTTGAACTTGGTCATATTCCTTACTTATCTCATCTTTAGTTTGTTGATGATAATGCCATATTAGAAAAATGAGGTAAAGTATATAAAACAACCACCATATAATAGGGCATCAGGAAATGTGAATTATTTCTTCTGCCATTAGTTATTTGCCTGTAGTTACAACTAATTTACTAGGAAGCCTGGTATGGTGGGAAAGGATGGCTCGTGTGTATGTTGCTATGGCTTAGCATGTGGACCTTAGCATTTCTAAACTGGGGCATGGTGTGGGGCAGAGTTGGAGGGGAGTATATATAACCAATTACAATGTACCCCAAACTAAATGCGGTTCTTCTGCTACCACAGGCAATAGTAGCCAGAGCCTTTCCACTGACTGTTAACATTTTACTAAAGGAAGGGGGGAAATGCTGTGTTAAAGCTGGGTGAATTTTCAGTTGGTTAATCTAGAAGAATGTCAGGGGTCCAGGGCAGAGAACTGCTTTTCCATTAGGAACCCATGTGATGAGTAACAAGCGGTTAGGCTGCTCCCTGCTGGACACGGTGGGCGAAGGCGGAGAATAAGGAGAGTTGCCAGGGAATACTTTGAGAACTTTCCCCTGACGTGCTGGGGAAGAGATGGCTGGGAGGGGGTCTAGATAGGCATAGAGTGGGCCCAGGCATCTTGTCAGGTGGGTGGGAATTGAGAATTCAGTCAGAGCAGAAATTTAGAGTCACAGGAGACTTAAAATCTCCCTCTTACCCCATGCCGGTCATTCATAAAAATTTGGGGCAAGTGCTAGATTTTCTGTTATTTGTGATGAGTGCCTGAACAATCTGGGGAAAGATGACCCCAGAAGGCTGGAGGAATTAGGGATGTCTGAGTTGCCTGTGAAACTGAGTAACCTCGTCTCCATGTGCTGGGAGCCTAAAGAAATGACTCCTGCTGCTTAGTCCTGGAGTGTTTCATTTATTTCCCACGGGAGCAGAAACTTGAGCTGGACTTTGCCACATGTGCAGGGTTTGGTAGGGCTTCGGCAGATCTTTAGGGTCGTAATTGCAATGAATCAGATCCTAAAAATCAATTTTAGTTTCTCATTGGTCTTAAAATGCTTGTTTGTACGAAGTGTTTTTTTGTTTGTTTGTTTGTTTTTTTAATATATACTGCTGACCATCTCCTCCTTCTGCAAATTTGCAGATTTCTCTTCTAAGAGTCTGCTACTCCTCCCACCTCCCTGGCTGCCCCTGCTGCTCCTTCTTCCCTAGCTCTTCTTCCTGGAGCTTGAAGGTAGGCCCACTACTCCTCCTGGGAGCCTTCCCTGGCCTGGCTCCTCACTCAGCTCACACCCAGTACATCCACTCCCAAGGTTGTGCCTCTTCCATGAGGTGAAGAACCCTTGAGCTGACAGCTCTAGCTCCTGAGTTTCGGATGCCCATTTCCACATGGATGTCATGAGCGCCTTAAATTCATGATACCCCAGACCAATGAGATGATCTCCCTCCCTCTCATCTATTCAGACTCCTGATCAGCTGATGGCATGACCACACTCCCAGTCACAAGGGCTAGATCCTTCGCAGTGATGGGTAGCTCCTGTGTTACCTCATCACCTGTGTCCTGGCACTGACACCTCTCCCACACTGCCCTGAAGACCGGGTGGGCTCTCAGGTGGACTGCAATTCACCCTTCTGTATCTTTGCTTAGGAATCAACTGTTCCCAATCCTCCACAAACCCTTATCTCTGCTGTCCAAATCTCAGGGCCAGATGTTTCTACCCATGTTTTACCTGCTTCCCCAGCCCAATGTATGGCCCCGCTCTTGTGGACTTTCCGTGCCATTGTCTCAGCACATTCTCATGTTCCACAGCATCCCTTCCTTGTATTGCACTTACTAACATTTATGCAACATTCCTCCATCTACAAGATGTCAGGAGGATGTTTAGCTGATCCATCCCCTCAGTCTCTTCAAAGACTTGTACGTGTCTGGGGTCAATAGGTAGGTTTTGTGGCCATGAGTACACCATGCGCATCCTTGCCCATCTTCCCAGCTGGTGGATACTTTTCTTGAGGATGGGACTAAACATGATTCAGCTTTGCATCCACTACAGAGCCCGAGCACTGTGTCTGGCACAACCTAAACATATCATAAATGCTGAAGTGGATGCTTGAAGGTAACCCTATTAATAATTTAGTATTTATTGTACCTTGAAGAACTCTAATATTAAAAGTTTTGGATAAAGCAGATGAGCCTATAAGAGAAACTGAGACAGAAGGGCTAGAGATGGAGGAGGGAATCTAGGAGAACATGGAGTGACAGGACAGGGAAGCATTTACATGGAGAGAGAGATCGAGCAAGAAGACGCTGGTCTGGCAGCATGGAGGTCTTTATGAGAAACACGTGTCTTTGGGAGGTAGGAACAGAAGCCAGATTGGAGTGTACTGAGGGGGAGGAGACGTAGAAATGGAGAGAGTGTTGATAACTTCTCAAGAACATTGCCTATAAAAGTGAGGAGTTATAGAGAGGAAAAGAGACATGAAAGTGAGATTCAGAGAGGATTCTCTTTCAAAATGGGATATTCATGAGCATGATTAAGAGCTTCTGAAGTAGGGAGGACTTTCTGAACTCAAATATAAAACCCTGAGTAAGAACTAGGAAACTTAATTACATAAAAATTAATTTTTTGCATGATAAAAGCAGGTGAAACATTGGGAAACAGCATTTGCAACGTAACAGGTGTAACACATAATATGGACTCTACAGACTGAGGTGCAAAAGGTTGTATTTTCTTCTCATAACTACACTCAACTTGCTCCTCAGCCCTCACTTCTATCTGTAGCAGAAGACAACCCTATCAAAAAACAAAAAAGTTACACAACATTATAAATCAACTATACTTCAATAAAAAACAATAGAAACCAACCAACAAACAAAAAATCAAAATATCCCCTCAGAGTAACTTAGTTGTTTTTAATGTATTCATCCTTAAAACCCAGATCATCTTCTCTGTCTTCAAAGAATCCATCCCCTTTTCATGGTTTCCTTTATCTTTGTACATACTTCTGTTGGTCGATGTCACTGTGTCTTGTAATTACATACTGCACGTCTGTGTGTACAACTTGACCTTGAGTTTGTTGAGAGGAGGGACATTCTCAGTGGCCGGTATATGCACATTACCTGTGTATATTTGTAGACTCTTATTGGTTAATAGTCATTTAAGTACCCTGCGTGCTTCAGTGTTTTGGAGTGTTAGGTAGGACTATTTCTGCATGTGTCACGTTTCCACAAAGGATGTTGTAGTAATTAAGTTTTTACCCCCCTTTCAGAATATTTCAAGAATCAAAACTCTCTAGTCTCTCCTCTTCCTCCTCTTACTTTTCCTTTTCAACTGAGGTAAACAGTAAAATGCACAAAAATTAAGTGTAGAGCTCACTGAAGTTTTACATATGTATACGCCTGTGTAGTCATCTCCCAGATCAAGATCCAGAACATTTTCCGCCCCCAGCAGGCTCCCTCCTGCCTCTTCTTGGTCAGACCCCACCTCTTCCAAATATAACTATGTTCTGATTTCTAGCACCATGTACTAGACTAGTTTTGCCTGTTTTTGAACCTCATATAAATTGAATCATATAGCGTGTATTCCTTTGTGTTTGGCTTCTTTTGTTCGACATTATGTTTGTGAGATTCAAACATGTTGACCTGTGTCTTACAGTCTGTTCTTTCTCATTCTGGTGTAGTATTTCATTGTATGAATAGAGATTATGCTTTCAATAACAAAGCTTTCTTGGTTTTTTAGAGAAACGGCCATTCCTAAATCTAGAATATTATTTTGCCATAGATGTGCTTGGCTTTGTAATATTTTTTCCTGTCCTAAGTGGGTGGCTAATAAATAAGGGAAAAAAGAGTCCATTTTCAGAAAACATGATTTAAAAATAAAAATTAACAAACTCTTCCCTTATATTGCCTAGGTACAAACTCTTAGGTGTAAGATAGGCTACAGGGATGTATTTGTACAACACGGGGAATATAGCCAATATTTTGTAATAACTGTAAATGGAATGTAACCTTTAAAAATTGTATGTAAATTTTAAAAAAAGAACAAACTCCTAATTGAGTTCATTTCCATAGAGCTGGGCAGGAAATTGACCTTCCAGATTCAGGATGGAGGATAGCCCTGAATGTTAACTTGGACCATGGGAGTAGCAGGGAGTGGGTTCCTTGAGTAGAAAGCTCCCTCACATGAATGTGCTGTTTTATGTCTCCCCACCTCCCCCCGCATCACTGATTTCCAGTGAGATGAGTCAGAAAGTGGTTAAGGAGGGCCCCAGACTCTCCAAGAACCAGAAGTTCTCGGAGCACTTCAGCATACATTGCTGCCCGCCGTTCACCTTCCTCAACTCCAAACGCGAGATTGTGGACCGCAAGTATAGCATCTGTAAAAGTGGCTGCTTCTACCAGAAGAAAGAGGAGGACTGGATCTGCTGTGCCTGCCAGAAGACCAGGTGAGTGGTCTGCGAGGCCACCTGGCGCCTGGGCTGGGCGTTGGCCTCTGTCTCTCAGCTCTGAGTTCCCCCTTCCTGCTCTACTCTGCGATGCTGGGGCTGAGGCTCTGCAAGCTGCGCTTCCCCCAATCCCCTGACAGTCGGCTCCCCCGTTAGGCTCAGGCATTGGAAGGTACTGGAGGGAGACTGGAAGGTGGGGCGGGGGGAGGAGCAGGGCTGCCTTCCTATTTCCAGCTCCTGTCAGCATCCCTTAAAGCAACAGAGGAGAGCCATTGCTCCAGCCTCCAGCTTCTTTTGGCCCTCTCAGAACCAGCCGCCGCGCAACGTCCCCTCAGAGGCCCAAGCGCCAGCCAGCTGCACCCCCCGCGGTGGTCAGAGCACCAGCCAAGCCACGGTCCCCTCCGAGGTCCGAACGTCAGCCACGCCCCCGCCCAGAAGTCCGACCTCCACCAGCCAAGCAGCGTTCCCCTCAGAAGTCCAAGCAGCAGCCGCGCAGCAGCCCCCAGAAAGGGCCAGGCACCAGCCGTGGGGGGTCCCCCAACAAAGCCTCTAGGTTCTGGTAACACCATCTCTTCCCTTTTGCTCCCCAGCCCTAAGGTTAGTAGCTGCTTCCTGTGTTTACTAACAATAGGTTATCTCAGTGGCCCTCCTTCAGCCTTACCAAACCTGTGTGATCAATTCCCTCATTAAATCCCCTTGTTTGAAACACCTAGTGTGGCTTCTGTTTTCCACATAGCCACTGTTGGTACAATACTTCAGATGGCAGCACCAGTTGCTTCCTTTGTCTAGTAGGACTGGAAGTGATTAATTTATAAATTCAGAGTATGGACCACAGTAACAGATTGAATTAATGAGGTCCTCGATTCCTGTCCCTCAGAGAAAGAAAGAATGGTGGCTCTAAGGGGTATCTGTGTATGTGCAAAAGGAGAGGTTCAGCCAGTTCATCCATCCCTCCTCCCAACACACTTCATCTGATGTTAACTTCAGTGGCAAGAGCATTCATTCATTCATTCAACAATCTTGACTGCATATGTATAGAGTTCCACATACTATACTGGGGGATGGGAACGTGGCCAGAACAAGCCAGGTTGTGTGTGATCCACCAGAACCAAACAACAGAATAGTTAGTCACAGTGTAGGGTTAAACGCTCTAATACTCTCATAATCAGTATGTGCATTGGGGCTATGGGAGCCTGGAGAATGGCTCTGCCTGTCTGGGGCTTCGCAGAAGTTAGGTTAGAATAAGTAGAGGATAAAAGAGGATGATGCCTGTAGAGAGAATAAGTGAGCCAAAGAGCATATGTTCATCAGCTCCATCTTGGGAAGGTCAGCCTGTTTTTTTGTTTGTTTGTTTGTTTGTTTTAATAGACTTTACTTTTCAGAGCAGTTTTAGGTTCATATCATAGTTGAGCAGAAGGTACAGAGACTTCCCTTATACTCTCTGTCCACACGCACGGCAGGCCAACTCTTTAGTCCTTTTAGTATTTGAAAATGAACCTGTTTTATAAGTTAACAATGGATATAAATTGTATTTGGGATTCTCATAAATACTCTGATGCTCAGAACCTACATAGCACATAATAGTGTATGCATGTCTCATGACGTTTACAGATTTAGTATGTAGAAGAATCAACTGGGGAGCATGTTAAAATGCTCCCAGAGAATCTAATTCCTTGGGTCACTTGTGAGGTTCTAGGGATCTGCACTGTCAACAAGCAACCAACCCACCCCCAGTGTAGATCAGGTGAAGTTAATTTGGGAAGGAAGTAACAGACTGGTGAGTGACTGGTAAGTCACTAAAACTGTAATAGGAAGTTGTGCGTCAAGTTACCTGGTTGTTAATTTATGCCTTCCTGAGGGGCCTGAGTAATAAGGTCCTAGGACAGGTAAGCTTTGAAATATGGAAGTGGTTAGGAAATGTACAGAGCAGAGGAAATTAATTGTATATGAGGCATGACATCTATGGTGGTGGCTTCAAGCCCACAATCTCCAGTGAGCTGTGTGATGGCTGTTTGGGTGGCCGGGAGTTGAATGAACCAGGACATGGAAAGGAGATGGAAGACAATGAAAGCCAATTTCATCTGAGCCACAGATTTGTCTGGATTCAGCCTTGCTGAATTCACTTAAACTCAAGAGATATTTTAGTGTTGGTGTATTTTGACTCCCTCAGTTAACCATCCTCAGTGGGTATCGGGGAAGACACCTCTATAGTCTGTCATTGCCTCCTCAGCTGTCGTCCCTTCCCTGGGACCAAGGGACCTGACAGGCTCCATTCATAATGTCCCACGACATCACAGATGCACCATCTGAGCCCTTCCTACGATACTCATTCTCCCTTCTCAGGTTCCCCAAGGTCCTAAGGTAATGCATTAGAGACATTGCTTCGCCATGCTGTATGCGCTATGCATACATACTCTATTGACACTAAGTGACTGTCCTAAATCAAAGGGGTGGGAGGAAGATTAATGGGAAAAAATTCACTCTCAAGCAGAGCTACTAAATTACATGTGAAGAAAGCGTCAAAAAAGTTTTCCTGAAGCAGGTTTGCTTTCTGAAATGGTGCCATTCTTGAGGTCTGACCCTTTGAGGTCAAACAATTTTGACAAAGGACTTTTGTGTCCTTAGTAATTCCCTTGGATACATCTTTTCAAAAACCAGTGAATATTTAAATCTTAGGATCCAATAGGTATGATTCCTTGCATCCTGATTGAACATGCCAGCATTCTCATATTTGATGGAAAGAAACCATGGCATCTCCCTTTTAGTTTGTTTTACTCTCAGTTCTTCAAGGTTTTAGTATTTCACAGGTCATCCCGGCCTTTAGGGTTAAGATGTGTTTCCTGAGCTGAGACTCTTCTGGCTCCTTGGTGCTCTGCTTTCAGGAGCTAAGATCTGTGGTTTTCTGAAAACTTCTGTGGCTGTGGCTTTGAGTGACTAATTTGGGGCCAGTCACACATATGTGAGCAGTACTGTGTGTGCCTTTGATGTGTTGTTTCACAGCATTGTCTTGTACAAACTGAGCCCTGCACACAAGAAGCCTGGAGGACCAATCTATTTCCACATGTATTTTCACGCCTGGTCATCAAGACCACGTGTACAGCACTGCACCAAACTCTGGGCAATCAGGGGGGATGATGTATACCCCTGGTCCCGCTGCTCAGACGGTATTTATGAGTGGCCCATCTCTCAGTGATGCTGCTGTTCCCTGAGTAAGAACCCTGAGCTCGGGAGTTAGCCCACAGTCAGTGGTCGCACCTGTATATAGTTTTCGGTTTGTTCGCAATGACCAGGACTGCCAAAGGAAAATGCAGTTATAAACATTTACATACTTGACAAGCTAGGATTTACTTCAGAAGAGCGCCGACCCATGAGCAATTACTGTGAGGGGTCCGAGAGTATGCACTAACAGACCCAGGCTCCGGGGCCAGCTGCTAAGTTTCAGGCTCTTAGATAGAGGTAGTCTGCCTGCTTTTCAGGTCTGCACACCCAAACTTATTCCAGACACTTTCTATGATGTGACTTGTCCTCCTTTTGTCTTCCTGATGCCAAGAGGTACATTCTGCATTTTCACCTTCCAGAAAACCAGAGAGAACTCTCTTTCTTTGTGCAGGATTGGGTAAACTAGCCCTTCCACTTCCCTTGATTTTTCCATCTTGGTCTTCTTTATGAGTCCTTCCTTTTCTGGCAACACTTCACCTTGGGATCTTCTAGGGCTTTATTCTGAGCCCTCTCCTTGATTTTGCCTTCTGTTTTTTTTTTTTTTTTAATTATTTATTTTAAAAATTTTTATTAGAGTATACTTGATTTACAATGTTGCGTTTGTTTCTGCTGTACAGCAAAGTGAATCAGTTATACATATACATATATCCCCTCTTTTTTAGATTCTTTTCCCATATAGGCCATTACAGAGTCTCTTATGGTTTTATGGGTTTTTTTCAGTTGTAAATATATATATATACACATTTTTAATATTCTTTTCCATTATGGTTTATAACAGGATATTCAGTATAGTTCCCTGTGCTATACAGTAGGATCTTGTTGTTTATCCATTCTAAATGTAATAGTTTCCATCTACCAACCCCAACTCCCAGTCCCTCCCTCTCCCTTCCCCCCTCTGCCTTGGCAACCACAGGTCTATTCTCTATGTCTATGAGTCTGTTTGTGTTTTGTAGATAGGTTCATTTG
Source organism: Monodon monoceros (assembly GCF_005190385.1). NCBI lineage: Eukaryota > Metazoa > Chordata > Mammalia > Artiodactyla > Monodontidae > Monodon > Monodon monoceros. The sequence continues at coordinate 59,693,697 of NW_021703780.1, read as the reverse complement.
TGCCGTATTTTAGATGCCACATTAAGTGATATCATATATTTGTATTTCTCTTTCTGACTTACTTCACTTAGTATGATACTCTCTAGTTGCATCCATGTTGCTGCAAATGGCGTTATTTCATTCTTTTTTATGGCTGAGTACTATTCCATTGTATATATGCACCACATCTTCTTTATCCATTCATCTGTCGATGGGTATTAAGTTGTTTCCATGCTTTGGCTATTGTGAACAGTGCTGCTATGAACATAGGGGTGCATGTATCTTTCTGAAGTATAATTTTGTCCAGGTATATTCCCAGGGGTGGGATTGCTGGATCATATGGTAATTCTATTTTTAGTTTTCTGAGGAACCTCCATACTGTTTTCCATAGTGGCTGTACCAACTTACATTCCCACCAACAGTGTAGGAGTGTTCCCTTTTCTCCACATCCTCTCCAGCATTTGTTATTTGTAGACTTTTCTTATGGTTTTAAACGTGACCGGCACGGTGATGACTTTTAAACCTTATTCCAGCCCTGGCATTAAACTCATATATGGGCTTGATTGCCCAGCAGATCAACATGGATGTTATCAAACTCAACTCATCTCCACTTGACTTCTTTCCCATGAACACTCGCTCTTCCTCTTATCAACAACCTCAGCAAATAACACTACAGCCCCTCTAATCAGCCCTACTGGAAACCTAAGCCCCACCCTGACTTCCAACCTCTTGAGATACACACATGCCTGCCAATTCTACTTTCTAGAATTTTTTTTGTTTTTTTACCGTAACTTAAAGTACATTAAGAGCTGATGGGAAAGGGTGCAGAAGTGAGGGTGAGATTGGAAACAAAGGAGAGGGGATGGAGATCGTGGATAGAGTGAGAGAAGTAAGGCTCCTTCATAGTACGTGTGGAGGGACAGGCCACTGATGGGAACAGGAAAAGCCGTTTGTTTTTGCAAAATAGAGACCCATTAAATGGTCGTTAAGGGGACTTCCCTGGCAGTCCAGTGGTTAAGACTCTGTGCTTCCAATGCAGTGGGTGTGGGTTCGATCCCTGGTTGGGGAACTAAGATCCCACATGCCTCGCAGCCAAAAAAATACATAAATAATAAAAAAATTTGAAAACATTTAAAAAAGGATGAAGGCAAGTCATACCCCGAGGATGAAAGAGCTGGAGGTCTGAGAAGGTTAGGGTAGGTTTAGAACAGGCCGTGAGGCTGTGCTGAAGGCTTGCTGAGCTCTGCCTGATGGAGCTGCATATGAACCATCTGTTCTTTCAAAGTTTATTCTCCAGTGAGGGAAACAAATTGCCGTCTCTGAAATCACCAGTGGAATCATCCAACTCCACATCACCGTCTGCTTTTCTTCCAGCTTGCTTTGTTAAGTGTGCCCACAGCAGCTGTTCTTAAACTTCACCAGGTGCTTCTGGTACTCTGAGCCCTGGCTTTTCCTTCTCCATCCATCAGATTCCTTTTTTCTTCCCTGGTAGTTTGATTTAAAAAATGTTTCAAGTTATCATCATTTATTTATTAATTTAAATTATTTCCTTATGAATTATTCAATTTATTTAAATTTAAAAAAAAAATCGAAACAGTTTACCAATTTCTCTCCCCCTGCACCCCTGCCTCTGTTCTCTGTATCTATGAGCTTGTTTTTCATTTGTTTGTTTGTTTAGATTCCAGATATAGAAGAGATCCTATGGTGTTTATCTTTCCCTGACTTATGTTACTTAGCACAATGCCCTCGAGGTCCATCCATGTTGTTGCAGATGGCAAGATTCCATTCTTTTTTATGGATGAATAATGGTTCGTTGTATGTGTGTGTGTGTGTATATATATATATATATCTATATATATATATATATATATATATCTATCTCACAGTTTCTTTATTCACTTATCCACTGATGGACACTTGTTTCCATATCTTGGCTATTATAAATAATGCTGAAATGAACATGAGGGTGCATATATCTCTTAAAGTTAATGTTTTCATTTTCTTTGCATAAATACACAGGAGTGGAATTGCTGGACCGTATGGTAGTTCTATTTTTAATTTTTTGAGGAACCTCCATACTGTTTTTCACAGTGGCTGCACCAATTTACATTCCCCTCAACAGAGCACAAGGGTTTTCTTTTCTCTACATCCTCACCAACACTTACTATTTCTTGTCTTTCTGATAATAGACATTTTAACAGGTGTGAGGTGATATCTCATTGTGGTTTTGATTTGCATTTCCCTGATGATTAGTGATATTGAGCATCTTTTCATGTACCAGTTGACCATATGTGTCTTCTTTGGAAAAATGTCTATTCAGACTCGTTCTTTCTTCACTTTCCTCCCTCTCCAAATTAGAAACCATGGCCCAACATTTTAATCTCTCTCAAAAATACCTTACATTCTCCTACCCTTTGAGTATCTATCTCATATTCTTGGGAAAACCTCCAGCCTTGTATGAAGCCAACCATCTGCCTTCACCCTGTCTGTTTCCAGGCAGTTTTGAGCATTACTGGGAAAAAACACACAGCAGGGCAGTAGTAGTTGGGTGGAAAGCAGGATTACAGTGATTATATCACTAAGCACTGTTTTCTTTTGGGAAGTCATAGTTCAGTTACCTGCATTCGGATAAAGGAGAAAGCCACAGACCATGACACAAAAAGTGTCATGTATGTTTGTGTAATACACAAGGCACATACACACACACACACACACGCATACATATTTCAGGTTTACATGCATGCAGTAGAATTCAACATTTTCAGCAAACCATTCTATGCACAGAGTCATGTAACCACCACCGCAATCAAAATATAGAATACTTTCATCAACTTCCAAATTTCCCTCATACTTCCCCTTTGAAGTCAGTCCCCAAGCTCCTGACAACCACTGATCTGTTTTCTGTCCCTATAGTTTTGTCTTGTCTAGAATGTCACATAAATGGAATCATACACTATGTACCCTTTTGAGTCTGGCTTCTTTCACTTAGCATAATGCATTTGAGATCGAACCATGTTGTTGTTGCATGAATCAGTAGTTCTTTCACTTTTATTGCTGAGTAGTATTCCACTGTGCGCATGAACCTATCAGAATTTTCCATTCACGAGTTGAAGGATATTTAGGTTGTTTCCAGTTTTTGGTAATTATGAATAAAGCTTCTGTAAACATTCATGTGAGTGTAAGTTTGCTTTTCTTTGAGTAAATAACTAGAACTGGTATTGCTGGGACATATGGAAGGTGTATGTTTAAATAAATATAAAACTGCTAAATTGTTTTCCAAAGTGGTTGCACTACTAGCAAAGTGGTTGTATCCTACTAGCAAAATGGGATGCTCTGAATCCTTGCCAGCATTTGGTACTGTCAGCTTTAAAAATTTTACCCATTCTAATATTGTGTGTTGTGGTACCTCACTGTAGTTTTAATTTTGTTTTTTTCTATTGACTAATGATGTTCTTTTAATGAGCTTATATATCATCCACCAAAGACATTTATTGGTGAAGTGTGTGCTCAACCTTTCGCCCACTTAAAAAAGTGGGTTATTTAATTATTATTGTGTTTTCAGAGGTTAAAAATATATATCTGGATATAAGTCCTTTATCAAATACATGTTTTACAAGTATTTTCTCCCAGTCTGTGGTTTGCTTTCTCATTTTCTTAATAGTGTCTTGTGAAGCACCAAAGTTTTAAACTTTGGCAAAGTTCAGTTTATCAATTTTTTCTTTTATATATCATGTTTTTTGTATTGTATGTATGCTTTTTGGATTGTATGGAAGAGTTCTTTGCCTAACCCAAGATCACAAAGATTTTCTCCTGGAAATTAAAAATTTTAAGTTTCACATTTATGTTATTATCTATTTTGAGTTAATTTTTTGGTAAATGGTGTGAGATATGGATTGAGGTTCCATTTTTTTTTGCATATGGATCTCTAATAGTTCCAGCACAACTTGTTGAAAAGATTCTCCACTGAATTACTTTTGCAATTTTGTCAAAAATCAGTTGACCATAATGTGTGAGTTTATTTCTGGACTTTCTATTCTGTTTCACTAATTTATATATCTTTTCTTTCATCAACTTGATTACTACAGCCTTACAGTAAGTGTTAAAATCAGTTTAGTGTAAATTCTCCAACACGGTTTTTTATTTTTGAAATTGTCTTTGGCTATTCTAGTTCCTCCACTTTTCCATAGAAATTTTAGTGTCAGTGTGTGAATTTTGACAATATATCCTGGTGGGATTGAATGGAATTATGTCAAGTTTATAAGTCAGCATGGGGAGAACTGTACATGCTATATCTCCCCATTCATTTAGGTCCTTTTTGTTTTGCAGTTTTCAGCATACAGATCACATACATATTTTGTTTGCTTTATACTTAAGCATTTCATGCTTTTAGGTACTATTAAAAATAGTACTTTTTCAATTTCAGTTTTTCACTGCCAATATATAAAAACATATTGATCATGTACCCTGTGATCTTGCTAAACTCACTTATTCTAGCTTTTTTTGGGGGTAGACTCTGGGATTTTCTACACTGACAATCATGTTGTCTGTAAATAGAGACAGTTTTATTTTTTCATTTCTGATCTGTATGTCTAGTTTTTGTATATGGTTTAAACTGCTATTTCACTTAGAACATTTTCTTTTTAGAAAAATATTTTAACAATATTAAGTCCTCGCCAAATTGGCTTTTTGAATCATTAAAAGGAGTTAGAGCGGCTTCCCTGGTGGTCCAGTGGTTAAGACTCGAGCTTCCACAGCAGGGGGCACGGACTCGATCCCTGGTCAGGGAGCTAAGATCCCATATGCTGTGCGGTGCAGCCAAAATATATTAAAAAAAAAAAAAAAAGAAAGAAAGAAAGAAAGAGAAAAAGGAAACAAAATCAATAATTACTGTACATAAAAACAGAAGATATTTTAAAGAATATCTTTCCTAGGCTCAGGCCGGAAAAAAAAAATTATCATATTATTTTGGCCAGATATTTCCAGAATTGAGAAGTTTCCAGAATTGAGATTTTAAGGCTGAGTTTAGCAGAAGAGTAATAACCGCAAAGGTAGTCTATAAATGTATAATTCTATTAACTGAGCATGGAGAAAGAGCACATCACTTAGCAACGCTGGGGATTTTTATGTTTCTCTTTGTAAACCAGATTGAAAAAGAGGACCAAGCCGACCCCTCGGAAGAAGTGATGGAGGAGTTTCAAGTGAATGGACGGCCTCAGCTCCCGGACTCACTGCTTCTCAACCCACGTGCCCTGGGACAGGTTATCTGGCTTTGAATATGATGCAGGGGCACACACCTGCTGATGCAGCCACAGCCGATGCCCATAGTCCCAATGGCGCGGGGGCCACCGGGCAGCCTGCCTGGAGGTGAGAGGGGACACGTCTGTGTGTTATACTCCAGGCGGTGGGTCCCAGCAGCAGCCCTCAGGCTCCAGAGCTCTTTTGGTCTCAGCTACAGACCTTTCTCCCCCAGGATGTGCACAGGCCTCCAGGATCTTTGGCTCAGGATGGCCCCAGTGCCAGCCCATGTGTTGTCTTCCAACCTCTAGTCCCCTCCATCCCGCATCCTGTTGCCTAGTCTGACTTTTAACCTTTGACCTCTTTCTTTGTAATTAATCCTCTACCTGGGTTCCTCTCTCCCCCTGTGTCCTTTGGTTTCCATTTGACCTCCTTAATCAGTCCTCTGTACTAGCTCACAGTCTGAGGCACAGCTGGCTTTGGGGAAGATCCAAGTTCTTTTGTAATAAGATATTAGGCTACCAAATGGTCCAGAGATGCAAGGAGATTCCCAGGGAGGGTATGAGCTGTCTAACTCCACATGTCAGAGGCAGTCGATGTGCTGTGTCAGGAGCTGAGAGGAAAGTCATGAGGAAGGAGCTCTCTCCCACTCCCAGGCCCCTGTCTCCAGCCTCACACAGGGATTTGTGAGTGTCTCCAACTGATCCTCACCCCGGTGAGAGCAAACCCTCTTACCAACCCATCTGGACAGTCTCAACTCCAGAACTAATTGCTTTGCAAAATGTGTAACCCTGGGTGAGTAATCTGGGCTCACGCACAATGCCCTGCCCACTTCCCCGCTTCTGAGGGCTCCTGGAGACAAGGCTGCAAAGATGGCCCCTGTGTCCCACCCTCCCCACCTCAAGACACAGGCAATGGCCCCAGAGCACTTACAGAGAACCAGAGGGCTGCTCTGAGAGTTGCTGTTTACAGGCCATAGAGCCTCAAATTCCTGAGAAGGGCTGAGGCCTGGTTCCCCTCCCCCTCCCCAATCTCCCTGGCTCAGCCCCTTTACATACTGTAGAGGAATCAGGAAAACTAGGAGAGGAACTTGGCCCTGGGGAGAGGATAACTAGGTCAAGGAAGGAGCGAGTTAGGCCAGTTAAGCCGTCCAAGACTTCCCTCCCTGTGTCTGAGGACATTCTGTGGTGGTGGGGTCTGAAGCCAATTATAATGGACCAGGGTTGACTTCTCATCTCTTATTTTTTTTTTTGCGGTACGCGGGCCTCTCACTGTTGTGGCCTCTCCCGTTGCAGAGCACAGGCTCTGGACGCGCAGGCTCAGCGGCCATGGCTCACGGGCCCAGCCGCTCCGTGGCATGTGGGATCTTCCCGGACCGGGGCACGAACCCGTATCCCCTGCATCGGCAGGTGGACTCTTAACCACTGTGCCACCAGGGAAGCCCTCATCTCTTCTTTTTGATTTGCTCCCACTATCTACAGTCCCAGGCTCTGGAAAAGGACTTTGATCTTGAGTATGGGCTCTCGATCAGGGCCACAGGAACTAAACCTCCACTCCACTCTGGTTCTACCACACCCCCTATACACACACACATGCTGGGGGTCATTGCCCCCAGGTTAGACAGAGGACCCATAGATCACCTGTGTTCCTGTGGATTGGGGTGCGTGTGTGTGTGTGTGTGTGTGTTTGGGAACTTGGCTTTGGGAGAATATCTTTGGGCTCATTTTGTCTCCCAGGCACAAATACTGGAGAGCCCCTCCAAGTCCAGGACCCTGACCACTGAAGCTGATCATGAGAAGATTGAACTCTAACACACTCCCTTCAGGGGCTGACCTTGACTTTGGGTTCCACTGTGTAGCCAGAAGTGGCCTTGTAGGAGCCCCTCTTGGGCTACTTTCCCTATCCAGCTCAGAGTTGAGGGATCGAAGGAGAGGGGTGAGGGGATCCGTCTCTCTTCAGGCTCCAGCGGGGTCCATTCCAGAAGCTCTTCCAGCTTGTTTTAAGCTGGCTGATTTGCTTATTGGCTTCTAAAGTTGGATTTGAAGGGTGGAGGAGGCGGGCAACAGACCCTCCTCCACTCCTCCAACACTTCTACTCAGGAGGCCCGTGGAGGGGAGGTGGAGCCAGGCCCCAACCCAAAAGGGTACAAAGCTCATTGTTCTTCCAGACTTGGTCCACTTCACTTGTGGCTCAGAAGCCCTTTCCTTACCCAGCAAGAGCACACTCTCTTGCCTCTTTCTGGTCTCTGCTTTTGTACATGTAAACGACATGTTGTCATATCTATTCAGTGCTTGTGCCAACCTCAGGACTCCGTTCTTGCTGTTTATTCTGCCTGTGACATTCTGGCCCAAGATCTTTGTACTCGTGCCTTCAGCTCAAATATCATTTCAGAGAGGCTTCCTTTGGAACTCAGTGTGGTTTCCATAGTTACTCTCTATCCCATCACTCTAGCACTTACCACCTTATGGAATTATCTTGTTCATATGTTTCATTGTTTATGGCTTGGGTCCCCATCTCCTCCTAATGTAAACTCCACAGTTGCCAACACCTGTTTACTGCCACATTCTAAGTTCCCAGCACTGGTCAGAACTCAATAAATGCTTGTTGACTGAATGGATGTTTGTTTGTTATTTTTTAAATAGGAATAATTTTCCAAAAGTTTAGATACTTTTGAGAAGTCAAAGGTGTCTATTGTGTTTAGCAACAAGGAATCTCGTAGGGCGACGACTTTGAAGGGCGACCTTGTAGGGCATCCTCCCTGGGAGTCAATGGGAGGTGAGGAGAGGAATTCGTGAAGGTAGATGCAACTCCCTCAACTAAGCTCGACCATGAAGGGAGGCAGAGGATGGGGCAATAGCTGGAATGCTCCATGAACCCAGTTGACACTTGGGCCTGTTGAATGCTACTGGGAAATAGGCAGTGAAGTGGGTGTAAGAGGCGGAGGAGGAGCTAACTGATGGAGCCAGGGACTGAGGAGGTTGGCGGGAGGGATCTGGGACACAGGTAAGGAGATCAGGCATGGAGCAGGGGTTCCTTCTCATTGGAAAAAAGCGAAGGAGGAAAGGAGAGCACAGATTCTTGTGGGTTTGCAGGAGCCTGAGGCAGTTCCTGCCTGTGGCTTTGATTTTCTTTTGAAGCAGGAGGTGAAGTGGCCTGTTCACAAATGGGAGTGGCAGTGGTGGCAGTGCGGCAGGGGTCAGAGATATGAGGACAGTGGAGAGGGTTATAAAGAAACCAATTTATCTAAGGTCTTTGAAATCTTCTTAAAAAAACCTGTCTCCAGATGAGTTCCATTAATTAATTAATTAATTTACAGCTCAAGGCAATATTGTGCCACTAAGTCGTTGCCTACAACTTCACATTTAGATGTAAATCTAAGATCTAAATCTGAGACCCACATGGTCTCAGATGGAAGATGTAAGAGTTGGAGGAAAAAAAGGCAGAGTCTAATCTTCCCAAGGAATACAGAATCATGAGGAAGCTTTTTCACTGTGGGAAGCTGCAAAAATGCTGACAGATCCCAGCGAGATGGGGCTGTGCTGTGAGACAGTAATTTGCTGAGCGTCCATCTGGGCTGCTGTTCGTTCTAACACCAGAGAAATGTGGAAAGTCATTCTCCCAGGAGAGCGTCTTGCCTGACTCCATAGCACATGTCTCGGCCCCATTAATAACATCACTAACAGGTACTTACTATCTCTGCTGAAATAAAATGAAGTGTTTTTAACAGACAAAGATGATGCTGTTGACCCAATAGTAGGGTGTATATTTGCAATTTGGAGGGATTTTGCATACTCATTCTTCTTATTTGTAACACAGGTACACACTTGCAAGAATGCTGGTTAAGAATACTGATAAAAATTTCTTTCTATTGAGTATCAACTGTTATCTATCTCATACCACATAGTGTTTTATGTTTGTAAATGGAAGAAGTTGGTTATGGCCTCCGTGGCCATTGAAACCATGACCTTGACCTTATTGCTATTGTGTTGTGACCTAGAAGTTGCTAAACTGAGCTTGGTGGAGCCCTGGGGCACTCGGAGATGCCACCTTATGAGATGAGACGGATGTGGAGCTGACAGGCTACCTCCATGTCAACTAAGGCAGCTTTCAGGGTCTATGTTGACTTCTAATTTTATATAGATAAAGGGTCCCACTGGGGTAAAGGAGCCCAACAAAATCCACTTTCACGGCTGAGAGCAAAAATTTTGGGGTGTGTGTGCCATGTGGCTTATGGGATCTCAGTTCCCTGACCAGGGGATTGAACCTGTGCCCTGGCAGTGAAAGCGCCAAGTCCTAACCACTGGACCACCAGGGAATGCCCAAACATGGAGAGAATACTTATGTTAGTAATCTTCTAAGTGATTTCTTGAAGAGTGTATTCTTTGGCATCACACTGCAGGTTTGGGTTTAGTTGATGGGTATTTCAGTGACTACTTATTTCCTCTTAGGCAACAGTTCACCTACCACCAAGTTGAGTGTTTTGACTTTTGATCAAGGTTTATGCAAAGTATGGATGAGCAAAAGAACATAGATTAGCAAACAGTCATGACAATTATTCCTACACTTTTCCTTTTAAGCAAATTTATGAAAAAGTGTTATATTCAGCACATATTAAAACCCATCTCTGTCGCGCAAGCTACATTAACTGTATAAACTACGTTAGTACATAAAACAGGTTTGAGGAGAGTGGAGAAAGTGAGAGGCATCAGCTCAAGTGGTGGTCATACTTTATAGTAAATCAAATACCTATCAGATTTGAGTCATTTGGTTCAAAAAGATCTCTTAACAACAAAACTAAGTTCTAAGAGCGTTAACCTAATTACCAAAGTAACATTCACACTGGATTTTTGAAACACCTGAACTATCCCAAGGGTCCATTCATAACCTGAGGCTGGAAGCCTGGGGGGGCAGGTAGTGATATCTGGAGAAGCTCCTCTCTAGAACCCAAAGGTTGTATGTATTTTGTAGAGGGAGAAAGGTAGATAATCTCAAGTAATTAGGGTCAAGAAAGAAGGTACTTTCTTAGGGCAAGAGGATCTATGTTTCTAAAGTTTTCTTTAGCAAGGAGCTGTAAGCTCACTAGGAAGAAAGGTTGGGAATGTGTGGGTCCATGTTTGAGAAGGTGGCTGATGGCAGTGTTAGTGGTTTTTGTGATTTATATTTATGACAGATATTCCTGATAAAGATAGGAAGTTAGTGGCATCAGCATTAGCTAAGCCAGCCCTCCCTGGAGAAAGTAAGAGCCCTTAGGGCCATTCTTTGTTAATGAAACCACACCAAGGCCAACATTAGAGGCAGATATTTTATCAGATCCTGAAAATAGTCCTTTGGTCCAGGTGGTGGTCCATGTACAGCCCTGTGTTGACCTCCACGCAAGTCTGTTTGATGAATGGTGAAGTGGAGATATCTCGATTGTGTCCACCATCAAGGAAGGCTGGGTAGTCTGTCATTCAGACGGTGTGGGATTCAGTAGACATTCTGGCAGTTTTTCATCAAGTCATGTTTGCAGATCAGAGCGTAAAGTTTTCCTGACACCTCATAGGTCCCTCTACCCAGGTGGCAGCCCATTCACAACGCATTCACTTGTAGGCCATGCCTCTTCCATAGCAAGAAGGATGTGAAGGGCACAGTGGGGTCGAGGGCCCCAGTACTCCCAGGGAGTGTGCTCAGGGAGCCAGCCTGTCTCCTAGGACCTCTCACTGATGGGATTTACTTCGTGACCTTCCTGGATTTGGTTTATTTCTGAAATCTCTTAAGTACACCAATCTTTGGGTTTGCTATCTGCAATTTCTATCTCTGGAAGGCAGCATCTCTCTTCTCTCCAGGAAGAAATCTTGATGCATCAAAAAGAAAAAGCCTGGTGTCTTGGGCTTTTTTTCCCCACAGGGTGATCCAACAGATTTTCACATAATCTATCTTCACTATAATTTCTCTTCTGTTTCTTGAATTCTCTGTGAACATCCCCTTCTTCAGCTGACAGCTTCTGTTCTCTCTCTTCTGGCTTATAAGTTTTCTGAGTCAGACCCCTTAACAGAATCTTAGTTTTCTGCTGATGGAGATCATTAAGAATCTCTACTGCCAGCTGCAAAATTTTGCATTTATTTTCAACTAGAGCTTTGGCTGCAAGCAGTGAAAAAAAGAATCATTTTCCAACGTTTTTCTTCCAGCTGATGCCTTGCTGACACCTCATTATTCGGCTTGGAATGTAAATGGTGTCTGTTTTCTTCAACTTTTGTTAATGTGGATTTTGGTCGCATTTGACTTTCCTGACTTTTCTTTCATCTTCTTACTGTGGTAATCTGCCAACCAAATCTTTACTTTTAAAATGATCCTGCTCATTTCATTCCCTATGATTTTCCTCCTCTCATGCAAAGATCATGATTAAATGGTTTTAGCTGCACAGCGGATTTATTGAGAACTTCAACTCCATTATTTTTCTAAGCCACAGCTTCTTCCCGAGACTTGAGATCTTAAATGATTCGCTCACCGATCCTAGTGGGTAGGGCTGGGAACACAGAAAAAGCTAGGGGCAGAAGGGGACCACTCTGCCCCCGTTGAACTGCTACCCTTCCTCTCCTTCTAGCTCCTGTCTTCCTTCCGTCTCTTTCCCTCACCCATCTGTTTTCTCACAGCTTAAGTTCACAGAAGATCTTGGTGTTTAGATTTCTAGCAGAGCTACTAACAATTTTATGTACTTTTATTGCTCTGGGTTTCACACTGTCTTTGCTGCCTTCTCCAGATCTTGTTCTTAGCTGCTAACTGAGATTCCACCCAAACCAGCACCACTATGATTCATGCAGCTCCCCACGGTCAGGTGACCAAGAATGACCCTGAGAGGGGTGCTGACCCACATCCAGGTGCATTCTGGCTCCAGGCCTCTCCAATCCCAATTTTCTTCGCTTCCGCAAGTGGCCTGGTACAAAGGTACCATCATGTCACGCAGATGCGTTCTCTTGAGTTAGGATGGTTGCGTCATTGCTGAATCTACCTCTGTAACTTGCTTTCACCTACAGTTTTAATTTGCTGCTACTTTCATTGACTCAAGTCTCCAAAAGTCCTCAAATACTTGAAAGCAGCTTCTCACGTGATACCTTCCCTTTTCTTCTGGTGTTAGTTTCCCTTCAGTGAGCTTTTGGAGTCCTCATAAGAGAATCTCTGGAGTCCTACTGAACAGCTGGGAGTATTTAGCACCAAACATGTATGTGTGTGTGTGTGTGTGTGTGTGTGAGAGAGAGAGAGAGAGAGAGAAAGAGAGAGAGAGAGAGAGAGAGAGAGAGAGAGAGAGGGAGAGAGAGAGATTCTTCCCTTTTTGTGGCTTCTTTCCTTCTGCTGCTTCATGTGCTCTGGGGGAGGTTGGCTCCCTTCCTTCCATCCTTGATTCCCTGTCACCCCTGCACGCAAAATCACATGCAGATGGGAGGTACTGAGCTCCTGGCAGGGTAAACCCAGCGGTGCTCCTTGCCCAAACAGCACAAGGGTTTGGTTGGCATGTCATTCCAATATCCTCTCTCTTTCGACTTGTGAATGGAAAAGCTTTAGTGTACATGTATCACCCAACAAAGCTTTATAAAGCTGCTTCTTAAGGCAGCTCTGTTTTCTGAACACTTCTAACCCCTACTGGGATATAACTGATTTAGAACAGGGTTATACAGTGACTTGCTCATACAGGGAATTCATTATGTCAATGAAATTGTTTAACCCAGGACATTATTTACACAGGGGAAAAAAATCAGGTGTGTTTGTGTGTGTGTGTATTTTCCCTTCCTAAATAGAGAACTCATTTTGTCTCAAAATCTAAGGCCCCATTTAAAATTTTTAGAGGACTACCTGACCTTTGCTCTCCACCCATGTGTTTTAGGAGCTCTCCTTTCACATGGGACCCTGGAGCAGGAAGCACTTTTTAATTTATATCTAAGTGATCAAAACAAAAGGGTCTGTCCTCAAGTTCATGGACAAGTCTTCTCATCACCAGTGTCACTGGCCAACAAGGTCAATATTTTCTGACTGAGTAAATAATGAAAATATACTGAAGAGAAAATTATTTAGAGATTTATTGAGTAGTATGTAAGTAAAGACTCAGAAATGAGAATTCCAACCATCAGGCAGAGGGCCCAGATGACAACTTCAGGTGCTCAAGGTCACACAACTATTCCAGAGGATAGCTGAGCACACCTAAGAGTACGCTACCATCTCCTCCATCCATATGGGGCTGGATGCCTAGATTCACAGGGGCATTTAGTACAGCCTGGGTCGGCTAGCACTTGCTTTATTGGTTGATGGGCTCATGGGTGGGAGGGTATAGGGACGGGTCTGGGCCAAGGGCACAGATCAGGGCACCTCTCACACTCTCCACAGAAGTGGGAGTTGACTATGGCAGCTATCACTTTACCATTGTTAGGAAAGGTGGTGTGTGCAGTGATTCAGAGTGAGGGAGCTGAAACACACCTGTGGTCAAACCCCTGTCTGTTATTGGTTGTGTGAACTTGGATAAGTGACGAAAGCTCTTTAGGCTTCATTTTATAGATAAGGACAATTAAGTAGGAAGAACATGCAAGGAATGAGCATAGAGCTGGCATGTACAAAGTACTCACTCAGTAAAACAGGGAAACACGACACTCATTCTCATAGTCATAGTTCTCTTCACTACTTGTATTTACTTCATGTACTTATTTGTATACTTATCCCGTCTTTTCCCCTAGAACGCAGTCCTCATAAGGGCGAGGACCATGGTTTCATATCCCTGTGTTGTTTCTCATTCCCCTCGATTACATGATATGGACAACTGTCATTTTCTGGGATTTATGGAAACAGCTTTGAAAGCATGGCCTTGAATCTCCTTTTGGCCCCTTTTTAAACCTTCATTTCCACTATGCTGTTGATCTGGCAGAGTGTGGATGTCGTCTACTTTCCACTCTGCTGTGGTGAGCAGACTCTACCTAGAAATGTGCCACGTTTGCAATTCCTTTTTAAAAGATAATAATAATAGTAAGAAAAGCATCATCCTTAAAATAAGTATGTCATTGTCTTTCTTAAGGTGCGCTTAGTAACAGCTTGTACACAAAAGGTCCCCTATGCTGTATGACTTCCTGTAAGGCAATTCCTCCTAAAACTTTCAGGCTGCTCTCATCCTCCAGCTCATTTACTCAGGGATTACATCTGTGTCTTAGAGAAAAATGTGATTATTTTCCATACCCTGGCCCTAGTGAGGAATAAAGCATTTCATCTGAGGAGCTGCAGCTGCAGACTCTATGCCAGGGGAAGACCAAATGTGAACTCATGTTATCCACTCAGAAAAACAAAATGGGCAGAGTCCTTCCTCTGTTGCAGGGTCCTCTGCCTTCATTTGTCAGAGTATCTAGAAGTAGATAATGATATAATGTCAGGATCCCACAAGGATCCTTGCCACTATTCCAGAGAGTAACTCTCATGATCAAGGTACGCGATTTTACTTAAGCTTTCAGAAAATAATAATCTATTGAACTGAAATTCTTTGATTTTTCAAATCGTTTTTTCCTCTGCCCTGAGCAATATTTCTATGAGTATTCCTATTTAAGCTTTAACTGCAACGAGTATTTATAAAATAAGATTTCATTTGAATATGCTAACCTCTCAGTATAATATACATCTTGATTTTTTAAAAATTAATTAGTTGATTTCTAAACATACACTCAATTTCTTGATATTTCCTATCTTGCTGTCTACATTTGGCTATTTTGCAAACATATAATAGCTTCACATAAGAGTGAATATAGGGGGTTTCCCTGGTGGCGCAGTGGTTGAGAGTCCGCCTGCCGATGCAGGGGACACGGGTTCGTGCCCCGGTCCGGGAGGATCCCACATGCCGTGGAGCGGCTGTGCCCGTGAGCCATGGCTGCTGAGCCTGCGCATCCAGAGCCTGTGCTCCGCGGCAGGAGAGGCCAAAAAAGAGAAAGGCCCAAAAAACAAAAAAAAAAAAAAAAAAAAAAGAGTGAATATAGTAAATTAATACGTTTTCCAATTGTTGGCATTGAAAGTAGTAGGTCAAAGAAAGTTTCAAGAAAAATGGGCAAAAATCCCTGGATTCTGGAAAGGGCAATTATAACAAAAACTGGGCTCAGACATGGTTTTGTTTCTCATTAGCTGTATGACTTTGGTCAAGTCATTTGACCCATGTGTTGTGATTTCTTTATTTGTGAAAGTGAAAGGATGATGCCTACCTCACCTTCCCTTTCTCACAGGGCTACTGTGCAGACCAAAGAAGATAAACTTTTTGAATCTGAAAGATTTAGCACACTTAGATGGAAATAACTTTTCAGAGAGGCTTTTGTACAGGAGGCTAGTTGACAGAGGTCAGCTTACCGCTTTTTAGTCATCTAGAACTCTAGGAACCTGACTGCTGTGATGACTACTGTGATCAGATAGAGTCTAGGCAGTCTGTTTACTGATATAGAACAAGGTCTGGAGCCAAACTGGGCTGCGAAAAGGATATGTTGGTCCCCATCTCTGGACCTAGAACCATGTATGCACTAGGGCTAAGCAAATTGAACAAAGCTCCCTGAGGTGGGGCAGGCTTTAGGAACATGAAATATTTGGTTAACCAAAGAACTCTGCCTTGCCAAGTGGTATTTACAATCCTGGGGTAGAGCCAAAAGGCTCTGGACAAAGGAAGGGAACAATCATATGACCAGAAGGCATGAGGTTCTAGGATCTTCCCAGCTTCGACACCTACCCTCAGTATGTATTTCTGAAGAAGGTGGGGGAGGTCAATTGAGGATGCACAGACAAAACCACTGGGAGAATAATATAGAGTTTTAGTTTGACAGGTTTTTTTTCTTTCCTCCCAACAGCATTTTGAAGATATTGTCCTATTGTCTCCTGACCTCTGTAATTGCCAATGAGAAATGCGTTGTCAGTCTGCTGGTCCTTCCATTGTAAGTAAACTGTATTTTCCCTTTGGCTGATTTTGAGATTTTTCGTTTTGTCTTTGGTGTTCTGAAGTTTCACTATGACATCACTAAGTATGGATTTATTTTTATTTATTTTGCTCAGGACTCAAGTTTCTTCAACCTGAAGATATGTGTCTTTCTTCAGGGATGTGCAGAAAAAAGATATTGTTGTACAACCACTATAATGGCAAAAATTAAAAATTATCAAGTTTTGGCAAAGATGTGGGAAAAATTCTCATAAGCTACTTATGAGAATTTATAAACTATTACAACATTTCTGGGCTGCAATCTCGGGGTACTAGCAAAACAAGATATATCCAAGAAATATAATCCAAGAAATATCTATCGTCTTGGAAATCAAAAAGAAGATATGAAATAATTCCTGGTTTGAAGAAAGAACAGAATTAAAAGCTATATGGAAATGGTCAACAGTATTAGCCAGACACAAACATGCTTGGGGAGGTAAGGGAGACTACTGATTAACCTGGGGTCTCTCCAAGGTTACAAGTCTTAGAAAACAAAGATACTTGTTCAGAGTCAATTTTTTATCTGGGTTGTACTGTGGTTTCTGCTCGTTTCTGACGTGGCAAAAGGGGGAAGAGTTAGAATGTACCCCTCCCTCTCTCCCAACTTTCCTTTGGTAACAGGTAAGAAAGCACAGTAGAAGATAATGGAACGTAGTAGAATGTGGAGGGATGTAAAATGGACAGTATTAGGTGGAGGGAAACTCAGAGCACAGGAGAGCGAGGGCATCGGGGCCGGCATTCTGCTGGGAGCTGGGGCGGCCAAGCACAGGCAGATGCCTGAAGCACCAACCAGGCCATGGATCTGTGTCCTTGAGAGAGCACAGCCAGACCTAGCCAAGCTTAAAGGGCAAGTGAGAATCTGGGGGCAATGCCAGGGGAAGTCCTGCTCGAGGTGTGGGGCTGGGTGAGAGGGAGTGCCAGAAGTAGGGAGGAAGTGTGCTAGACTCAGATGGGCTGTAGCTCAGAACGCCATACTCCCGGAGAGAGGAAGCAGGACGAGTACTGTCCCAAGGCAGCTGGAGGGACAGAGTGTCCTGGCTTCCTCACTTGGGGAGGCCACTTCTCTGTAGAAGTGGCAATAACAAGGCAGGGAATCAAACTACACAGAGCCTTCAAGTAGAAATGTTTCCTGCCTAAATTCAGGTGCTAAATGAACAACAAAAAGAGAACCTCTACCATGAACAGTTTCCAACGATTAGATACCTGAGGCCATTACATTCCTGGGAATAACACCAGGGGTGCCATGACAGACCACCTGAAAGAACAAATTAGTGGGCCAGCCCCACTCAGACCCAATGAGGAAACTTCACATTCCTTTAGCTCGTTTTAGATTTTGGTAAAGCCAGACCCCATGCTCCAAGTTTGCTGGGTTCTATCCTCCATATCATCCAGATAATACACAGTTACTACAGAATGTGACATCGAGGAGAGAGCATGGTGTGTATTAATTCATGTAAAAAATTGGATATCAGCACAGAAATGTTAATAACTAGAAATTACTGAATTCTCTATGTTGTCTGTTGTGGAAATAAAGGCCTCTGGGGAATGGATCAAAAATATCTGGAAATTACTTGAAACTGGTGAATAACTAAATGGAATTATAACTAAAATGTACTATAACCCAATTGTACTTTTTGTCTTTCAAGGGTTGGCTCCGGGGAGCACTACGCAGTGAATATTACAAAAATTACATAAAGCTCCAAAAGCTACTCTATGTAAATTTCTTGAGTGGGAATTCTCAACCATAATGTTTGGCATATTATTCTGATAATTCTATATCAGAATATAGAATTGTATAGTATATCAATTGATTTTTTGTTCTGACATTTTGACCGGTTTTGGTAAAACTGAGGTGTGTACCCAGAGTTGTCCTGATATATGCTTAAAAACCAGCCCTCTGGGTGGAAAGTCCTGGTTGATAGTGTTTGCCTATTTCCATGGTGTAAATACTTCCATTATGGCTGATTGTAAGCTACAAACGTGATATCACTGAGTGCAGAATTGGGAAGAGATGTGCAAAGTTGACCCTTGTGAGTCAGTACAGGACACTGTATATACCTATGGGCCTGTATGAAACTACAATTTTTTACTAAAAATGTTGCCCTGTAAATATATGAAGGCACTAATGAAAGAAAAAATATAAAGAGAAAATAAATTCCAATTGGGAGCTCAAATGGAAAAAACTGACAGAGGATTTTTTAAACTTTGTATTCTACATTTTATTATTATCTTTTATTAAGCAAACAAGCCATCTATGTGTCACCCTGAGTGTTCCAAAATCTTAGTTTCTTTGGTGTTCCCCTAGATGGAGGCTAGGGTTTCTCTCCTTTCAGATACTGGTGCTAAGACGATGCTGACCAAAGAATTGATGGGACCTGCTCACCGTGAAGCTAGTTTCAGGATGGCTGAGCTGAGGGTGGAGACAGAAGAAAAGATGTGGAGGCTTCTGAATTTGGGGAGGCAACACTGATATTCAGACTTCTGGTTTGGTATGATAATATATTGCTTTTAAGAAATTAATACTCATGGAAACAAGAAAAATCAGTTGTTCAAAAATTGAAAAAAAAAAAGAACGGATTGATAACCTCTTCTGTTAGAGCAAGCCAAGAAGAACTTATTAAAATTGAGATGAATTGGAAATACCAATGGACATGTTTTTAAAGAGGCTTTATCTGTTCCATCCCTACAGTGATTTATGCCGTTGGATATTTTTGCTGCCATCTGCCAAATTCCAGTTGGAATGTGGGACAAGCTTATTTGTGGAACTAGTGCTTGTGGGTTCTAAAACTATTCTCCAATGAAAGGAACAAATGCCCTTGGAGGATAGTTGACTCCATATTTCTGGGCAGGGAAAAAAAAAATCAGGATTAGTTTGTAGACTCTAGATGTTGAAAGAAAACAAGGTTGCATTAAGGTATCAGAGAGTCATAAATCCATAATGATGCAAAAGGGAAGATAAAACAGAATTGCCTGAAACACACACTCTCTGAAATTGTTTACTGAAAAGGCTGTGTATCAATTAATAAAAATTATGTGAAGCCTACACTTAAGTTTTTCTAAGCAACCGTTTGTTTTTGTTTTTTTGTTTTTTGTTTTTGCGGTACGCGGGCCTCTCACTGCTGCGCCACCAGGGAGGCCCTCTCCTGTAGTTTTTTGACACTGCCCTCCTTCTTCTTGGTTCTTGCTATCACCATCTGAACTCTGGGTGGCCTAACCCAGCCTTCCCTCCAGGTCCTGGGCAGTGGCTTCTTGATACTGAGAATCTGGACCATCTCTGCTCTGGCTTTGCTCCTCTACCTGAATTCTATTACATATGGGCTTCCATGCCGCCCTCCCAAGATACACACACAACATACTGATCATCTCTCATCATGCGCTCAGTCTCTCTCTCTGTATTCTTATATATAGCAGAGGGCGTTTTGCCCCAATGAATTCTTCACTAACATTATTTTTACACAGAATGGATCCCATAGTTTCTCATAAGAGCCGGTGACATTTTGGAGTCAGAAATATCCTCATGCACAGTTGTCATCTGAGTCTATAAGACAGTGAAGGTTGTAAAACCACTCCCTTCATCCAGACCTGCAGAACAAGTACAGACATTAGACTTTATATAGTCCAACATGGCTAATTTATAGGTGAAAAACGGAGTCCCTGAGAGGGTAAATGATCTGCCCTGAGTGTCTCAGAGAAACTGTGATGAAGGCACACACCCAGACCCATTGTTCAAAACTCTTTCCATCGTGAAGAGCAATTTAGTAAGTGACATCATTCTGGAGGCTATGAGGACAGAGTTGAGCAGGGAGAGACCAGCAGGAAGAATATACAGGAGGCTGTTTAAAAGTCCAGAAAGTAGTTGAGGGAATGGACTCTAATGTCAAAAAAGCAGAATATATCTGTAAGAGTAAATCACCTCACCAGCAAATGACACAAAGACCCATCTGCCCATCCCTACACTCCCCAGGGACCAGGCATTCCTAGCTGAGGCAATACCGTATATGGTCATGCAGAGGCCGGAAGGTGGTCTCCGAGTGATTAGCATGGATGAGGTTTAGGAGGCATGAAGAAGCAAAGCAGGAGATAAGGCCACTTCCGTAGAATTAGGACTTCCCTGCAAAGTCTGGAAATGTTCATTGTACCTAAGAACTCAGCCCGAGGTGAAGTTCCAGAAGAGGATCCAACACATGGTGGAAATATTGAGAGCCCAGTAATAAAAGGAGTGCAAACACAATCACCCACGGCTTCTGTCTGTGAATGAGGAGCCATACATAACACACGGGGCAGAACCATGGAGAACCATGATGGAAGCCACGAGGAGGCCCTGGAGTAAGGTGTCCCCAGACCATGGGCAAACCATAGAGCAGTACTGCTAATGCAGAGGAACTCAGGGAGCAGCCCCTAGAGTGCCATGGTACGCCCACTAGACCGAGCACACACAGAGTCTTAATGATACCTTACAGCACCAGAATCAACTCACCACACGCTGGACACAATTAAATGTTTAATCACAACCAACAATGCTTCCAAGTGGGGTTTCTGGAATAAACTAAATTGTTCACATGCCCACCAGCCACTCACCCATCAGCACACACCGTATAAACACCATTTCCCTCCTTCCACTGACATGTGTTAAAGATTTATTGAGCTATGCCCTATCAGGTATTTCATAAGATATCACATTACCTTATTTATTCATAATGTAGCAATTTAAAATAGCATTTTAGATGAGAAAAGAGTAAAGTTCAGAGACTCACCCAAAAGTCACATAGCTGATATTTAGAGGATCTGAGACTTTGACACCCATGCAAGTTCTATTCCCCATCTCTCTTCTCCTGGTCAATCTCAATGAACTGACTTGTGTCCACCCAGGAGGCCTTAGGGGTGTCTTCCCTCGGGACAGGCGATTCCTGCTGTTGCTGCCCTCTCTCCCCCATGTAAGGGGCCAGGAAGCTCCTACATGCTGTCTGGCCAGTGGTGGCCACTGGTGGTGAGTCACGGGGTGTTGTAGGGTAGTGGGATGACCCAGCTACTCCCCACTTCAGATCCAGGTAGGCCAAGACTAAAAGCCACAGGCCACAGCTTCAGATGGGAATATCTGTATTGAGGAGAGCCTGGTGCTCAGCCCTTTCTGGCCAGGCTCCTGGTTTGCACTGGATCCTGAGCCCCACAAGGCGTACTCCACCATCCTCTGCTTCGTAGGCATGAAAAATAGTCATCATTTCCTGAATGCTTACTATGTGCCAGGCACTGATCTAAGCCTTTTAGATATACTTAACTTTCACAATGACCCTTTGAAATACATAGCTTTATTACCCAAGTTTTGTAGAAGAAGAAATAAATCAGCCTGGAAACATTAATAACTTGCCCAAGATTTCATAATTAGTCAGGAGTGAAGCTGGGATTTGAACCCAGCAGCCTGGATTCTGGCTTTCTTGACTTGCATATTGACCTGCCATCCCCTGGGGTTCTTGATTTTGCCAACTTGACCAACTCCAGACACTGACCTCTTCTTCCTGGTTTCAACTCAATGATTCACGGACAACGTGGGCTCCTCAGTCTCCAGTTGTGATCCTGTGGTTTTTGAACTGATGATGCCCTGCAGCTGGACACTTCCTGTCCCCTAAGTTTCCTGATGCTCACTGGCAACACTGTGCTTAACCCTTTGGAGGATTAACTAACCCCTTGTTCCAGCTGAGACCTACTCCAATGTTGAAAAGAAGGACTAACTAGTTCTAAAGCCAGGAATGTCCTGAATTGCTGTTTGCTGGGTGAATGTCTGTCTAGACTATTTCCCATCTGTAAAAAGCCCTGCCAAAATCCAAATAGAAAATATGGGTTTACTGTGCTTTGTGTCGATTGCATGTATTATTTAGGCTATACTAGGCTGAAGTAACAAACACTGATTGATGGATCAAAGACAATCAAAATTCATGCCTTGGCTCAGGTGACAGTCCTGGGCAGGTGTGTGGATTGGCTGGACCCCTCTCCCCCACATAGGCATTAAAGGACCTAGGATGAGAGAGGCCCTGCCATCCTCAGAACAGGGCTTCCAAGGTCACTACTGTCCTGTTCTTCCCAGTCAAGTGGAAGGAGGAAAGAGTATGGAAGAATGCAAAGGAAGGGTTTCATGGACCATGGCCACAAATGGCACATACAACTTCTGTTCACATCCCCTTGGCTGAAAATCAAACTGCAAGGGAGGTCGGGGAGTGCAATCCAGTTGTATGCCCAAGAAGAAGGAAAACAGATTTTGGTGAACAATAAACTGTTCCTGTCACTCTACTTCTGATAAGTAATAGTCTGCACATTCATATTTTGACTTTCTTCTTCAGTTTGCTCTTCTGCATTTTCCTGAATTCAGTTTTTATTTCTATATTTACTTTTCTACTTTACTGTGTTTTTTCTTTAAGTCTTCTATGGAAGGTGGCAGAAAAGAAATTTTTTTTTTTTTGGCGGTACACGGGCCTCTCCCGTTGCAGAGCACAGGCTCCGGACGCGCAGGCTCAGCGGCCATGGCTCACGGGCCCAGCCGCTCCGCTGCATGTGGGATCTTCCCGGACTGGGGCACGAACCTGTGTCCCCTGCATCGGCAGGCAGACTCTCAACCACTGCGCCACCAGGGAAGCCCAGAAAAGAAATTTAAAAAAATGAATGTAGTAGAATGTAAATCAATGAAGTTAGAACACACGCTCTCACCATACACAAAAATAAACTCAAAATGACTTAAAGACTTAAACATAAGACACGACACCATAAAACTCCTAGAAGAGATCATAGGCAAAACATTCTCTGACATAAATCGTACCAATGTTTTCTTAGGTCAGTCTCCCAAGGCAATAGAAATAAAAACAAAAATTAACAAATGGGGCCTAATCAAACTTACAAGCTTTTGCACAGCAAAGGAGACCATAAAAAATCCAAAAAGACAACCTACAGAATGGGAGAAAAGATTTGCAAGCAATGTGACTGACAAGGGCTTAATTTCCAAAATATACAAACAGCTCATATAACCCAACAACAAAAAAACAAACAACCCAATAGAAAAATGGGCAGAAGACCTAAATAGACAGTTCACCAAAGAAGAAATACAAATGGCCAATAGGCACGTGAAAAGATGTTCAACATTGCTAATTATTAGAGAATTGCAAATCAAAGCTACAATGAGGTATCACCTCACATGGGTTAGAATGGCCATCATTAAAAACTCTACAAATAATAAATGCTGGAGAGGATGTGAAGAAAAGGGAACCCTCCTATACTGTTGGTGGAAATGTAAATTGGTGCAGCTACTATGGAGAACAGTATGTAGGTTCCTCAGAAAACTAAAAATAGAATTACCATATGATCCAGCAATCCCACTCCTGGGTACATATCCAGACAAAATTCTAATCCAAAAAGATACATGCACCCCTAGTTCACAGCAGCACTATTCACAATAGCCAAGACATGGAAACAATCTAAATGTCCATTGACAGATGAATGGTTAAAGAAGATGTGGTACATATATATAATGGAATACTACTCAGCCATAAAAAAGAATGAAATAATGCCATTTGCAGCAACATGGATGCAACTAGAGATTATCATACTAAGTGAAGTAAGTCAGACAGAGAAAGACAAACACCATATGATATCACTTACATGTGGAATCTAAAATATGACACAAATGAACCTATCTGCAAAACAGAAATGGACTCACGGACATAGAGAACAGACTTGTGGTTGCCAAGGGGAAGGGGGTTGGGGGAGGGATGGAGTGAGAGGTTGGGGTTAGCAGGCATAAGCAATTATATACGCAATGGATAAACAACAAGGTCCTACTGTATAGCACAGAGAATTCAGTATCCTATGGTAAACCATAATGGAAAAGAATATAAAAAATGAATGTGTGTGTGTGTGTGTGTGTGTATGCATAACTGAATCACTTTGCTGTACAGCAGAAATTAACACAACATTGTAAATCAACTATACTTCAATAATAATAATAATATATATATAAATATAAATGAATGTAGTAGAAAATGACAGAGTATAAAATGATTTCTCTTATATACATAGATGGGAAAGAAAAGGGGAAGATAGCAAGTTTTTGCTTTTGTTTTTGTTCCTGAGGAAAGGCCTACATTTGGGTGACATTTGCCAAGATTTTACAGATCTTAGGTCATACCCTGGACACAGTTCCCTTCTACACAGATATTCCCTTAATTGTAATATGGGTAACCGGATTCCCTTCTTGTGGTTATGCACATTATAGATGTAGATGACTGAAGAATGCCAGTCCATCCATGCTTATCTGGAATTTTAGTTACGATTTTTTTCATGAAGACAGAGCAAATAAAAATCATTATATTTATAAATATTTTGTATAAAAAGAACATTAAATGTAGGGTCTTTGTAACAGCTTTAAGTATTATTCATCACTAATTAATATATTCTATTCTGCCTTCAGACTTAAGTCCAGAATAAAGATTTCTGGACTTGAATTTCATTAATAAGATGTCAAATTAATTATTAGGAATTCACATAAGGGAATAATGTATAATACTTGGAAAATGAATGAAAGCTTTATTCATTATTATTGAATAATCTCCAAGACATATAAATGAAGAAAGCAAGGTCCAGGGAAACCGAGATGATATAGAAGCCTAGTTTAAAGAGTAAGTCCTGGTTTTTATTTGTAACAATTCCTGCTCATTTTCAGATTTAGGGGAATGGTAACATGGGTAGATGGTGGATCATTTTTACTTCCTTCCCAATGATAAAGTCAATACTTTTGTGACAGCCACATAATTGGGTTTCCATTCAGGGATTTCTGGGAGAGAAAGGATCAAAATAAAACTCTTTGAAAAAAAAAACACCTGGAATTCCAGTATGAACCTGTCTGTGTGAGACAGTAAGTAATCTTCTTCTCTTGTGTATCATAAGAGCCTGGGATTGTTTACATTCTGCTCTAGGCTACTGAACCAAGTCAGCCAGAAAATAGCCATTGAAGAGCATGTTTTGGACTGAAAATCATCAACAGCCTCTGTGATTAGTGAAATAACTGGAGAGGCTGTCTTACTGGTTTGTGGCAGAGAATGACTCAGAGTGACATTGTGGTTATAATGGAAAAGGCACAATATTAAAGGTCAGTTCTATCTGCGGGGATCAGGGCATCAGTTCTATCTGTGTATTGAGCTCAGGATATTGGCTCTGTCTCTCAGCATGGCAGTGAGGATCCCATCAAATGAGGTAGTAAATATGATATGTAAAATGCAAGATCAATAGAGTTATTACTTTTATTGAATATATTTATATTTAATATTATTTTATATGATATTTTTAAAAAAATCAGTGGTCACAGATCTCAATTTTCTTGTGTTCTTTACTGTCAGCATGACTTGACAACTAATTAGTCAAAACCACCCATGAAGGTTGGCAGACTTATGCTTCAAGGAGAACTACCCCACACTGTAACTGACTGTGTAATAGCAGTATTTTTTTCATGTTTTTTTTCAAAGTGCCTTGAAATCAATTGTGTTAGTCAGAGTTCGCCAGAGAAACAGAACCAATAGATTGTGTGTGTGTGTGTGTGTAATATATATATGGAATTGGCTTGCCTGATTATAGAAGCTGACATCTGCAGCTGTGAGCTGAGACCCAAGATTGCTGATGGTGTATCTAGTCTGAGTCTGAAGGCCTGACAATCAAGAGAACTGATATTGTGGGTTTCAGTCCCAAAGCTGCCATGTTCAAGACCCAGGAAGAGCCCATGTTTCAGTTCCACACCAAAGGCAGGAAAAACTGATGCCCCAGCTCAAGAGTCAGGCAGGAGGAGTTCCTCCTGAGAGACTGTCAGCCTTTTTATTCTCTCCAGGCCTTCAACTGATTGGATGAGGCCTACCCACCCTAGGGAGGGAAATCCACTTTACTCAGTTTACTGATTCAAATGTTAATCTCATCTAAAACACACTCACAGACATACCCAAAATAATGTTTGACCAAATATCTGGGCATCCTGTGGCCCAGTCAAGCTGACATATAAAATTAATTATCACATCAGGTAAGTCTTGTTTTAAAATCATCTAGTTGCAAAGGTAAATAATGACTCATTAAACTATAATTTTTAAAGTCCTCAGTTCTAAAAGAACAGGGGTTATTTCATTTCCCCCAGACTTTGTTTTCCAAATAAATAGCCATTAGAGGGAGCTCTGGTTGCAGCATAGAAACAAAATTATCCTTCATGAATTGATAATGTTAACTTGAAACTGTTTCCAGGTTTTAATGGAGAGACAGAGAATATATATATATATATATAACCCAAAACAACACTAAACTAAGAGGTATTAAGTATGCTTTAGCATCACGATTTTGTATATCTGAACTGAGTGAGACCAGACTTGCTTCATGGAGTGCAAGAGACGAAATGATACAGCGACAAAGCTGGGTGGAATGGGATAGGCTCTGAGCTTGAGTTCCAGCCATGCCACGGAAGCAGCTGAGTGCCCTTGAGTCAGTTGCTTCCCATCTCTCCTGGCCTATTTCCTCCCCTGAACAATGAATATGACAGAGATTAGTGTTTATCACACATTGGTATCTGTGGATGGGAGAATTTTAAAAAATTTTCTTTTCCCAAAAGATAACCTTGAAAATGTTATGTTCTTAAAAGCTGATGCTTTTGAAAGAATTATCTTAAGCATACTCTCAGTCATACGGATGATACACTCACAGTCAACCCAGCTGCTGCCATGCAGTTTATGAGCTATGTTGACATTATGTGGGTACCAAGTGATCCCTGTCTTGAAGTGACAGCACTGAACTTTTAATCTGTTGCTAAGCCTCTTCTGGATGACTTTAGGTTGGTGTTGTCAAAATGACAACAGTTGACTTATCACCATTGTACCGATAAAGACAGATTTTCTCTTTCGCAGAGATAATATTGAAATTGAAATATTCTATGACAATGCAATTGAAAGCACTGTCATAGAATAATATTTTAGAGTCATAAGTCATCTTGCAAACCGAAAAGGAACCCTCCTACACATTGGTGGGAATGTAAATTGGTGCAGCTGTTACGGAGAATAGTATGGAGGTTCCTTAAAAAACTAAAAACAGAGTTACCATATGATCCTGCAATCCCACTCCTGGGCATATATCCGGAGAAAACTATAATTCGAAAAGACACATGCACCCCAACATTCACCGCAGCACTACTTCCAATAGCCAAGACATGGAAGCAACCTAGATGTCCATTGACAGATGAATGGATATAGAAGATGTGGTGTGTGTATATATATATATATATATATATATATATAAAATGGAATATTGCTCAGCCATAAAAAAAGAATGAAAATGGAGGTATTTTAGACTGAGGAGCACATATGTATTTTTTCTTGATGGATTTTTTTTTTTTGGTACATTGAGAGGAACACATGATTTCACATCACTACTTCTGAAGACCCTGTTGGGAATGAGAGAGGAAGCATTGGCTCTGCACAGATATGTACACATGCATGTACCCACACATACATGCAAAGGTACTGAACGAGTTGTTACCCCCATCTTATCCAAACTTCCCTTTCTCACCAGTATGTACAGCCTACTGCTGTGAGGAGGTAAAAGGAAGAGAATGATGGAGAAAGAAAGAGACAGGGGAGGCAGGAAGGGAAAAGGAGCAGCAAGGCATGGACCTGGGAGCAGCGGGCACTCCGTCTGAAGTGAAGAGAAACACAGGATACTGTGGCCTCCCTTTGTCTTCACTCCACATATTAATTAAAACTGATAGACATGGCCAAGTGCAAGTTTCTGAGCATCCGGTGCCTGTACTGAGCTTGAGGGTGTGTTTCATGTATTAAACCCACAACCACAAAGCCTTCGACTTCGAAGTTCTGCAGAGCTACACGAAACCCTCTGCTCTCCCCTATTGTTACCCTTTGTGGATAAACAGGGGCTGAAGCACAAGTAGCCTTTGGCTTTCTTCTCGGTTGGGCGCAAGCCTGTTCAGCCACAGTTTGATGGTTATTATTAACGTATCTCATCTAATCTAAGATTCCTTCAACTGTAAGTCATACCATTATTTTATGTGCCACTAAAAAAGAGAAAAAAAAACCACTGTCAAGTACGCTAGGACACAGCCTTAACAATGTTGCCGCTCAATGCATGGATGGGGCACAAGAGCTTGCTGGTGCTTCGAAATGCCTTTTATCTGTTCTGAGGGACTTGGCAATCTCTCCTGCCTTTGGTCACACTGTGCTGGTGGGCAATAAGCCATCCTTGTGCATTTATCTCAGTAACAAGATGTACCTCCATTTCTTCTACCTGAGGGTTTCTAAAGCACTTGGTTATTGCTTCGAAAGAAATATGAGATTGCAATCATTCCTTTAACAAAAATACCGGCTTCATTAATATAAAATATATACTCCACTGCTCCACTTCCATGTCTTTCTGCAAACACAATGACTTTTTTGCTTGCCAAATTACAGCGAAATCTTTCTGAAGATATTTTCAATAACAAATTCAACATTTGTAGCTCTGACAATGCATATAACTCAGTTGAAGTGACAACATCAGGAACAGCCCTGGCCAAGTTTGTTCATGATAACTACAATGATTCTAGCTGCCAGACTGTGAATTGTGAGACACATCCTGATTTCACAAATGTTAAACTATGAAGAAAAAACCACATGTTTTAGAAGCAAAGAAATACCTTAGATCTGCTTCATTTTAACAGTTATGCTTTTCCTCCTTGAGCACCTTCTCCAGCAGCTCTGCCTTCCACCAACAGCCCTCTCACCTGGCCAATGTGTGCCCGCACCCCTGAGACCCAGCATCGGTTCAGGGGACGGTAGGTGCTGGGGCAGCCTCCTGCCCTCGGCGGCAGCATCGCTGGCATGACCGCACATGCCGCTGTCACTGACCTTCATGGTGGGGATACAGAGCTGTCTTGTTCTGGGCACACAGAGCAGCAAGAAAAAGAATCCTCCTTGTGGAGGTTTAAGAAAAGGGGGATTATTTGTGAGGCCTTAACAGGCAATTGCACAGGCTTCCAAGGGCTGAAAATAAAGTCAGCCAGGCTCATGGGACAGAGGTCTCTAACTCTTGGCCCATAAGATTCTCCCATTTCTGCTTCTGATTCCTCCATGTAATAGACACTCAGTAAATGCTTGAAGGACTGTGGCTCTGGCTCACCATGGCAGCAGCATGGGCCCGACGCTCCACAACACAGGGTCTAGTCACAGCGTCTGGGTTTTGTAATTCACATTCTCAATAGAGAAACCTACGACTCAGCCCAGCCCATGGATTTGCTCTCCCCACCATCTTTCCCCACCACGGGGTCAGATGTTCATCTCTGGTCAGCTCTGGCCAACCTCAGGCTATCCCTTCAGTAGGAACTGTGGGAGGGGTCACTTCTCCCCACCACCAAATGCTGTGGGCAGAGAAGTAACAACTGGCTGACCTGGTACAGGATTCGTGCAGCTTTTAATCTTTCATCAGAACCCCTGAAAGATGCTGCATGGGCCTAGCTCAGTACTCTATTAAATCATCTCAAGGCAAAACTCAGCTTCCATAGAAGCTGAACTGTGGTGACCAGGCCACATCTGGCTGAGAAGCTATGATAAAGGAAGAGAAGAAGGGACATGGGTCTTATTCTATTACTGTTTTCAGTGATGCCACTTTTTGTTTAATGTAGACCTACATAAACCTATCAAGCATGGATGCTTTCCCTATGAACCAAAAAGGTATCTAAGGTTACAGCCTACCCCACCTGCCAGAGCCTCCATATGGAATTCTGTGATCCCAGAAGTGATAAACAGTGGCAAAGTGAGGGTGGGATGGATATGGGGACTGGAGAGGTACTTCCATGGGTTTCTTCCATGGACATGGGTATGTCGGTGGGTAGGTGTACTTTACAGCAGAATATTTCTCTTTAAGGATTTATCACAGGGTTTCTTTCAATGAGCACATTTATAGGGTGAGTCCTGTCACAGGCTGATTGCAGCTTCCACCCAGCACTGGCATTGCCTGAGGGCAGATGTCCTGGTAGAGTAAATAGGACACCAGCCTCACAGCAAGAAGTCACCTCTATCATAGAACAGCGCTACGACCTTGGTTAGTGTCCTGGCTGAGGCCACACTTCCAACCCCCTCTCCATAGAATGTGGGGAGATGGTGGCTTCTTGCCCAGCTGCCAGGATCCCCGCTTACAAAGAATGCTGTGCTGGAGAAACGAAGGTCCTCACACTCTTATCAGTGCTATTTAAATGTGCTTGGCCGAGAGCCTTGCCCATTATAGGATTTCTGCCTCGGTGCCCAAGGCATTCTCTGCCCAAAGATTCTGGTACTGACAGTATATTTTGTTGCTGGCAGAGGCAGAAGAAACCAAGCAGGCTCTCTTTGGCCCAAAAGACCTGAGAGTCCTGGGTTTCCTGCAGATGCTCACTCTAGAGAAACACCACATTCCAAGTCAACGTCCAGATGTTCACCAGCTGGGCCAGTGTGATCAGAAATGCAGAGACAGCCAACCACAGATATGTCTCCAACAGCCCTGCCGTGAGTTTCTGGGTCCAGAGGGACACAGGGTCCCCTGCTGTGGGCAGATTCCTCCTAGCTGGGCCACTGGATACAAGTTTTCTACCAGCCAGTGGCTGAGCTCATGAAAGGAAGCAAATGACGGCATTTATCACCAGCTACTCCTTCCAGTGGTGGGGAATTCTCAGGTCAGGCCCTTTCTGACTCTATAGAATGTTTCTCCGAGGAGGTGGGGAGGCATCGCTTTAGAGGATGCTGTGAGGGGCATTAAGGGGCCCCTCACTCATCCTCACTTATTTCTCTAAACCTCATCTTGTTCAGAAAGGAGATTTGAGGGCAGTCATAGAAATATGAGCAACACAAAAGAATAAAAAGAAAAAATTGTTTAAAAGAAAGAATAAAAGTAAAAGAAAATCAGAGCGAAGGAAAATGACAGTGAGAAAAAAAGTGAAGGCTGATGGGGCAACACCAGAGCACAGTGTGTTTTCTCTGATGACTTGGTAAAAATTGCTAATCACGGGCATTTAATGCCTCACATTTGGGGGAGGACACGGATGCTCCCTACCCCGGCCCCAGGGATGGGCAGAGTTCAGTTCTGCGTTGAGGCTGGGTTGTTCTCCCTTCCCCCTTACTTTCTGGCCTCTCTTCTCCCCCAGGGGTAAGCAGACTGCTGCTGCCACCCGCTGGAAGCTGCCTCAGGTAAACTTTCAGAATAAAAGGATGAAGGTCAGGGTCAGGGGGTTAACCCCGATCTAGAAGCCCAGATCCTATTAGGGGCCCTGGTGAGGAGAGAAGTCGGGGAGCCTGGTCCCAGCTAATCTGCTCCCCGGTTTCTGCAGCAGCACATTGGGGTCCCTTCTCCGACAAGGCTGTGGCTCCTGGGGTCCCAGGGCCGGGGAGGGTGTGGAGGTGGCCCAGTAAAGGCCAACCTCTGTAAAGCAACGCGACTTTCTAGCTGCGTAACACTCAGCCAGTTGGTCAGTCTTCTCAAACCTAGGATAGCGATCTTTAGAGTGAAATAAGTTAACGGGTGTTAACTCGTTTACACAGGCCTAGTGAATTAGTTGAATAAGATCCTGAACACAGAAACTCCTGGTTGATTGGAAACTTAGCCTTTCGGTACTAGAAGGAGAGAGAGACAAGGGATCTGCCAGGGAAGCCATGTGACATAAGAGTTAATGGCTGGAGTGCAGGAGGCAGGGCCCTTTCACTTACTTTGGGCAAGTTTCCAAACTTCCTTTAGTCTCAGTTTCCTCCTCTGAAAAATGGGAATAATCATAATTATTTCCATTATGATTTCTGTGGGGATTCAATGGCCCGGTTTAGGAAAGGTGTTTAGAACTCCAATTGTTACAGTAAGCGCTCAGAGAACATAAACTATTACTATTACAATCACTGACATTTGTAAGGGAGGAAATCATTCATTCTCCACGGTGCCCGGGGATGTTGTATACCGCCCCCCCCACCCCCGGCGACTCCCTGCACAGAGGGAAGATACACTGTTCTCAGAAGCAGAGCGTGGAAAGCCAGGTTCACAGAACTGGCAAGACTTTTTGTTGGAAACTGATCTAATAGTACTCATAATTCACTTTCACTCATTCAGGAGACAGTTGTGGCTGAAGAAAAGAGTAATAAGGAAGAAAACATCTATCTGATGAGTTTGCCCTGTGTCTTGGCCAACTCTCTGATTATCTACTCTTTCTGCGGAGCTGCTTCATTTACTTGGTGGTGATGGGATCCTGGGAAGTTTCCACAAAGCAGCATGACAGCTCTGGAGGACATGGAGGGAAGAATTAGGGCTGAACACCCTTTTCTGAAGATGAATGGTACGTGCAAACACAGAAGGTGAACCAGCTCTGTCTTAGAGGTTGAAGCAGAGAAAGCCTGGATTATCCTATATCTTTAAAGAAGTGGGTGGGACTGCATTAAGAAATAGATAAGGCTGATTTATAATTCACATTAATTTTTTTTCCCTAGAAGATGCTTAGTTTAAGAATGCTGAGGGGGAATTATTCTGTTGAGAAGATTAAACAGCTTTCCTATAATCTCATTTACACTATTCCAGCGCTCAGCAAACGATTTCTTCATGTAAAGGCATTTGCTGGATGCCGTGGTGAGGGGGATATAAAAAAAAAAATGCCGTGGCCCTGCCCTTAAGGCAAACTTCTTCTTGGGATACTTTTAAATTATCCTTAGTAGGCTCAAAATTAGTACTACCTGCTCACTCTTCTTTGAAAGATGATGGGTAAACGAGGGCCTCTTCCTGTCGCTAGGAGTAAAACCAGGTTATTTTGAGCTGCACGAATCAACAGGAGAAGGAAAGTGAGCCGACTTCATGTGTGTGTGTGTCTGTGTGTATAGTGTGTATAGTGTGTGAGTGTGAGGTTCACTACCATGTACAGGGCCTAGCACACAGTGGGCTGGCTCTCAGTGAATGTTTGCTGAATGACTGAACACTGTGTGTGGACAGGAATTTCTGCATCCCTGGGAGCATGTATGCTTTTCCCTGGGAGGTGTGACAGGGTCTGCAAAGGACTGGGAAGATGGGACAGGATTTAGACAGCAGCCAAGGTTGTCTAGCAGTTCAGGGCCAAGGGACTCAGAAAAGATCCTGCAGTCAAGGT
This sequence comes from Monodon monoceros, assembly GCF_005190385.1. NCBI lineage: Eukaryota > Metazoa > Chordata > Mammalia > Artiodactyla > Monodontidae > Monodon > Monodon monoceros. Next base: position 59,660,398 of record NW_021703780.1, on the reverse strand, counting down.
GAGAAGGAGGAAAAGTTCAGAGTCCAACTGCCCTGACATGGGATTCCAGCTTTGTTACTTATGAGCTGTGCGACCTGGTCACCTGGCCTTTCTGAAAAGGAGGTTGGTGACAGGTGGACTTCCTGGAGGAGGATGGGCCCCTTTTTCCTAGGCAGGTGTCTTCAATGGGCAGCAGAGCCCAGGATTCCCTTGGCTGGAGCGGAAGAGATTCAGGGCTAGGAGTGTGCTGAGGGGGGCAGAAGCGGCCCCCGCATGCTGTGAGCTGGCCCAGCTTCCCATAAGGAAACAGGGCATGCTCCCAGAGGGACAAGTATTATACAAAGGGCTCTCAGTTTCTCAGGCAGCTGGAAGCCTGGGGTTTGTGGGAGGTTTGAGTGGGGCCAGGTGGAGAAGAAGGGATGCTGGCAGGTGCTGCCTGGAAAAGTCTTAAATTCCACAAGGACAGAACTGAACATTTGTCTCCCCACCTTCCCCAGAGCCCAAGTCAGGAAAGGAGAACAATGTTATTCTGGCTTAAAGTATGAAGTCATCTTATATCCCTTCCTCTCCTCATCTCCCATGTCAGACACCCAGTCACCAAGGCCCATCACCTCCACTTCCTAGAGCCTGCTAGAACTATCTACTTCTCCTCTGCTGTACCATTGCCACAGTCCACGGTCCCCACGGAATACAGTCTCCAGGCACGGGAAACATGACTTGTCTTTTTAAGAAACCTCTTCCCTACGTCGGCTGTTTCATGATCCCCGTCTTTCATAGAATTCTGACCTGCGTGAATGGGCCCTGCCTCCTGTCCGGATGCTCTACCCCACTTCACTGAGCAAAGAGTTCCAGAAACAGAGACAATATCCTCTTCTAGACGAGCTTTGTAATAAAACCAGGTGTCTCCCTTCATGTTACAAAAAAGAGCCTCTGGTGAAAGCTTACTATAGTCAAGACACTGGCACATAGTGCTCTATGCCTTATCTTATTTCATCCTCACTACAACACTGAACTTTAGGGACTTCTACCGCTCCCATTTACAGATGGAGATGCAGGCGGAAGTTACATAATGTTACCCAGATCAGTTCACTAGTCAGTGACGGCGTCAAACCAGCCAGCCTGACTCCACAAAGGGAAATTGTGCCTTCCCTCCTGTCTTGAATTGATCACCTTCGATGGTTGGTCCATGAGCACATATTTGACTGACACATTAACCAATTTGTCTCTTGAAGCAAACCTGGGAAGCGGGGAAGTCAGGGAATATTATCCTTATTTTTCAGAAAGGCAAAGTGAACTCAGATATAATCTCTAAATAGTAACCACGACGATGATAATAATGACATTATGCCGAGTGGCTAACACGCACTGCAGAGCACGCTGGCCTTGCCAGGGCAACACTCCATGTGGACCATGTGTGCAATAACTAAGGTCACACGGGTACTCACCCAGGAGAGGAGCCCGGCCAGATTGCAAGGGGACTGTCCAGGGGCAGAAGACAGGGGCAGAGAAGACCCAGAGCCCACAGTTCTTACACCCAGAGGCGACCTGGGAGGACGGGAGGGAGTGAAATAACAAGGGCTGACTGGCCATACTGACAGTACAAAGTATCACGCATACAAGCCCCAGCATCTCCCAAATGGTCCTCGCTTGTCAGGTGGGAGTTCTGATGTCTGGCTTGGGTTGTTTGTCCTCTTATTTACAGACAGTGCTGTAAGTCTGGGGAATCACCACCTGCACGTTGGGCTGTGGTGACCAACATCTTTCCTCTCCTCTGGGAAACTTCTACACTTAGTAATTCCTTTAATGTTTGGTCTCAGGACCCCTTTATACTCTTACAAGTTATTAACGACCCTAAAAAGAGATTGTTGATATGGGCTATTTCCACTGATATTTACCATGTTAGAAATGAACAGCAAAAAACATAAAAAATATGTATTAATTCATTTAAAAATAATAACCCCTTACATGTTAACATAAATGCTATCTTTTTATAATAAATAACTGTATTTTCCAAAACAAAAACTACTTTACTAAGAAGATAGGCCCTTTTATATTCATGAACTACTGTTGGTGCCAGGATGCAGAGTTTGGCTTTAATAGTTTGTGATTTTGCAGGAATTCTACTGAAACCATTTCAGACCTCCTTTTTTCTCAGCACTTAGATTATATTTAGATACATTTTAATGGATTTCTTTGGATGCTCAATGCCAGCATCTACACTTCCAATTAATTGTGTCAACTCTGCAGTTCCTGCAGGCTAACAGTTACCTGCAAAATGTGCTTTGGCCCGTTGTAATTAATAACGTGACCTTCTGAAACGGGAACCAAAAGCTTCTGGAGCAGGAAAATTGTTCACCTGAATTCAGTGGATGGTGGCCAGAGGCAGGCCTGAGCTGCAGCGTCTGTCAGTAGTGAGGCTGAAAGTCAGAGCACCTAAGAGAGACGTGTGAGGGCAAATGCAAGAGGAGAAGGAGAAAGCAAGGAAATCCATAAATCAGGAGTGATGTTTATGTTTCAGGAAGCTCGCGAACATACCAAATGACAAAATAAATGCGGTGGTGGTCTTCGGAATATGCTTTGAGGAAGCCTCTTCTGATCATTATTGGGCTAGCCTGGAGTCCTTCCCTAAGCCGCCCAGCCTCCACGAGTCTTCCGTTGAGGCAGGTCTGTGCCACAGAGCTGTTCTCCACTGACTTCTGCCTGACTGGGGCGCCTGCGTCCTGTGCCCCCGCCACTCTTCTTCCCCCACGGAGTTCCCTGAGCATACACACTTTTCCTCACTCATCTTTTTAAAATACTATTTTATTGGGCTTCCCTGGTGGCGCAGTGGTTAAGAATCCACCTACCAGTGCAGGGGACACGGGTTTGAGCCCTGGTCCGGGAAGATCCCACATGCCGCGGAGCAACTAGGCCCGGGCGCCACAGCTACTGAGCCTGTGCTCTAGAGCCCGCGAGCCACAACTACTGAGCCTGTGTGCCACAACTACTGAGGCCTGCGTGCCTAGAGCCCGTGCACCGCAACAAGAGAAGCCACTGCAATGAGAAGCCCGCGCACCACGACGACGAGTAGCCCCTGCTTGCCACAACTAGAGAAAGCCCACGTGCAGCAACAAAGACCCAATGCAGCCAAAAATAAATAAATTTATATATAAGAAAACTATTTTATTATTTTTATTTGTAATTGTGGTAAAATACATACACATAAAATTTACCATCTTAACCATTTTTAAGTGGCATTAAGTATACAGTCACGTTGCTGTGCAACCATCACCACCAGCATCCATCTTCAGAACTCATTCCATCTTGTAAACCTGAAACTCTGTACCCATTAGGCAATAGCTCTCTGTTTCCCTCTCCCCTCCAGCCCCTGACTACCACCACTCTACTTTCTGTCCCTATGAATCTGACTCCTCTAGGTTCCTCATATAAGTGGAATCATATAGTATTTGTCCTTTCGTGACTGGCTTATTTCACTCAGCATAACGTCCTCAAGGTTCATCCACGTTGTAGTACGAGTCAGAATTTCCTTCCTTTTTAAGGCTGAGTATATTCCATTGTATGGATACACCACACTTTGTCCATTTATCTGTCAGTGGATACTAGGGTTGCTTCTACCTTTTGACTATTGTGCATAATGTTGCTGTGAACATAGCTGTATAAATATCTCTTCGAGTCTCTGATTTCAATTCTTTTGGGTATATAAGCAGAAGTGGAATTGCTGGATCATATGGTAATTGTACTTTTAATTTTTTTAGGCATTGTTTTTCATAGCACTGCATATTTTACATCCCCACTAGCAGTGCACAAGGATTCCAATTTCCCCACATCCTTGCCAACACTTTTTATTTTCTGGGGCTTTTTTGATAGTAAGTAGTCATCCTAATGGATTCTCACTCATCTTTGAATCCTCCACAACAGGACATGATACAGTGCATGGCCCAAGGGATGACCACAGGGATTGGCTTTTAAATGGAATGCCCTTTTGTTTCAATAACATGTTGAACTAAGTCTGCCTCCGACCAGCCTGCTCAACTTCACCAAAGGCATCTTTGTCACTGCATAGTGGTGACCTTTATCAGTGATGAGAGACCTTTGCACCTGAAGACAGTACCTCTCAACACTTCCTGTTCATACATGGGAAGATCTGACATTGTAAAAATGTATATCTTTCCCAAAACAATCTGTAAAATCACGTTGGATCTTGATACCATAATATAAAATTCATCTAAAAAATAAGCTTATGAGAAAAGACAAAAAAATCCTGGCAAGGAGGAATGGGGGACACAGAGAGATTATATTTTGCAGTTATTTAAATACGTTAACACAATGTGTACGGGAATCAGAGGGTTGCTGCCCGCTTGATGCAGAGATTTCTGTTCAGCTCCCTTTCCTTACCGCGGCCTGAGGTTTACTATGACAATTGCACATCACAGCACTGCTATCAGCTTTGCCCTCAGGGCCACTTCGTTCCTTCAGTTTATTCACTACTTTCTGCTCCCAGCTCTGGTTCTGACTCAGAGTTTGTTACCCTTTCTTTAGGAAGGAGGGTTCCCTGGAGATTTTCCCTACTTCCTGTAAGCACAGCAATCCCAAAGGTAAATTCCCTTTAAGATCTAGGTGTTCTGGAGCAAATGGGGGGCAATCAGCAAAGTATCAATTATGTCACTGTGCTAAAAATAGATTCATTTGAGGAACTCAGATAATACTTTGAACGTTATAAATATCTTGCCTTAGTGGAACCAAGGTGGACAGACACAATGGCTGGGCAGTGGCAGTGCCCTGACCAGACTTCAAACCCCTAGTGCCCAGCAAATCCCCCTTTCAGATGCTAAGATGTCACATTGCCTTTGTCCAGTGGTTTGTGACTTGATGACCAGTGTTTTGTGATCGGAGAGGCCAACTAGGTCTCTAGAAAAACACAGAATAAGGAATGACCTCATCATTAGCCCCTCTACCTTTGTATTGCTGGACCAACCAGCTCTTCTTTTTATAGATTTTTAAAAAATAAATTTATTTATTTTATTTTATTTTTGGCTGCGTTGGGTCTTCGTTGCTGCGCGCGGGCTTTCTCTAGTTGTGGCAAGTGGGGGCTGCTGTTCGTTGCGGTGCGCGGGCTTCTTATTGCGGTGGCTTCTCTTGTTGCGGAGCACGGGCTCTAGGCACGTGGGCTTCAGTAGTTGTGGCACACAGCCTCAGCAGTTGTGGCTCAGGGGCTCTGGAGCACAGGCTCAGTCGTTGTGGCGCATGGTCTTAGCTGCTCTGCGGCATGTGGGACCTTCCCAGACCAGGGCTCAAACCCATGTTCCCTGCATTGGCAGGCGGATTCTTAACCACTGTGCCATCAGGGAAGCCGTATAGATTTTTAACAGAGGATCCTTCTAGGCTTCTAGACAAGCCAGAATTCCTGTGTTGTGCTTATTGAAAGCTAACTTCACCCCGCTCTGGCTTTACTGAGATATAATTTACATATAACACTGTGTAAGTTTAAGGTGTACAATGTGTTGTGAAATCCAAGCTTTTTGTTGTTGTTGTTTTTTGTTTTATTTTATTTTTGGCTGCATTGGGTCTTCGTTGCTCTCCGTGGGTTTTTCTCTAGTTGTGGCGAGCGGGGGCTACTCTTCTTTGCGGTGCGCAGGCTTCTCACTGCGGTGGCTTCTCTTGTTGTGGAGCGTGGGCATGGGCTTCCGTAGTTGTGGCTGTCGGGCTCTAGAGCGCAGGCTTAGTAGTTGTGGTGCATGGGCTTGGTTGCTCCACGGCATGTGGGATCTTCCCGGACCAGGGCTTGAACCCGTGTCCCCTGCACTGGGAGGCGGACTCCTAACCACTGCACCACCGGGGAAGCCCAATCCAAGTATTTTTAATGCTGGACAATGAGGAGCGGGAACAACCAGACAGACTCCTGCTGTCACCTACACCCTCAAGTTCCTCCCTCTGTGGACAGTGGGCCACGCAGGCAAGTGGAAAATTCGAAGACCTGTTCCTCCCCCAGAGACAGTTAAGACTCAGCTGAACCTGGGCTGGGAATCAGGACACCTGGATTCTTGTCCAGCTCATCTGGCAAATACCACTTTTGAACATTTGCAGAAATCTACTGCCCTACCTGGATCTTAAAGCATCTGGATCTTAGAGTTGACTTCATCACAGTATTTAAAGAGATATTGTGAAGATTAAATGGCTACTTCAGAAATGTTATTCAAATGGAACACAGTAGTAGCAGTGGCATCAAACTCTCACTGAACACCTAAGATACTTAGGTGTTAGCACAATGGGACAGCTGTATAATCAGCCTAGGTGGAGAGACTGGATTAATAAATAAAATCTAAATAACTGTGTGAGGAAGTACATGACAAGTGCTAAGTGCTCTCAGCTATGCTCTACCAGGTTTAATCCTCCTGCTTCCCTAGTACCAGCTTTCCACCCTGGTTCCTTGCCTCAGAGTTCACCAAGCCTTAATTGGAAATAGAAATGCAGCCTCTTGCCTGAGTCGCAGGATGACAACAAACCAAGATAAATTAGAGTGAAGCTTGCATGATCTTGAGCTTCTCCTGCTAACGAAGCAAATGCAAGCTGGAAATCTGCAGCCAATTTAAAGAGATGGTCCCTGTCACGGTCTGTAGCCACAGGGTAAGGTTGCCGGCTTTTATATTTGTGGCAGCATCAAGCTCCCAAGTGTCTATTTCAGCTTCCTCATCAACCCTTTTTAAAATTTGACTAGGAATAACAACCGTCACACCAAACATCTCCCATGTCACATCTCGCAGAATATAAGGAAGCATTAGAGAGTGCAGCCCCACACATTCAACCCACTTATAATGCAGGTTGCTAATAAGATATGACAGACAGATTAAATTTGTTCATAAATCCCCAGACTCATTTTAGACCATGCTTTGCCCAAACACTCACTATTCTTTTGACACATTAAGGGATATGGGGTGAGTTGAACTTCATTTTTCTTCTATGCATTGCCCCCAAATTGGCCAGAGGTGAGGGATGAGGAAGAGAAGGCAAGGACATAGATATAGAATTAACAGAATTATTAGCATTAATAAGTGAATTTTTAGAATTAGTACATGAATTTTGAAAGTCCTTGAGCTACAAGGGCAATATATAAGTACCAACTGTATTTCTTTATACAAACAACATAGAAAATAAAATTTAAATTTTATTTTACAAGTACAATTGCATAAAATGCATCAGAGATTTGGGAATAAATATAATGAAAGATGTTCAAGACCTCCACAGTGAAAACTAAAAATCAGGACAGGAGACTTTAAAGACTATCTATAAAAATAGAGGGAATATACAATGTTCATGAAATAGAGCAATCAATATTGCGAAAATATCAGTTCTCCCCAAACTGAAGTACAGATTCAATGAAACCAGAGTCAAATCTCAGAAGAATGTTTCTTGGGGGAAACTGACAGGTAGATTTTAAGGAAATGCAAAAGGCAAGGATAGCCAAGCCAATACTGAAGAACAAAGTTGGAGGATATTGAGACTTAATTTACAATTGCATTAATTAATGCAAATTTGGGTAAATAGATCAATGGAACAGAATGGAGAGTCTGGAAAGAGATCCACACAAATGCTTCATCTGACTGTCACAAAGATAACACTGCTGTGCAGTTGGGGGAGGAGGCTCTTTTCAATAAATGGTATAAAATTCCCTACTTCACACTATTCACAAAACCCAATTCCAGATAGATTACTGATTTAAATGTGAATATTAAGTCATTAAAGCTTCTAGGAGATAGCATAGGAGAATATCTTCATGACTTTAGGGTAGGCAAAGATTTCTTCAATGGGACACAAAAAGCATGAATACTTAAGGAAAAGGTTGATAAGTTGGAATTCATTAAAGGTAAGAACTTTTAGAGAAAAGCCCTTCTCTAATCTTCCCTCCTCCTTAAAAGAAATAAAAATTAAAAACTTTTGGTCATCAAAACCCCATTAAGGATGTGAAAAAGTACCCACAGAGCAGGAGAAAATATTTGCAATCCATATGTTAATAACATAAAGAACTTCCACAGCAATGAAAAAGGCAACTCAATAGAAAAATGGGCACTTTACATAAAAGGATATAAAATACATGAAATGTGCTCAACATCAGGGAAATGCAAATTAATCATCGGGGAAATGCAAATTAAAACCACAAGAAGAGGGCTTCCCTGGTGGCACAGTGGTTGAGAGTCCGCCTGCCAATGCAGGGGACACGGGTTCGTGCCCCGGTCCGGGAAGATCCCACATGCCGCGGAGCGGCTGGGCCCGTGAGCCATGGCCGCTGAACCTGCGCGTCTGGAGCCTGTGCTCCGCAATGGGAGAGGCCACAGCAGTGACAGGCCCGTGTACCGCAAAAAAAAAAAAAAAACACAAGAAGAATCCAAACTCTGACCCAGTAATTCCACTATTAGGTATATATATCCCACAGAAGTACCTCTTCTTCCTAGCATCTCTCCCACATTTTCCAGCTCCTAGGGCCCCCTTTTTCCAGTTCCTCTGGCCCGAGAGACAGACCTGCCTGTGACTTGGGCTGCCTTCTGAGCAAAGCAGTGAGAGAAAAGAGAGAGGAAGAAAAATAACCAGCATCCTCCCTGCTTAAGGAGATGGATGTTCTCTAGGGGCAGGGCTGGGAGAGAGAGAGAGAGAGAGAGAGAGAAAACAAAAACAACACAGGGCTTTCCCCCTGCAGCAGTATGGAAGCGTGGAAACTATAGAATGCATAGAAAGTGATTAGATGGTACACAGGTATAGCATAAACCAGGACAAAAATAAAATCTATAATTGAACATTAAATTTCTTTGTTGCTTCCTGACCAAAAAAAAGAAAAGGTGAGGGGTGATGACTGCATTGGATTGAATGTTTGGACTCTCTGACTATATCTAAAACTTCGGTTAAAAATTTTCCCATTTTTAAGAATTGTCTTTTTTTATCCTCCAGCAATGGTTTCTGAGCTGGCAGCCAGCTTCCCAGAGAGCCTGGGGCTGCCACAGTGTGGCCAGTGTTGCAGGGAGTAGACCATTTGGCCTCTGAAATATCTGCTTCTGGTCAGCATCAGCTCCAGGTAACACAGGGGAAGCTGAAAACAGATTCACAGGTGTCTCCAAGGGTCCAAGAATCAGAGAACAGGCCAGATATCTGTTCTTTGTTCTATTCATTCATTCAATACGTGCTTATTAGGTGACCCATGTGTGCCTGGAACTAAGCTATTGATTGAACTGCACACTTATTCATTATTCTACTTCCTTAAATTCACACACCCTTTGCTCCCAGACCTGGAATGAGTGCTGACCTTGTAGCCCTTGTCTGAGTGTCCTAAGACCATGGGGTCAAGGAATTGGCACTGGGACCCAAACACCAAACCTGACACTGTAGGCAGCAAAGGAAAAAGCCACATTTGGGACCATCTTCAGGGGGAACTAGCCACTTAGCTAAGTGACCCCAGGTAAGCACTTCACTTCTCTGAATCTCATTCTTCTTGTCTACAAAATGGTGTAAACACAGTGACTTCCTCAGAGGGTTATTGTGAGATTAAATGATATAAGTCTATAAAGTGGATACCAGACAGAGCCGAATCTTTACTCAACCAAAGTGATGCTTTCCCATTTCGTCTCTCCCTCCCCTCCCACAGTCTCTCATCTGCTTTGGCCATCTCCCTCCAGGACCTTGAGACACCTGGCTCCGGAGGACATGCCCTTCTCCCCATGGGAGCCCTCCTCTGCCTCTGAGAAACATGGGAAAAGCAGGCAGCTCATTCTCTGCACCATCAGCCCTGTCTGATGAGGACTTCATGAATTTTAAAAATGAGGAAAAAAGGTCATAAATGTGTATGTACCTCAAAAAGCTCTAAGGCAGCTCTCCTCAAACTTTAAAATTCACTCAGACTGCTTGGGAACTTGTAAAATGCAGGTGTGACTCAGTTGGTCTAGGGAGGGGCCTGGGAGTCTGCATTTTTACCAGGCAATGCTGATGCTACTGGTCATGGATTGCACTCCAAACGGTTCTATGTCAAAGCACACAGACCCACGCTTCCATGCCCAGCAGCTGCCTGTGTCCCCATGAGCCAGCCCCTTCCCACTCTGCCTTCTCCTGCTCACCCCTCCAGAAGGCAAGCTCTGAGGATGGTCCCTTCTCCTCCCAGGCCAGGCCCAACCACCCTTGGCACTGGTGACCATTGGTTCTTCCCTTCCCTGGGCTGCGGGCACCAGGGAGGGAGAGGGCCAATTATCCCAAAGAGTATCCCTACAGTAGCCTCTGCAAGACCTCTGCCCAGGAGCACCGGCAGCCGAGCCCTGAGCCCTGCCTCAGTGAGCTGTCCTTTCCCCCTCTGCCCTGGGCACAGACCAGAGGAGCTGGGCCTCCAGGGAGCAGAGCTTGCTTTCCAATTTTGGAGAGTCCCCTTAACCCCCTGATCTTTTAGCTTTTCAAGCTCTATCACTTACTGACTATGTGACTTTAGACTGTTACCTCCCTTTTCTGAACCTGAGGATCCTCATTTGTAAAATTAGGAATAAAACTACACACCTGTGTTCATAGCAATACTCTTTTACAATATCCAATAGGTCACCCAAGTGTCCATTGATGGATGAATGAATAAGCAAAATGTAATATATATATATATGTGTGTGTGTGTGTGTATGTGTATAGTTGGCCCTTGCACAGGTCATGCACAGGTCCACTTACACACGGATTTTTATCAACAGTGAATAATACAGTACTACATGATCTGTGGTTGGTTGAATCCATGAATGTGGACCTGTGGAGATGGAGGAAACTTGGTTGAGGCCAACTATAAGTTACATGTGTGTTTTCTTACCCTCTCTTCACTCCTTCTGACGGCTTCATGCTCAGAACTTCTTTATAGGTCCAGAAAAAAAAAAATCCCCACAAAAACAGTCAGCTGGAAGGTGCTTGTATATCCTCTTTCAAATTCTGAGTTGGACATGAAATTCCCAGTGTGCACCAGCCCCACGCTTAAATGGGAAGTGGACCACTGACCATCAGATTCAGTGCCAAAGATTTTAGGAACTTAAATCAGTCACCAAGGACTAAATTTGTCACTACTCTGCAGCCATTTATACAGCCATTATTCTTGTCAAGATGACTAGTGAGTTGACCCATGAGTGGCTTAGGGGCTGAATGGCAGCCAAATACCCAAGTGATATACTTAGGAGAAGCTCCAAAATGACCAACCAACTCCAGCTCATGGAAGCAGGTAAACCTACACTCGGGTGACTTTGGCTGGAGTGACACGCTAAGACATAAAGAGCATGTGCTTTGAAATCAGGCCCACCTGGGCTTAAATTGAATTTTGTTACTCACTAGCTGTGTGAAGATGGACAAGTTACTTAACCTTGCTGAGCTGAGTTTCCTTAAATGTAAACTGGAGATAATATTGGCATCTATGTTTGTGGGTAAAGTGTGTAGCAGATCTCCCAAGACAGGGAAAATGCTGAATAAGCCTGACACCAGGTGGGTGCTCGAGATCTGGGAGCTACTGCTGACGCTGTGTAGGATGAGTGGTAAGAAGGCTTCCAAGGAAGGTGATTCAGAAGTAGGGGAAAGATGAATATAGATGCATCTAATCTTTTCTGGAAATTTGCTTCCTTGCACAGTCCTCCTTGATAGGCTGGGGCATGGCATGCTCCAAAGCCTTGAATGTTCTCCTTGGAATGCCCTTTCTGCACTGCTTAGTGGCCACTATTACATTTTAAACAGCCATATTGATTTTTCCTTCCCTTTACCAGCAAAATCCTCCAGGCTCTGTTGACAGACCAAAGCACATACTCTACTTCTCCAAGCTCTCTTCAAGGGCAGGGCACTGCGTCAGCTCTTTATGCCTGGATTTGTGGAGAAAGCAGGTTGGGGGCGCTGCAAGATCTCTGCAGATCCCCTGTCCATTCCTGGCCAGTGCAGGCAAATCAGAATCACGCAAGACAGGGATAGTTGGAATTGACTTGGGGAGATGTGTAGGCTCTTTTTAATATATTTTTTCACGGTAAGGCAAGGGAGTCGGATGAAATTCCAGAGCTCTGGCTCACTTGTCTTTTCCCTTCAGTCAGGCATTGTGTTTCCACACTCACTACTCTAGCTTGTGAGGGCAGGTGGCTGCTGCCAGCTCTTGCTGATACAATGCCCAGGATGCTAGATGCCGACTCCTCACCTTCAATGCTTGTGACTCAGCCAGAGTGCAGACATGTAGAAGGTGGCAGCAGGGCCATATTGTGAGGACTGACCCTGGTGGTCTTGCCTGATGCCTCCCTCTGCATGTTTGCTAGAAACACCTGCCCACTGGATAATGTCCACTGGGAGTGATGGAGAGAAGAGCCCTCCAGTGTCCTCACAGCCAGAGTTTTCCAGAGAAACAGAACTAATATATATATGGTGACTTTGTATCTATAAAGCAATTTACTGTAAGGAATTGGCTCATGCCATTATAGCCAGTGACAAGTTCCAAGATCTACAGGGTGAGTCATCAAGTTGGAGACCCAGGACAGACAATGTAGTTCCAGTAGGAGTCTGAAGGCCTGAGAACCAGGAGGATGATCCAAGGGCTGATAGGATCGAAGCCCAGGAAGAAGTTTCCATTTGTGTCCAAAGGCAGAAAGACTGATGTCCCAGTTCAAAAGCAGTCAGGTAGGAGGAATTCTCTCTTATTCATGAGATGGTCAGCCTTTTTGTTCCATTCAGGTTTCAGCTGATTGGATGAGGTCCACCCACATTCGGGAGGGCAGTCTGCTTTTATTCAGTCTACTGGTTCAAATGTTAATCTCATCCAAACACCCTCACAGAAACACCCAGAATAATGTTTGGCCAAATACCTGGGCACCCTGCGGCCTAGTCAAGGTGACACATAAAATTAACCATCACATCAAACAATTCATGTTTGTTGTGATTATGACATTCTGAAACACTGATAATACACACCCAACCAGTCTGGCTACAAAAATATCAACTTTTATTTCCTTTCATTTCCAAGGAACTAAATACTGAAGCCAGAGGGAAGAAGCAGCTTCCACTTGAACCCTACCACATGAAATTTTAGGATTTAGCATTTCCTTGGGACAATATAGAGGATGGAATACTGAAAAGAGCTTGGATTTATGGTGACATGACATAGATCCAAATCCCAGCCCTGACACTTGCTGGCTGTATCACTTCGGGCAAATGACTTAACATCTCTGGATCTTGGTTTTCTCATCTGTAAAACAGGATGACAAAACCTCCCACCCACACTGTTCTGTAAAAAATGAGATAAGGTAAGAGAGTGTCTGAAAGATGATCAACCATGCCAACACCTTCATAACATGACATTGAAATGGAGGAAAATTCCGTTGTGAGATCAGAGCACAGAGGGTGTGTTGATTTAGTCCCAACATTACTGCTACATGGTGGACACTAAAGAAATATTGAATGAATAAATGTATACATGAATTTCAGGCCCCACCAACTGTGAGCTCTTAAAAAGCAGATACCAGGGGCTTCCCTGGTGGCGCAGTGGTTGGGAGTCCACCTGCCGATGCAGGGGACACGGGTTTGTGCCCCGGTCTGGGAGGATCCCACATGCCGCGGAGCGGCTGGGCCCGTGCGTCCGGAGCCTGTGCTCCGCGGCGGGAGAGGCCGCAGCGGTGAGAGGCCCGCGTACCGCGAAAAAAAAGAAAAGCTGATACCAAATTTTGTCTTCCTACGTTTAACACAATGCTGTGTTCAGATATTAAGCTCCCCAAAATGTATTAGGATAGGTTATTAAAGTTTGAAATTCAAAAAACAAAGGGTTTGTTCATAAGCAATTCAAATCTGGGAGACTGACTACTTTATAAAAATGTGAAACTATTAGATATTCATTTTTTGTGTCATTCCTCTTAGTGTGTCAGAGATTAAAATCACACTTAATAGCTTTTTGTTATGTTCACACCATCCAGCCACATTTTCAGTTCAATAATCCACCCACTACTGAAGCCATTACTTCTCACTTGGGAGAAGAGAATAATTCTCTTTCACTCAAAGAGGGCACAGTGGTCTCTTTTACTCCCTCCAATATCACCTATAAAATAATTTCTGGTTTTCTAGCTTTCATTTTAATGTGGCCTTTTTCTGTAATGAATAAAAATGTGTTCATCAACTAATCTCAGTGAATTTTCTTTCTGCAAATGAATGCCAGGGCTCTGTGCAGAGACTTCCTTGTTATGTTAACGAAAGGAAAAAGGCTGAGTCACCAGGCTTATGACTCACTGACTTAGCAGGACAGTGAGTCAGTTGGGCCCTGACTGGAGATTGTAAGCATAACAAGGGAGCCAGGTAGATATGGGCCCCTCGATGTGCGAATATGGAACAAGGGAGCAGGTCTACAAGGGGCAAAACATTTCAATATACATTTCTCCAAAAATTATATATAAGTGGCCAATAAGCACATGGAAAGATGCTCACTATTATTAGCTATTGGGGGAATTCAAATCAAAATCACAATGAGATGAGATACTACTTCACACTCACTAGAATGGTTAGTTATAATCAAGAAGTCAGATAAGAGCAAGTATTGACAAGGATGTGGAGAAATTGGAATGCTTATATATCACTGGGGTGAATGTAAAATGGTATAGTCATCTTGGAAATGGTCCGGCAGTTCCTCAAATGGTTAAACATAGAGTTAAAATAGCAATGCCATGGCTAGATATTTACCCAAGAGAATTGAAAACAGATGTCCACATTAACACTGGTACCTGAATGTTCATAGTGGCATTATTCATAATAGCCAAAAAACAGGAACAGTCAAATGCCCATCAACTGATGAATGGATAAGTAAAACGTGATATCCACACGATGGTATATTATACAGCGATAAAAAGAAATGAAATACTGATACATACTACACATGGATAAATCTTGAAAACATTACAATAAGTGAAAGAAGCCAGTCACAAAGGGCTAGAGGTTATATAATCAGGTTTATATGAAATGCCCAGAATAGGCAAGTTTATAGAGATAGAAAGTAGATTAGCAATTGTCTAGGGCTGAGGGGGATGAGAGTCATGACAACTCATGCTCACACAACCTGTACATGAATGTTTATAACAGCCCTTTTTTTCTTTTATTTCTTTTTGGCTGCGCTGCACGACTTGCGGGCTCCTTGTTCCCTGACCAAGGACTGAACTCAGGCCCTCAGCAGTGAAAGTGCGGAGCCCTAACCACTGGACAGCCAGGGAATTCCCTTCAGCTTTATTCTTAATTGCCCCAAACTGGAAACAACACAAATGTCCTTCAGAGGAGGAATGAATAAACAAACTATGGTACAGCCATGCACAGGAATACTATTAGGCAATAAGAAGAAGAGAATATTAATATGTGCAACAACAAGGACGAATCTGAAATTCATTAGGCTAAGCGAAAGCAGCAAGACTCAAAGGCTACATACTGTATGAATCCATTTCCATGACATTCTTGGACAGGCAAAACTATAGGGACAAAACACAGATCAGTGGTTTCCAGGAACTGGGAGTAGGGGGAAAGGTTGACTACAAAAGGGCACAAAGGAATTAAAATTTTAACTGTTCTGTATGTTGATTGCAGCGATGGTCACATGCATTTGTCATGTATTTGTCAAGTATGAATTTGTCAAAAGTCACAGAATTTTATACTAAAAAGGGTGACTTTACCTGTTCGTAAATCTTTTCTCAATAAAAAATTTTTTTAAAGATAAGTATTAAAAAACTACTAAACATGCTAAAGTAATATAAGGGACCCTTATTTTTGTTTACCATTTTGTTGAAGATATTTGCCAAATATGTAAAATCATGAAAACATACTTATGATATAATAGCATATAAGGTAATCAAGTGATTATATTACATATTTATAGTATAAATACAAATCTTGTATTTAAAAATTCTCAAGTATTAGGGATGAAAAGACAGAAAAAAATTAGCCAAAATGTCAACAGTAGTCATTTATGACTGGAGTGGGGGAACCATGGATGATTTTTCTAGTTTTTAAGTTATATGTAATAATTATGCATTGTTTTTCTGTAAAGAAACTGACAGATTACATTTATGAAAAAGGATTTGTGGGAGTCAGAATAATCCTTCCCAAATATAAATATGTGCTCAGAGTATATGTATATTGGTCTAAAAAAGATGTTTATTAAACAAGCCGCTATTCTTTGTGGCTTAAGTTTACTTTTCAGCAGAATGAGAGGAATTCGTATGAAATTTTTGCTACTGCTCCCCTTGAAGGCAAAATAAACAAACAACAGCTAATTCAGAGTGGGTGGAAAGGGGAGTTTGTAAAAACAGAAGCATTCATTTGCACATCTGATTTAATTCACATTCTCAATCAAATATGTTCTAGTTTCATGTTTCACTTTCCAGTAAAACAGTAAAGCTAAGCAACATGTTAATATGAGCCACACTCTCTCACCCACCAAATCTATAGCAATATGCCCCATAAACGAAGATCCACCAGCCCGGTTCTGTTTCCATAGCACTGACCAACAGTAAGCTATCTGTGACCAGACTTACAAAGCAGCCTCTTATTATCAAAGACCTCACTGATACCATCAAGTCCTGAAGGAAAATGGATCCTAACTCTCCCGTCTAACCTCACAGGGGCCCCCAGTGCTGCTGCATCACCTATGGGAATAAAGGATGGTTTGAGCTGAACAAGAAACAAGAACATCCTGAGTATTTCTGAAAGATAATTTTCTCTGAGCCAATATGTGCTTTATGACCCAAAGAGGGAGAGACTGCAGGACTACTGTAATGTAAACAAACTGTCAGGAGGTGGCAGGGCTATGAAATCAGATAGATCTGAGGTCACTCTGGCTTCTACCTCAAATTGGTGGTAACACATAATTTTTTAACTTCTTTGAGCCCCAATATTCTCATAGGTAGCAAGGGAGATAATAAGGCCTATATTTGAAAATTATGGGGATTAAGTGGGGGTAAATGAAAAGTGCCTGATATGTAGTAGGCACTTAATAAAACGTTATTTCTTTTCCATGGAGGTCCAGGATGTTCTGTGAAAAATCATAAGGAAGCCTAGCTAACTGTTCTAGAGATAACAATAAGAGTGTCTGTGTGTGTGTGTGTGTGTGTCCGTGTGTGTGTCTGTTTGTGTGTGTTAGGACTAGTGGTCAGAAAGAATCATGTACAATGGTGTGAATATATAATTAGAGGTGGAAACTGAAACCTACAAGACCTGGGAGAGAGGCTTCCAGACTCCTAGTGTAAAAGTTATGAAGAAAGAGAAACAATTAGTCAACCCATTTGAAAAGGTTGGCCAAACCTAATTATAGGATCATAATATATTCTAGTTGAAAGATATTTTCTTTTTTTCATTTTCTTTTTTCTTTTTTTAAAAATTTTTGGCTGCGCCAAGCGGCATGCAGCATCTTAGTCCCCCAACCAGGAATCGAACCCGCCCCCCTTGGGCTGGAAGCACAAAGTCTTAACCACTGGATGCCAGGGAGGTCCTGAAAGATATTTTCAAATTAATTGTGTCCAATTTTCTCATTTTTCAGGCAAAACAACAACAACAAAACACACCAAGGTTTAGAGGAAATAAAGGAAATTCTCAAAGTCACACAACCTGTGGGGAGCAAAAATGGGACTAGAACATTCCCAGTCCCATTTTTCTGGGGAGGTAGGGCTCTCCTCACCCTCTGAGAAACTGCTGGCCCTTCTTTGAAATGCCTGTGCAAACAGGTCTGTGCTAGATGCTGGGCGAAGCAAGGTATATGCCCACCTCTCAGTGCTGTGCCAGGAAGGAGAAGACAGGAAGATGGGGAGAGGGGAACACAAGCTGGAAGATGGCACAACCACAACTGCCAAGCCATTAGGAGCTGGAACTAAGCACTCATGCACACATTCGTGCATAGATGTTTACATTACTTGGGGTTGCAGCAGATTGCTATTTGTCATGGAAGGTTCCATGGAAAAGATGTATACCCTGCTCAGCAAGGAGAATATGGGTCTTGAGGAAATCACTTAAGTGGGTGAGTGATGACACTTGATGGAAACTAAAGAGATATGCGAGGATTGCAAGCATTCTGGGAGGGTTTATCAGGCCATGTGACCTGAGGAAAGTCACATGACAACCCTCTCCTCACCTTCCTTATGGATTATGTTGTCTTCGCCAACATGGGACTACAGTTGAGGTCATGGGCATGCCAATGGATAAATGATTTAGAGCTGCTCATTGCATATCCAGGACTCAGAGACCTTTTCCAGCTTCTTCCCTCTCCTGGGGAAATTCTAGGTCTTCTTAAGGAAGGTACCTGAGTGTTTCACATAGAATTTGAAGCCAATGTCTCTGCTGCACTGCGTATCAGGTGCCTCATTCCTAAAAGGATGAAACTAATAGAGAGGGCTTCGTATTACCCTGAGATATTAGACTTTGAGCTGTGTGTAGGGTCACAATGGGACTTTAGGTTGTCTCTCTGGCAGAAGAGGTTTTGGATGTTCTCTAAGCAAAAAGAAGAATAAACTGGGTATTTGATAGACTGCCAGACTGTGGTAGTGACCACTAAGTGTTCACCAAAACGTCTTTCATTTTTTCCCCAGGGTATACAACGAAACTACATTTTCCAGACTCCCTTGCAATTAGGCATGCTCACATGACTAGTTCTAGCCAACAGAAGATGAGAAGAAATTATGTATGTTATGGCTGAATGTAGAAGGATCTGAGGATCTGCCTGAGGGTGGAGCTACATGATGGAAAGATCATGAATCAATATATCACTGAACTACATGAGCAAGAAGTTATCTTGTACTGTATTACACTACTAAGATTTGGAGGTTGAGCTGTTATAACACTTAGCCTGCCCTACTTATATTTCATCAGTCCTAAAATGCATATATTTCCATATTTTAATACTCCATCTTAGACTTGATGACATACAGTCATATGACAATGCTAAAAGAGGCTTATCGATATGCTCGCATTCACACAGCTAGTGTGATGCTGATACTCCAAGTCTCCTCAATATTGGACCAGAAGTTACTACAGTTGACTAACTCACAGCTCATGGTCGCAGTGCATGGAACCATGGAATGTTATTCTTAGCATTCTGAATACTAACTATCTGGGTTCTGTGACCGAGGTAGGGATCAAAGCTTGAACATCGGCTAGATTTGGGAGTGGTGGAGGGGAGGCGAGGTAAACCTGGTAAACCACTGAGAGCCCAATTGTGTCCAGAAAAGGGGAAGGCTCTTCTTTGAAGAACTGAGCTCAATTTCAAGTCCTGTCAGAATACAGAAAAGAGATGCCTCAGCCTCTAGCGTTAGCGTGTGTTCCTGTCAAACTGCCTTTGGATGTTAGATCTGCCATCTGTATCATGGTGTCTGGTTGCCAGGGTTACAGTGCTCTCCTTGAACAGAAAATCAAATAGTTTCCTAAAACCCGCAGGTAAAGGTCAGAGCGGGCAGAGCATGCTTTGTTTCTTGGTATATAAACAGAAAAATATGCTGTATGGAAAGCAAGTACTTTAGATTCCTCCTTTGAGGCCAAGCCGGTAAAGATGATCTGGGTGGAAACTTCAGAGATGAGCTATATATAAAAGAGCATCTTGATAATGCAAAAGAAAATCCATAGCTGGACACTGGAAATGAATGCTGAAAAATTGAACCCAAGATCCCATGTCTTTAAGGGGGGTCATGGTCTCACATGAATCACCCCACGTTCTCTACTCTCAGCTACCCCGTTTCCTCTCCCAACTTTTAGAGTGAATAAGTCCGTATGGCTGAGGAATAGGAAACACTACCTAAGTAGTGATGGAGCAGTGGAAGAAGTACATTTCCCAGATCCTATATGTGACTTAAATAATGGTTTGATTCTCTGCCTTTTCAGGGCTCAGACAGACTCAGGGGTAGCAGAGTGAAGGGGAGGGGGATATTCTCTGGCCAGGATAATTTAGTTTTGTAGCCCATGCTTGAAGAGACAGAGCACCTCTGGCTAGAGGAGTAACAGACTTTTTAAAGACTCTTAGAGAAAGGGGAAGAGAGTTACCAGCTGTCCTAGGCTTGTTGCTTTTTATTTTTCTTATTGTAATTTTTACTACTGTTGATGCTTCTAATAATTTTGCTACTACTTCTGCTTCTAATACTATTAGTATTTATGACCCCTAGCTCTTCTAAAATAATTTCCAGTGAAAGTATTATAATTGTAATATATGCAAGTGTAACTGTACAGAAACATATAAAATGAAGTTCCCTTCTACATATCTTGATACCCAAGAACTATTCCTTATCAGTGATCAATCTAAAACATTTCTTGTGTTACTTCAGAAATATTCTATGTTCACATATAGACATATAAATATATTTGGACAGATGTGGGATTTAATATATACTGTTTCTCAACATATTTTTATCACTTAACACTGTGTCTTGGATATATTTCCTTGTTAGCTCCTGTAGAGCTATATATATGTGAGATACAAATTTGCAACATGGTTCAGTAGAAAGAGCATGAGCTATAATTAAGGATATTTGAAAAGATTTGGCTAAAGGATGACAATAGCTTCATTCTTTACAATAGCAGAAGTTTTGCAACAACCCAAATGTCCATTGAAAGGAAATTCACCATAGTATCATCATAGAAAAATATATAGCAAAACAGCCTTTTTGTTTGATATTAAATTTTAATTACATGACACAAAAGAGTTCTTAACCAGATTTGGGACAATTTTTCTTTCTCATGCTTGATATTTGTAATTGATTCTTTCCTATAACAGCTTGTTCAAGCTTCATGTTTCAAAAATTCTTATCACTCTGAAGATATGTATTGAACATACTTTATTTATTTATTTATTTGTGGTACGCGGGCCTCTCACTGTTGTGGCCTCTCACGTTGCGGAGCACAGGCTCCGGACGCGCAGGCCCAGCGGCCATGGCTCACGGGCCCAGCCACTCCGCGGCATGTGGGATCTTCCTGGACCGGGGCATGAACCCGTGTCCCCTGCATCGGCAGGCAGACTCTCAGCCACTGCGCCACCAGGGAAGCCCTGAGCATACTTTAAATTCTTATTCTGTATGGTCCTCTAATTTGGTCTCCTTTAGTATAGTTCATTCAGTCTGCTTTTCTTAAAGAGTACTTATATTCCTTAGATGGTGGGTTATTTTGTTTTATGAATTAACTTGGCTTGACCCAGGAAGAAAAATATAATTAGCCTAAAAACCTTAACCTGAGCAACTCTTAAACAACGTTATTAGCTGAGTTAAGAAATGGGGCGGGAACATCTCAGGATGGAGAGGGAAGGAGTAGGTGTTGCAATCTGGGTTTAACTAACCCTTGCAAGTGTCTTTCCCAAATTTCTCAGGTGACCGTTACCCTCACGGTACCTCTGTCCAGGAGCTTTCACTCTTTCTTGTAAGAGGTTCAACCACTGGATCAGGGATGAAGGAACTGTGAGTGGGGGATGCTTAGAGGCGTGCCAATCTGCTCACCAACATTAGTATCAGCTCTGCCACCCCCTAGCCAGGTGCAGCACTAGGGTGATCCTTGCGTGTGTAAATGAGATCATTAACTCCCTGACTTGAAATCCTAGTACAGCTTACCATTATACTGGACTAAAACCAAAGTCTTTCTCATGACCTGCAAGGCCCTGCATGATCTGACTCCTGCCCGTCTGCCTTACTTCCTCTTTCCAATCTCCAGGAATTCCCATCAGTCAAACCCAACTAGAAGCCAGAAGACAAGAAAATCTATTAAGGTAATCCACAGAAGTCAGCATTCTGGTGAAGAGAGGAAAATGGCAGGGGTGAAAAGTGGCTCTGAAGGGGAATGAAAGGGATCCCACATGATAATCCCCCAAAGTTAAGAGGCACAGGCCTATGGGGCTAGTGGTTACTTAAGCTGGAAATCTAGGACTTTCTTGAGGAGCCATGCCTTACCTTGCCTCAAAGGATTATAGTCATCTAGTGTGAGGAGAGAATGTATGTGGGGAGGGGTGCAGGGATGCTGACACTCCCCCCAGTAGACTCTCTTCTCTCGAAACTTCCACCCCATGGAAATCAGAAAATGCCTAAATAAAGTGAGGGGGATATTTTCATTCCCTCTAGGACAGGCATCTTGGGAAACCTTAAGAGTCAATGAGCCTGCTCCATCCAAGGTAAGCATTTTAGTCTGTAAGTGGAGCAAGCTCATAACATCACTGAAACCTTAATCAAGGTCCTCTTGATCATCAAGATTCATGATTTAAAAAAATTTATTTATTAGTTGAACATTTTCCAAGCAATCCATGCAGAATTCTATTTTTTTTTTTTTTACAA
This sequence comes from Monodon monoceros, assembly GCF_005190385.1. Classification (NCBI taxonomy): domain Eukaryota; kingdom Metazoa; phylum Chordata; class Mammalia; order Artiodactyla; family Monodontidae; genus Monodon; species Monodon monoceros. The sequence goes on along the minus strand of NW_021703780.1, from coordinate 59,638,157 downwards.
GAATAGAATGTAGTTTCTCTGCTTAAGATGTATGAGTGTGTGTGCAAGTGTGAGTGTGTGTGAGTATAAGGAGGTTAGCTGGGGTTTTGCCCGCTCTTCTCCCTTTCCTTATCTCAGCAGCACCTAGACAGCAGATTGGAAAATAGTAAGAGAATTTTGATATAGTCCAACTTCACTGCATGGACAGGAAGCCCAGCCCTAAGACTTCAGTCCAAGATCATGCAGGCACTAGAGTTTTGAATCTCCTTAACACTTGGTCTAGGGCTCTATCAGGCTCCCTATCCTGCTTCCCATATGGTCTCTGGTACACTCACAAGTACATCATTAAGCAGATCCAAAGCATCTTAGATTTGGGAAACGTATCACATGGAGCGATGGGGTTAGAACAGGCAATAGAACAGATTGGGGGAAGGAGTGTGGTGCATGTCAAAAGAAAAAAACAAAGACATGGAGCAAATATTAAACCCAAAATGTATTTTCTGTTGACTTTTTTTTCTCAAAGCTGCCAAATACTTATGATTAGGGATGAGCAAGTCTTAATGCCACCATTTTATCAACTCATTAATCAAGAGGAAAGGCTTCTCATTCTCACAGATGTTAAGCAGGAAATATTCTCAAAGCATGCAAGCCACAGATGACAGGTACTCCAGCAGCCTAAAGTATTTTTGGAAGCAGTGGAAGTCAGTGAAAACTGACCTGGTTACTAGAGTCAGTTGGAATGCAAAGCTATTTTGATGGTTACCACAGGAAGCAGCTGCTACTGAAGAAACCACTGCCCTATCTGTTAATTGGGTATTGGCTGTTGGGCTTTTTTAAGTTTCCATACAATAGAAGACTGAAGATCTTATTAAAGCTGTTCTGAGAAAAAGGCCAACCTACCTTTGAATTTAAAGCACAAACCAAGTAGTCCACACAGTGAACTTTTGGGACATTCTCTTATTGTGTCTCCATGCTTTTGAATTTCCAAGTTTGGCCTCCACACCTGCCACTTCTGATGTGTCTGCATTTTATTTTCTAGAAAACCTCTAAATATTTACTGACACTTATTATCAAAAGTAAGCATTTAAAGGAAACAGTCATTGCAGGGCTGCTGCATTGGATTCTAGACACGTGACTGCTCCCAATTGTGCCTTAGTGATTGGGAGAGCTTGGGGTATTGTTATTGAAAGATGGACACTAAGTCTTGTTCCAAACTTAAACCATCTGTGTCTATCAACCAGTGCCCAATCATCTTCACCGTTTGTTGTTTCTCTTACATAAAGTTAAGTCTAAGTTCTTGAGTTTGTCATCTTCCCACTCAAAGCCTATTTATCCTCTATATTTTTAGATAAATTTAAGAAGCAACCCAACCTGATGATATACTAAATATTTCAAAATGAGAACACTCATGCTCCCTCTGAGTTTTAAGTGTTTACTGAAAATCCAACAAATCAAGCAAGTCCCTGCGACTAAACTAGACCACCTAACAGAGAGTCACAGCTTTTCCTCTGCAAATTATTTACATCAACATAAAAATCATTGGTGTGTGATCCAGACTCTCTAGCTATGATTCATCAAGAATGAACTTTAGTTAACATTAAATGCCACACTACCTTTGGAAAACTAGGACATTCGATCCAGATTCTACTTAGAGTTTTAATGCAAGAAACAGAACATTTTCTTCCATCGTCAGAGTGTCTAAGAACTCTAGAAATGAGTTTTTGTTCAAAAACACTACGGTTACAAAAGGCAGAATCTGAGGGTATCTTTGCCTATGACCAGAGCATGTCAGATAGAAGAATAAGGCACCATCAACTCTAATAAGTGTTTGTGAGACAAAGATTCCACCCTAAGAATTTTCATCTCTGGTAACAGTGCTTATGTGGTTCAGACCAACCTCTCACCAAGAACAACTAGAAAAATAGCAGAAAGTGAAGAGTTGTAGCTCCAGGAACTGGGAGGAGGACAGAACACAGAGAAATGAACCCAGCATTTGGGGCCACTTTTCCATAGGGTTAGTTCATGGGAGGAGAGCCTGTTAGTAATTTTTCAGCTGATCTGAGTGCAGTGGGTTAGAGCTGCTCACCCAACGTCTTTCTCACTCAGTCTCCTTCTGATTCCTTTGGAGAGCTTCCTGTCCATTCCATGTACAACTAGTGGGGATTTTAATCATGACTTCCAGTAGGATAGGCGTATGGCCCAAACTGGGGGCAATCAAATAATATGCCACCAGGAGAACAGCATTAAGATATATAATATGGTTGAGAACTGAAATTTGAAATCCAACCCTTAGAAGTAGCTAGGAGAAAGGTAATAGGAAAGAAGTCAGTCAGCCAACGTGTGACCAATAAGCTTAAGAGTGGGTGGTGTCATGGAACCCAGGAGAAGGGAGTGTTTCGTGAAAACCATGGAGGTCAACTATGCCAGATGCTACTGAGTGGTCAGGATGACAACTGAAAGGTATCCATTATATATGGCAGTGTGGAGGATGTTGGTGATTTTTGTCAGAAGAAATTTCAGGAAAGTAGTAGGGGAGAAGCCAGATTGGAGAGGGAAGGAGAGAAACCAGGTAGTGAGGAAATGGAAACACTGAGTAGACAATTATTTTGTGGTTTGGCTTTGAAGGAGGTAGAAATATGGCCACATCTGGAAGTAGATAAGGAGTCAAAGGAGTGTTTGTTTTGTTTTGCTTAAGATGAAAGACATTCAGGCATGCTTGTATGATCTCTCTGAAGTCGACTCGATTTTTATTAAATGTGAAACCACCTTTTGTCCTACCTTTAAGTTCTTCTCTATTCTGTTCTCTACGACCAACTTCTTGGTATCAGATGTTGACAAAAAATAAGTCTATAAGTCATGCATTTGGATGTAAATATTTGGGATCTTTAGAATTGTCATGAGATGGACCCCAGGTCTTCTAATCCAATCACAATGTGCCTTGCTAAGGTCTTATACCTAGGTAATGGCAGGATCTCCTCCGTGAAGACTAGCAAAGCCAGACCTAGAACTTCAGCTTCACTGCTGAATCCAATGGCTTGCAGGGCTCAGGTTCACTCTCAGAGCTGTCATAATTATGTAAAGAAAACAGTCTGAAATCCTCCTTTTACCAGTCTCCTGAGAGTATGACATGTGTGAGCTTGTTCTTGAGACCATGGTCATCTTTGGGATACTGATAAATTTGAGTCTCTGGACTGTAAATCTGGGGGTTGGACCTTAAAACTGGGCAATATCACTGATGTACATTATGAGCCCTTAATTCATCAGTTGGAATCCTCAGCTAGCATGCCTATTTGAGGGAGGGGAGTGCTCAACATTTAATATTCTTATTTCTTAATTAAATAATTGGCTCAATGTGGTTCTTTCAGCTCTAAGCTCTAACTCAGAATCCAGACAAAGTTGGCGGCAAAGCAGTCAGTATATGATGCTATTTAGGAGCCCTTTTAGCAGGCAAGTGCCAAGAAAGAGCAAAATGTGTGAGCAAGAAAACAAAAATAAAACCTAAGGGTAAATGAAGATGAAGTAATCGAAGCTTTTCAAAAACTTGTATTTAGAAAAGAGCAAATGGATGAATATCTCAAGCAATGTCAAATATCAGATTCTGCTTACGTGGTTGAATATATCATAAAGACCTTATATAGCAAAAGCAAAATTACAACTTTATCATCTCCTCGAACACTTACTTCCCAAGTTCCGGTCATGGTCTGAAAACTTTTCCACAGACACAAAATTACTTGAAATAGATTGGTGCCCTCATCCCAAGCAAGCCACCTGATGCAAGTACAGCTAAGACTTTACTAAAACAAGGAGTACTTTCAGCAGGATGTTAAACATCTGGCTCAAGACTTGAAAATCTGTGAAACTACTAGATTGCTATTTCTGAGAGTGCTAGGCTACTGAGTACATTTGGCACGCAGGCCGGCGGTGGGGAGCAGGGAATAGTTCTATATTTGAGCAAGGCGTCTTTCTTGAAAAACAATATCGGCTTTTTAGGACTTCCTATTTTCTTTTGAATTATCCAGGTTATTGCGTTTATGTCCTCAAAAATTTTCCCCTCAAAAAAAGATGCAAATAAGCTTGCATGCGCACGCACACACATACACACAGTAGATGAATTTTTTTCTAGAGCGATCAACAATGCAAATTTCTGTAGTTTTCTTTTCTTAATTATACAAATCTTGATGAAAGACTGGGGAACATTCAGTTGATAAGATTGGACCACTTTCATCATGGGAATGGCAGTGACTTGTCCTCACTGGAATAACTTCTGTTTAGAGAATGGACTTGCCTCTGCTGGCACCAGCACCACCATCCATGGACTCACTGAGTACCTTAGAACCCATCAGATATCCCTCACAACACAGCTTCTGTCTGAGCAACCTGTTTCACAGCATAAAAGTTATGACACTTTGCTCTCACCTTTGGAGTTCTCTGGACTCACCGTCTACTTCATCACCAAGAAGGAGCTGTCCACTTACAGTGGTTGTGTTGCTAACTGGGAAACCTGCATGGTTGGGGTGCTGTCTTCCAGAATGTGGTATATCTTCTCAACCTGCAACTGACACACAGAGTTTGAGAACAAAGTAACACAGTAGTAGTGATCCCTCTCATCATTACACTTAATAACCCACTGGCAGAGTCTTTGCTTCCCGTTCCAGAACCTTGGGTTCTGTTGATCTGAAGGTCTTCATTCCCAAGAGAGGGATGCTTTCACCAGGGGACACAGAATGGCCCCATTAAATCTGAAACACAGGCTATCCCCTGATCAGGTTGGGTTCCTCATGCCATTGAAACAACAGGCAAAACAGTCATCGAAACAGGGCTGATAACGGTCTGGGGTGATTGGTTCTGATGAGCTAGAGGAAACTGGATGAGGTTTCCTGATGAGGTTACTTTATGGATTGCCTTACCATCTCAGTTTAGCTTCTCAGCTTTTCTATCACCCGTGTAAAACTTCCTGCATTAGGGATTTCCCTGGTGGTGCAGTGGTTAAGAATCCGCCTGCCAATGCAGGGACACAGGTTCAATCCCTGGCCTGGGAAGATCCCACATGCTGTGAAGCAACTAAGACCGTGCGCCACAACTACTAGCCTGCCCTCTAGAGCCCGTGTGCCACAACTACTGAGTCCTCGTGCCACAACTACTGAAGCCCGCGCACCTAGAGCCCTTGCTCCACAACAAGAGAAGCCATTGCAATGAGAAGCCCACGCACCACAACGAAGAGTGGCCCCTGATCATCACAACTAGAGAAAGCCCACGCGCAGCAACGAAGACCCAATGCAGCCAAAAATAATAATAATAAAAATAAAATTAAAAAAACTTCCTGCATTAAATTTCCTGCTTCAAATATTTAGAGTGCTTCCTTAGGACCTTGATTGGTATAGTTTTGGATAGCAGGAGTGGTCCCAGGAAAACTCCCTCAAGAAGGGATTCTAGGGATTGAGTTCTTATCAGTTTGAGCACAGTTTCAGGGTTGTCCTACTTTACAGATGGAAAACGAGTTACTGGTACCCTTGGTATCTCGCCTTCTTCTTCCGAGTAGAACCTCTGTATATTATCTGGGCTCATGGCCACCCAGAATAACCATTAGCCCTGACCAGCCTGACTTGCACCAGGTTTAGCCAGGTGACAAAGTTCTGGCCAATAGAATATAAATGGAAGTAGTATGTGAAACTTCCTGGAGCCATCTTTAAATGGAGCAGCTTGCACTTCCCTTCCCCCTTGCTCCTTTCTGCTGACTGGAATGCAGACATAAAGATATCTTGGATTATCCCTTAGGACAGCAGAAGTGAAAACTTGAAGGAGCCTTGGTCTCTGATGAATTTGAAGAACTTTCTTATCAGCCCAAAGGTTGGATAGAACCAGTGACATCGTCAGTGGCCCCAGGGAGACCAGAGGCTCTCGCCCAGAGATAAGCAAGGTCCGATACCTGAACTGGAGTGTATACAGACCCAGAATATAGGGTGTAAAAAGGCATCTCCTCTCCCATAGAAGGTAGATTCCTAAGTTTCCCCATGCACCCATTTGCCAAGTTGAGAAAAAGGAGATAAAAGGGAAGAACTTCTGTGATAAGGAGAGGATCTTCAAATTCCTTGAATATCTACCCTCCAAAGATTCAGGGATCCAAAGGAAATGGTTTAAACCAGAAGAGACTGAGAAACCATCCACTGGAAGATTTAAGGTTTGTTTATTTGTTTGTCTGGTTTTCATTGCAACCCAGTGGGTGGGGACTTAAGGATGATATTAGATCAGTCATGGGAAATAAAGAATCAACATCTTCTTTGAATATGTGGAATATAGTGGGTATGAACATTTGATCAAACTGAGTTTCATATGGCTAGCCTGGCAGAATGCTGGAGTCATCGTTAGGGAAGAATTATGCATGTTAAAGCCAGCAAGTCCACAGATCATAGTATGGTTAAAGCCATCAAGCAGATCATGGATGTCATTTCTTTTATCAGGAAATCCTATGTGGTAAGAAAAAGCCCACAGTGATGAAACAACAGAGAATCTGATGAGCTTTACACATACAAGAATAATTCAGAGGCTTCCCTGGTGGTGCAGTGGTTGAGAGTCGGCCTGCCAATGCAGGGGACACGGGCTCGTGCCCTGGTCCGGGAAGATCCCACATGCCGCAGAGTGGCTAGGCCCGTGAGCCATGGCCGCTGAGCCTGTGCGTCCAGAGCCTGTGCTCTGCAATGGGAGAGGCCACAACAGTGAGAGGCCCACGTACCGCAAAAAAAAAAAAAAAAAAAAAATTCACATACCCTGTAGGGAACTCTGCCAATACCAGGGCAAGAAGACATCTGTAAGCAAGTTGTAGAAACTTCAGAAAATGCAGCCCAGTCCCCAATAAAACCAAGACCTTAAACCTTGGTGACAAATGTCAGTCTTCCCACACTGGAGCCCACGTTCCATGAAGGCAGTGACAGTGCCTGCTATTGTGTACCCAGTGCTCAGAACAGGGCCTGGTACCTAGTAGCTGTTCAATAAATATTTGATAAAAAATGGGTACATAACTTTTTCCTTATTTTCAAAACTTTCTACCATAAGGAGATGGTGCATTTCTATTCAGAAGGAAAAGAGTATTAAAAACTTCTTCAGAAATATGAAGTATAGTACTTTAAAATATTCCCTACTGATACCTCGTAAAGAAAATACTAGAGGACGGTGGAGTAAAAGCTACATACGTTGGAGGAAGAAAGTTGTGACTTAAGCAGGGGAAGCAGTGGGGGGCTCAAGGGCTTCTCAGGTTGGAATCAAAAGCCAGGGGCCCATGACTGCAACAGAGGTGAGGTGGGGGAACCAGAGGCAAGGACGGGCACTGTAGTCTCGTACTGGCTTATATTTTCTCCCAAATATTTGGTGTGGTCACTAGTGGCAAAACACTGTTCTGGGCATTTCATCTCTGCATCTCCTTTAATCCTCATAGCGATCCTTTTGGTAGGAAGAGTCCCATTTAGCAGGATCAGAGAGATTAAACAATTTTCCCAAAGCCACACAGCTGGAGGTACACAGAGTGAGATCTGGACCAAGACTGTTTCACCTGCAAGCTTGGGTTTACATCTCCAGCCTCACCTGGAACACATTCTCAAGGAAGCGCTCACTGGCGATCTCTGCTCCTCACTTATCCCTGGATCCCTCTTCTCAGGGTCAGCTCAGTGCAGCGAGAGGCTCTCAGGCTTCCCTTTCGTTAACACCAGCCCTATCTTCAGAAAAAGCCTGGATGTCACTGCCTCCAAGTAGTTCTCCTTGATCACCCCTAACCGTGCTCTGGCACAGCCCTGTCACAATTGCGATGCTACATTCCATTGTGTGGTTATTTCATTAACCTGTCTTCCCCACTACGTGGAGACAATATATGTTTTCACTCTCCATTGTCATCCTAGTGTCTAGAACAGTGTCTGGCACATAGCAAATATTGATAGATATTTGTTGAATGAATAAAGTAATGTTTTGAGTGTGAGAATCTGCTGCGGGGGTCATTTCTACAGTCCCTTTATTGATTGATTTCCTAGGACAGTGCACTAGGACACCCCTGTGTGACTTTTGATATGGGCCTCTGTTGAACGGAGGCCTGGGCTAGACAAAAGGGAATCAGGGCATAATGTTGATCAAATTCTTTTTAAAAATGTAGTATACAGTTAATTTTTCTTCCAAGGTTCTGACACAGTTACTCTGCTCTGAGGACGATGCATTATTAACAAAAATTCTTAAGACACAGAGAAAAATGAAATTATTCCTTATTAAAATTAAATTACTGAAGTGAAATATGGAAAGTTTCATTATCAAACATAGATCTTTGGAGATTAGTTTATACTTTATAATCTAGTAAAATAGTTTACAAACTTTATACATTCCTTGTCTATCAATAACTCAATCTTGGGAAAACAAGATATTTGTGCTCTAAAAGACTCACACTCCTACAAATTGAATCAACTATAAACATCTTAAACTTTTAATGTTCAAAAGAAATATACTGCAAACCATATGTCTGATAAGGGACTTGTATCCAGAACATATAAAGAACTCTTGCAACTCAATAGTAAAAAAAGACAATTAACCCACTTCAAAAATGGGCAAAGCAACTGTTTACAATAGCCAAGACATGGAAACAGCCTAAATGTCCATTGACAGATAAATGGATAAAGATGTGATATATATATATAATGGAATATTACTCAGCCATAAAAAGAATGAAATAATGCCATTTGCAGCAACATCGATGGACCTAGAGACTGTCATACTAAGCGAAGTAAGTCAGAAAGAGAAAGACAAATACCATATGATATCACTTATATGTAGAATCTAAAATATAACACAAATGAACTTATCTATGAAACAGAAACAGACTCACAGACACAGAGAACAGACTTGGTTGCCAAGGGGGAGAGGGGGTTGGGGGAGGGATGGACTGGGAGTTTGGGATTAGCAGATGCAAGCTAGTATATACAGGATGGATAAACAACAAGGTCCTACTGTATAGCACAGGGAACTAAATTCAATATCCTGTGATAAACCATAATGGAAAAGAATATGAAAAAGAATATGTATATGCATAACTGAATATATATATATATGCATAACAGAAGAAATTAACATGACATTGTAACTCAACTATACTTCAATAAAATAAAAAAATGGGCAAAGCATTTGAATAGATATTTCTCCAAAAAAGCTATAAGTATAGCCAATAAGTACATGAAAAGATGTTCAACACTATTAACCATCAGGAAAATGAAATCAAAACCACAGTGAGATGCCACTTCACACACACTTGGATGGCTATAATCAAAAAGACAGATAGGGCTTCCCTGGTGGCGCAGTGGTTGAGAGTCCACCTGCCAGTGCAGGGGACACAGGTTCGTGCCCCGGTCCGGGAGGATTCCACGTGATGCAGAGTGGCTGGGCCCATGAGCCATGGCCACTGAGCCTGTGTGTCTGGAGCCTGTGCTCCGCAATGGGAGAGGCCACAACAGTGAGAGGCCTGCGTACCACAAAAAAAAAGAAAAAGACAGATAATAACAAGTGTTGGTGACAATGTGAAGAAATTGAAATCTTCAACTGTTGGTGGGAACGTAAAATGGTGCAGAACAACTTCAGAAAACAGTTTGGCGGTTCCTCACATAGTCAAACAGAGTTATCATATTACCTAGCAATTCCACTCCTAGATTTATACCCAAGAGAAATGAAAACAATGTGTCCACACAAAGACTCATCCAGGATGTTCATAGCGGTATTATTCACAATAGTAACAAAGTGGGAACAATCCGATGTCCATCAACTGAGGAATGAATACATGAAATGTGGTATGTCCATGTAATGGAATACTATTCAGCAAAAAATAGAAGTGAAGGGCTGACACATGCTACAACATGAATGAACCGTGAAAACATGATGCTCAGTGAAGAAGCCAGGCACAGCAGGCCAAATATTGTAGGATTCCATTTATATGATATGTCCAGAATAGACAAATCTATGGTGACAGAAAGTAGATTAGTGGTTGTTAGGGACTAGGGTTTGGGAGAATTAGGAGTGACCGCCAGAGGGTGCAGTACAATGAAAACCAGGGCAGTTCCCAGAAATCCATATGGATGACAGGTGGGCAGGGGTCCCAGACAAGAGAGTTTCTGTCACATATCAATTTCACATGGTCACATATCAATTTCTTCCAGATTTTCAACTTTATTTCTATGTATATTACTATGTTTAGTCACCAACAAAGTCTATTTCTATTTTTTTTTTAATATTTCTTTATTTATTTGGCTGTGTTGGGTCTTTGTTGCCGTGCACAGGCTCTTCACTGCAGCACACGGGCTTCTCTCTAGTTCTGACATGCAGGTTTTCTCTTCTCTAGTTGTGGCACACGGGCTCCAGAGCGCGTGGGCTCTGTAGTTTGCAACAAGTGGGCTCTCTATCTGAGGCGCGAAAGCTCAATAGTTGTGGCACGCGGGGTTAGTTGCCCCACGGCATGTAGGATCTTAGTTCCCTGACCAGGGATAGAACCTGCGCTCCTTGCATTAGAAGGCGGATTCTTTACCACTGGACCACCAGGGAAGTCCCAACAAAGTCTACTTCTTATACGACTGTTAAGAAATGCTGTATATTTAGGTGGGCTTTCTCTGCAATCGTAGGTTCTGGCAGTACTGACTACTCACTATGTTCTGGCAGTACTTCTTTGTAGCTAAGAGGACAGACTCTGGAGAAACATGAACTGGGTTAACACCAGCCCCATCACTTGCTATGTGACCCTTGGGCAAGTTGTGTGAGCTGGAATGAGTTATGCAAACCTGCCCTGGCTGTTTCTTCAGCTGCAAAATGGGAATAGTAATATGCACTGATGTCTTAGGGCTGTTGTGTAGTGCTTAGAGCAGTCTTGGTGTATGATGATTGTTAACTATTTTTCTTCCTTTGTTAATTATAACAGAATTTAGTCCTGTTTATTATTGTTTTCCCCGCCCCCGGGGAAACCTAATTTATCAGTTCTATTTTATTATGTTCACTTCAAAAAAATTAATAGACTTTACTTTTTATAGCATTTTAGGCTTACAGAAAAATTTAACATTAAGTACAGAGTTTCCATATCTGCTGCCCCCTCCCAACACAAACGTAGTTTTGCTTTTAAATATTAACATCTTGCATTAGTATGGTGCATTTGATATAACTGATGAGCCAATACTGATAGATTATTAAATAAAGTCCATAGTTTATATCAGAGCTCATTTTTAATACTGTATAATCTCTGGGTTTTGACAAATGTATAATGTCACATATCCACGATTACAATATCATATAGAATAATTTCACTGCCCTACAAATCTCCCGTGCTTCACCTATTCATCCCTCCCTCTCCTGATCCACTAGCAACCACTGATCTTTTTACTATCTCCAGAGTTTTGCTTTTTCCAGAATGTCATAGAGCTGGAATCATTCAGTACTTAGTGTTTTCAGATTGTCTTCTTTCACTTTCACTTAGTAATATCTATTTAACTTTTCTCCATGTCTTTTTGTACTTTGATAGTTCATTTCCTTTTATCACTGAATATTACTCGATTTTTTTTGGATGTACCAGTTTGTCCATTCACCTAAAAAAAGTATATCTTGGTTGCTTCCAAGTTTTGGCAATTATGAATAAATCTGCTATAAACATTCATGTGCAAGTGATTGTGTGGACATATATTTTTAGCTTATTTAGGTAAATGCCAAGGAACATGATTGCTGGATAGTATGGTAAGAGTATGTTTAGTTTTCTAAGAAACTACCAATCTGTCTTCCAAAGTGGCCATTATGAATTCCCACTAACAATGAATGAGAGTTCCTGTTGCTCCACGTCCTCACCAGCATTTGGTATTGTCAGTGTTTTGAATTTTGGCCATTTTAATGGTGTGTAGTGGTATCTAACTGTAGTCTTAATTTGTAATTCCCTAATGACATACGATATTGAACATCTTTTCATGTGCTTATTTGCCATCTGTATATCTTCTCTGGTGAGGTGTCTGTTCAGACCTCTTGCCCATTTTTAAATTGGGTTGTTCATTTTTTTTATTGTTGAGTTTCAAGTATTCTTTGTATATTTGGATATCAGTCCCTTATTAGACATGTGTTTTGCAAAGATTTTTCTCCCCCTCTCTGGCTTGTATTTTCTTTTCTTTTTTCTTTTTAACATCTTTATTGGAGTATAATTGCTTTACAATGGTGTGTTAGTTTCTGCTTTATAACAAAGTGAATCAGCTATATATATACATATATCCCCATATCTCCTCCTCTTGCGTCTCCCTCCCACCCTCCCTATCTCATCCCTCTAGGTGGTCACAAAGCACTGAGCTGATCTTCCTGTGCTATGCGGCTGCTTCCCACTAGCTATTTTACATTTGGTAGTGTATATATGTCCATGCCACTCTCTCACTTCGTCCCAGCTGACACTTCCCCCTCCCCGTGTCCTCAAGTCCATTCTCTACATCTGCGTCTTTATTCCTGCCCTGCCCCTAGGTTCTTCATAACCATTTTTTTGCGGGGGGGGGATTCCATATATATGTGTTTCTGGCTTGTATTTTCATTCTCTTAGTGCATTTGTTTTTAAAAATTCCTTAATAACTTCTTTAACCTTGATGGAATCCTCCTGCTCTTTTTCAGATTTGTTTTGTTTATTCTAACTTCATGAGTCAAATGTTTATTAACTTAATTTTTATTTGCTTTTGTTTGAACATGAAAATACACATTTTCTGTAGTTTCTTCTTGGTGCACTGTTGGCTGAATCCTATATACTTTTTTTTAATAACTAGGGTTTTTTTTGGTTTTGGTTTTTTTAAATTATAGCACATTGGTTGAGTGCTTTCTGAAAATTGTGCATGTTTCCACAACCATTTTAATTTTTTAATTATTTTTTAAAATTTATTTATTTATTTATTTTTGGCTGTGTTGGGTCTTCATTGCTGTGTGAAGGCTTTCTCTAGTTGTCTTCTCATTGTGGTGGCTTCTCTTGTTGAGGAGCACGGGCTCTAGGCGCACAGGTTTCAGTAGTTGTGGCACACAGTCTCAGTAGCTGTGGCTCGTGGGCTCTAGAGCGCAGGCTTCAGTAGTTGTGGTGCACTGGCTTAATTGCTCTGTGGCATGTGGGATATTCCCGGACCAGGGCTCGAACCCGTGTCTCCTGCATGGGCAGGCAGATTCTTAACCACTGCACCACCAGGGAAGCCCAATAACTAGGGTTTTTTAAATAAGGATGAAAAGTGATAGAAACACAGGCATTTAAAAAATAGTGAAGTAAGATTAAAAATGAAGATGTGCTACATGATGAACAGTTACTGAAATTAAATGATAGGGGATTTCCAGTTCCAGATATGATGCAGCGACTTGCAACAGACTGATGCTCTCCTAAGATTGACCAGTGTAGCTGGATAAAATACAAAATTTCATCTGTTTGGAGACCACAGAGAACTGCTAAGCAAACAGGACTCTGGGTCAGGATTCTGGAGGAACGGAATTGCAGATTGGTGAGCAAACATTCTAGAACTACTCTACCTTCAGGGAATTTGCCAATTCTTGGCACTGATTGAGGTAGAAGGCAAAGAAAGATAGAGAGCCACTGTTTACAGGCAGAGAACCAAGTAGAAATTCTAGCAATCTCAGAGACCTGGGGACAAAAAGTGGAGTTTGGGACTGCCCAAATAGCCACAAGACCCCAGAAAGAGAAGCCGGGACTTCGAAGTGAGTCTGATGTTGTCAGTTTTCCTGGAGGCATTTGTCAATTTTTAAACTGCAGGGAAGAAATATAAGACACTGGGAAGAAAGACAAAGGGCAAAGCAGAATTTTCTCCCCTTTCATAGTACTGAGAAAATTAAAAATTGAGGTTAGAACTGGCCATGAGAGAGAGGACCAACTAACCATCCAGGAGCTCAATTAGAAACCCCAAAGGACCACACGGCAGAAGCAGAGGGAACCAGAGGTAGACTAACTTGTGCCCAAAGTGCAACCCAACCTTGAATTAGCTCAATCCCTGACTGGATTAAGGTAATTCATCACCTCATGACTTTCTGAAATGTGCCTCCAATCATTTACCTCACCTGCTCACGACCACCCAGTGAAGCCCATTTCACAGAGAATCGCATCCTGACGTACAAGGCTCCACATCATCTCTCTTTTTCCCTTACCAGAGGAGTGGTTGAGCATTTTTAGGGAAAGAAAACACCATTCAGAGTTTCTATAGTTTGACACACAATATATAGCACTCAATAAGAAATTAAAAAGTCTTCCTAAGAAACTGGACCAAGAGAAAAACAAAAATTAGAAGCAGATACCCAGAAGAGACAACATTGGAGCTATCAGAGAGGAACATTAAAATTTGTATGAATAATATGTTCAAGAAAAGAGAATTTCACAAGAGAAATGGAATATATAAACAAGAATCAAATAGAAATGCCAGAATTAAAAATTATTGAAATTGTCCTATGACCCAAGAATTCTACTCCTAAATATACACTGAGGAGAAATTTGTCCACATATTCACCAAAGATATGTATAAGAATATTTTTAGAAGCTTCAGTTCATAATATTCCCAAACTGGAAAGTACCAAAGTGTCCATCAATCAGTGAATGAATAGACAAGCTGTACAACGGAACACTACTCAGCTATATAAAGGGAAGAACTATTGATACACCCAAAACTAAACCCTTCTTTCCATATTCCCTCTTTTCCTCTGTCAAGCCTGCCCCTCCCACTTTTTTGCTCAGAGTAAAATTCATATAGTCAACCCTGACTACTCTGCCTCTTGCACATACAGCAAATAAAGTTGGCTCTGCTTTCAAAATGTGCTTCTTTCAAAATACCAGCTCCTTTCATGACTCCCAGCCCTACCACACCTACATAAACCATGAGCATTTCTCTCCTAGAGCCTTCAGGTGGGCTGCAGGCATCTGTACTTTCTTATCTACCACCCCCAGATGTGGGCCTTCTGAAATGCACATCCAATCATTTACCTCACCTGCTCACGACCACCCAGTGATGCCCACCTCACAGAGAATTGCATCCTGACTTACAAGGCTCCATGTCGTCTCTCTTTTTTCCTTGCCAAGCTTCAGATCCACAGGCTTCCTTAACCCCAGACTCCCTCTCAGGAATTTTCCTTGTTCTCTGTGACCTTCTCCTCAGAATTGCCATTGACTGAGAACCTCCTCACCTGTAAATGCCCCAGATGTTGATTCCCCACCCTGTGGGGGGCGGGGGGCAAAGATTGACAGGAGGCTACAAAACACTGCTTGCCTTGAGGTGGGGGCAATGCTGGGGTGAAATACACGCTCCAGAGCTGGCAATCAGGCTGTGGCCGGACTTTACCTGGAGCCACGTCCCTGCTCAGCCACTTTCCCTGCCTCTTCTTGCTTCCCTTCTTCTCCTTCTCCTAAGAACACTCCCCCACCTATATGGGAAAACAATCTTAAAAAAAAAAGAGTGGATATGTATATGTATAACTGATTCACTTTGCTGTGTACCTGAAACTAACACAACATTGTAAATCAACTATACTCCAATTAAAAAAAAAAAAAGGACACTCCCACAAGAAACCAGGTACATCAAATTCTTATCTCAGACTCTGCTTCTAGTTAGCCTAACTTAAGACACACAGCTACTGCAGAAGAAACTGCAGTGATTTGGCTAGAGAAATAGGCTTCAGTAGCCAATTTCCTGTACTATTTGTGTGGACATTGCCCATTCCATACAAAATGTCCAATTGGGGTTCACAGGTTTTGGAATCCCAAAACCCCAAATCTGCAATAAACCTACTAGTTAGTTAACAACATTTAAACAGAAATCGATGTATCATAGGTAAGGGATGAACTCTCAGAAGTCACTGCAACCAGGACAAAAGCCTTGGCATACTGTCAACTTGGAAAGTTAAAAATTCTGGAAACTAAGTCAAAAGAGAGAATACCTAGATAAAAGGTCCATAAATCTTAGGGTAGAAGTTCTCCCTTTACCCAAAGAGTAAGGAGTAGTTTTTTAAAGCACTTCCTTTGAGTAAGTTTACACTGAAAGAGGCTTAATGGAAAAATTCTAGGGACATTCACAGAAAGATAGACAAGATGAAAAGGCAGAGGGCTATGTACCAGATGAAAGAACAAGATAAAACCCCAGAAAAACAACTAAATGAAACGGAGATAGGCAATCTTCCAGAAAAAGAATTCAGAATAATGATAGTGAAGATGATCCAGGACCTCGGAAAACAAATGGAGGCAAAGATGGAGAAGATGCAAGAAATGTTTAACAAAGACTTAGAAGAATTAAAGAACAAACAAACAGAGATGAACAATACAATAACTGAAATGAAAACTGCACTAGAAGGGATCAATAGCAGACTAACTGAGGCAGAAGAACAGATAAGTGACCTGGAAGACAGAATAGTGGAATTAACTGCTGCAGAACAGAATAAAGAAAAAAGAATGAAAAGAAATGAAGACAGCCTAAGAGACCTCTGGGACAACATTAAATGCAACAACATTCACATTATAGGGGTCCCAGAAGGAGAAGAGACAGAGAAAGGACCCAAGAAAATATCTGAAGAGATTATAGTTGAAAACTTCCCTAACATGGGAAAGGAAATAGCCACCCAAGTCCACGAAGCGCAGAGAGTCCCATACAGGATAAACCAAAGGAGAAACACACCAAGTCACAGTAATCAAATTGGCAAAAATTAAAGACAAAGAAAAAGTATTGAAAACAGCAAGGGAAAAACGACAAATAACATACAAGGGAACTCATAAAGTTAACATCTGATTTCTCAGAAGAAATTCTACAAGCCAGAAGGGAATGGCATGATATATTTAAAGTGATGAAAGGGAAGAACCGACAACCAAGATTACTCTTCCCAGCAAGGATCTCATTCAGATTCAATGGAGAAATCAAAAGCTTTACCAACAAGCAAAAGCTAAGAGAATTCAGCACCACCAAACCAGCTCTACAACAAATGCGAAAGGAACTTCTCTCAGTGGGAAACACAAGAGAAGAAAAGGACCTACAAAAAGAACTCCAAAACAATTGAGAAAATGGTAATAGGAACATACATATCGATAATTACCTTAAACGTGAATGTATGAAATGCTCCAAGCAAAAGACACAGGCTTGCTGAATGGATACAAAAACAAGACCCATATATGCTGTCTACAAGAGACTCACTTCAGACCTAGGGACACATACAGACTGAAAGTGAAGAGATGGAAAAAGATATTCCATGCAAATGGAAATCAAAAGAAAGCTGGAGTAGCAACACTCATATCAGATAAAAGAGACTTTAAAATAAACAGTGTTACAAGAGACAAGGAAGGACATTACGAAATGATCAATCCAAGAAGAAGATATAAGAATTATAAATATATATGCACCCAACATAGGAGCACCTCAATACATAAGGCAACTGCTAACAGCTATAAAAGAGGAAATCGACAGTAACACAAGAATAGTGGAGGACTTTAACACCTCACTTACACCAATGGACAGATCATCGAAACAGAAAATTAATAAGGAAACACAAGCTTTAAATGACACAATAGACCAGATAGATTTAATTGATATTTATTGGACATTCCATCCAAAAACAGCAGATTACACTTTCTTTTCAAGTGCACATGGAACATTCTCCAGGATAGATCACATCTTGGGTCACAAATCAAGCCTCAGTAAATTTAAGAAAATTGAAATCATATCAAGCAACTTTTCTGAACACAACGCTACAAGATTAGAAATCAATTACAGGGGAAAAAAAAGTAAAAAACACAAACACATGGAGGCTAAACATTACATTACTAAATAACCAAGAGATCACTGAAGAAATCAAAGAGGAAATCAAAAAATACCTAGAGACAAATGACAATGAAAACACGACAATCAAAACCTATGGGATGGGCTTCCCTGGTGGCACGGTGGTTGAGAGACCACCTGCCGATGCAGGGGGCAGGGCTTCGTGCCCTGGTCTGGGAGGATCCCGCATGCCACGGAGCGGCTGGGCCCATGAGCCGTGGCCACTGGGCCTGTGCGTCCGGAGCTTGTACTCCATGACGGGAGAGGCCACAGCAGTGAGAGGCCCACGTACCACAAAAAACAAAACAAAACAAAAAAAACCTATGGGATGCAGCAAAACCAGTTCTAAGAGGGAAATTCAGAGCAATACAAGCCTACCCCAAGAAACAAGAAAAATCTCAAATAAACGATCTAACCTTACACCTAAAGGAACTAGAGAAAGAACAAGCAAACCCCAAAGTTAGCAGAAGGAAAGAAATCATAAAAATCAGAGCAGAAATAAATGAAATAGAAACAAAGAAAACAATAGCAAAGATCAATAAAACTAAAAGCTGGTTCTTGGAGAAGATAAACAAAATTGATAAATCATTAGCCAGACTCATCAAGAAAAAGAGGGAGAGGACTCAAATCAATAAAATTAGAAATGAAAAAGGAGAAGTTACAACAGACACCGCAGAAATACAAAGAATCCTAAGAGACTACTACAAGCAATTCTACGCCAATAAAATAACAACCTGGAAGAAATGGACAAATTCTTAGAAAGGTATAACCTCCCAAGACTGAACCAGGAAGAAACAGAAAATATGAACAGACCAATCCCAAGTAATGAAATTGAAACTGTGATTAAAAATCTTCCAACAAACAAAAGTCCAGGACCAGATGGCTTCACAGGTGAATTCTATCAAACATTTAAAGAAGAGCTAACACCCATCCTTCTCAGACTCTTCCAAGAAATTGCAGAGGAAGGAACACTCCCAAACCCATTCTATGAGGCCACCATCACCCTGATACCAAAACCAGACAAAGATACTGCAAAAAAAGAAAATTACAGACCAATATCACTGATGAATATAGATGCAAAAATCCTCAACAAACTACTAGCAAACAGAATCCAGCAACACATTAAAAGGATCATACACCATGATCAAGTGGGATTTATCTCAGAGATGCAAGGGTTCTTCAATATACGCAAATCAAACAATGTGATACACCATATTAACAAACTGAAGAATAAAAACCATATGATCCTCTCAATAGATGCAGAAAAAGCTTTTGACAAAATTCAACACCTATTTATGAGAAAAACTCTCCAGAATGTTGGCATAGAGGGAACCTACTTCAACATAATAAAGGCCATATACAATAAACCCACAGCAAACATCATTCTCAATGGTGAAAAACTGAAACCATTTCCTCTAAGATCAGGAACAAGAAAAGGATGTCCACTCTCACCACTCTTATTCAGCATAGTTTTGAAAGTCCTAGCCACAGCAATCAGAGAAGAAAAAGAAATAAAAGGAATACAAATTGGAAAAGAAGAAGTAAAACTGTCACTGTTTGCAGATGACGTGATACTATACATAGAGAATCCTAAAGATGCCACCAGAAAACTACTAGAGCTAATCAATGAATTTGGTAAAGTTGCAGAGTACAAAATTAATGCACGGAAATCTCTTGCATTCCTATACACTAATGATGAACATCCTGAAAGAGAAATTAAGGAAATACTTCCATTTACCACTGCAACAAAAAGAATAAAATACCTAGGATTAAACCTACCTAGGGAAACAAAAGACCTGTATGCAGAAAACTATAAGACACTGATGAAAGAATTAAAGGTGATATAAACAAATGGAGAGATACACCATGTTCTTGGATTGGAAGAATCAATATTGTGAAAATGACTATACTACCCAAAGCAATCTACAGATTCAGTGCAATCCCTATCAAAT
Organism: Monodon monoceros; assembly: GCF_005190385.1. NCBI lineage: Eukaryota > Metazoa > Chordata > Mammalia > Artiodactyla > Monodontidae > Monodon > Monodon monoceros. Next base: position 59,618,440 of record NW_021703780.1, on the reverse strand, counting down.
TACCAATGGCATTTTTTACAGAACAAGAACAAAAAATCTTAAAATTTGTATGGAGACACAAAAGACACCAAATAGCCAAAGCAGTCTTGAGGGAAAAAAATGTAGCTGGAGGAATCAGACTCCCTGACTTCAGACTATACTACAAAGCTACAGTAATCAAGACAATATAGTACTGGCACAGAAACAGAAATATAGTTCAAGGGAACAGGATAGAAAGCCCAGAGATAAACCCACGCACCTATGGTCAACTAATCTATGACAAAGGAAGCGAGGATATACAATGGAGAAAGGCCAGTCTCTTCAATAAGTGGTGCTGGGAAAACTGGACAGCTACATGTAAAAGAATGAAATTAGAACACTCCCTAACACCATACACAAAAATAAACTCAAAATGGATTAGAGACCTAAATGTAAGAGAAGGCACTATAAAACTCTTAGAGGAAAGCATAGGAAGGACACTCTTTGACATAAATCATAGCAAGATCTTTTTTGATCCACCTCCTAGAATAATGGAAATAAAAACAAAAATAAACAAATGGGACCTAATGAAACTTAAAAGCTTTTGCACAGCAAAGGAAACCATACACAAGACAATAAGACAACTGTCAGAATGGGAGAAAATATTTGCAAATGAATCAACGGACAAAGGATTAATCTCCAAAATATATAAACAGCTCACGCAGCTCAATATTAAAAAAACAAACAACCCAATCCAAAAATGGGCAGAAGACCTAAACAGACATTTCTCCAAAGAAGACATACAGATGGCCAAGAAGCACATGAAAAGCTGCTCAACATTGCTAATTATTAGAGAAATGCAAATCAAAACTACAATGAGGTATCACCTCACACTAGTTAGAATGGGCATCATCAGAAAATCTACAAACAACAAACGCTGGAGTGGGTGTGGAGAAAAGAGAACCCTCTTGCACTGCTGGTGGGAATGTAAATTGATACAGCCACTATGGAGAACAGTATGGAGGTTCCTTAAAGAACTTAAAATAGAATTACCATATGACCCAGCAATCCCACTACTGGGCATATACCCAGAGAAATCCATAATTCAGAAAGACACATGCACCCCAATGTTCATTGCAGCACTATTTACAATAGCCAGGTCATGAAAGCAACCTAAATGCCCATCGACAGACGAATGGATAAAGAAGATGTGGTACACATATACAATGGAATATTACTCAGCCATAAAAAGGAACGAAACTGGGTCATTTGTAGAGACATGGATGGATCTAGAGGCTGTCATACAGAGTGAAGTAAGTCAGAAAGAGAAAAACAAATATTGTATATTAATGCATATATATGGAATGTAGAAAATGGTACAGATGAACCGGTTTGCAGAACAGAAATTGAGACACAGAAGTAGAGAAAAAACTTATGGACACCAAGCGGGGAAAGCAGCGGGGGGGTGAGGGTGGTGGTGTGATGAAATGGGAGATTGGGATTGACATGTATACACTAATGTGTATAAAATGGATGACTAATAAGAAAATAAATAAATAAATAGTAAAAAAAAAAAAAAAAAGAACTAAAAAAAGGAAAAGTTCTAGGGAAAAGGCCAAATGTTCCCAGAGGAAAGGCACAGGCCTGTCTAGATCCCATCCCTGCGAAGTGGGGGTTTAATCTCTCAGCCCACTGTCTGGTGAGGAAGTGTCCACCAGCCAAGGGCAATGTGGGGAGCTCACCCATGTAAGCCATTGGCTGCAGCACCTCCATTCATTGGGGATGGGTGTGCCAGGTGGTAAAGGGAATTAAGGGGGTCAGCAACAGAGCCCACCATACCTGCCTCCATTAAAAACTGTTCAGACTGTGGGATATGAATCTCTGAAAGAATCATTGGAAACCAATTTCTTACATGTCAGTAAAAAGTAAATCAAGCATTCAGGACCCCTGCCCTTGACCTCTCTGGGGTGGATATGTGTTTGGAGACTTTTCCTTGCAAATATCCAATTCTTTCTTCTTGGGTTTCCCATGACCAGAGTTGTTCCCCATCACCCCCAAACTGGGGCTATCATAAACTCCTTACTCTTATCACCAAAAGTATTACTTCTCACACAAGCATATTCAGAGGACTGTCCTCATGGAGGGCCTCTGGAGCCCCCAGGCTAAGCTGACTGTCCTCCCATGCTTATCTCATAACCTTCTCAGTCATGGTGATATACACCATCCCAGAGGTTTGCTATAAATCATAACTTGAGCTGAACTTCCTGATGAGTCATATATCAGTTCCTCCACTCTCTTTCTTTTAATTTTATTTGACTCCAAGTAATACACTTACACAGATTTAAAGGTCAGTGTCCTCAGGGAAGAGTCTTCCAGTCTCCTTCCTGAGATGCACATGTTTGACACCAGAGTTCCTGTATCAGACAGGGAACAAGGTCTATGAAGCGTCACCACCCAGAATGCAAGCTTGACTCCTTTGTACAACATCTCCCCATCCTCAGCTGTGCAGATCTCCAGAAGGCTAATTAATCTCCCTTCTCCTGCCAGCATGTCTCTGGGCTGCCTGGGGTAGGGAGACTGATCTGAGAGTGGGTTCTATCAGCTCCACATTTGAACGATCAGCAAATCCTTTTCAGCTTTACCCTACAGACCCTCTTCTCCCCCATTAGAGGTAACTGGTGTCTCTAATTCCTGCATCTTCCTTGGGTTCTGTGCTGGCAGTTCATCACTTATTTCTTGTTACCTTCACCACCTGCAGCCCCAGGTTTAAGATTTACCTGGTTGGCTAAGCCAGTTAACAGGTAACCATTTCACTTTCAGCCTTTCAAAATTCATAGAAATTTGTGTAATCTCTGGTTTTATTTGGCTGAACTCCTGTTCTCTTTGTTCTTCTGAATTGATGGCCTTTTTATTCTTTAACTCTCACTTTAATGGGGTTCATAAAGGAATAGATATACACGCTTGGGTGCAGCCTGCTGTATTTCTGGTGCAGACTTTTCAGAATTTTGCCTATTAGTTGCCCTTCCTCTGTCGGATTCTTGCTCAAATCGATAATAAATATTCAGAGGGCCTGAGGTGTATTACAAAAAAGATACGATTTTATTTTTTTACTTTCAAACAAAAACCCAGGAAGAAAGAAGGGGCAAAGTCTGGGGTGGGGAGAGGCCAACTAATTTCTACCACATTTCCAAGTCAGCATCTTTTTCTGGTGTTCTAGAAACATTGTTGGGGCTGACAGCGCCCCACCTCCTTGTCCCAGGAACTGAACTTTAAATAGGCTCTTTCAAAGCCATTAGAGTGGGGTTTTCGGCCATCCTAGACCTTCCTATGTTCAAAGCTGAGCTGTTAAAGATTGCTTCTGTTAATTTGTGTTGTGAACACTGTCCTTGCTCGTTAAACTTACAGAGAGGTTATTCAGAAATAGAGATAATCTGTCACTTCTTTGTGGTCATCAAAAAACACACAAGTCCTGCCAAAGAGCACCCTTTGACTGAACTTGCCTAAGTCCAGCATCTAGACTACAATTTTTCTTGAAAATACGGTCCTATTTCCAACTTGGTTGCTTTCTAATTATGAAGTGTAAGCCCATGGATAACCATTAGGGGGTGCAAGAATTTTAATGTAAGGTCCTCCTAAAGGCCGCTAATCAGACCTTTTTCATTTAATGGGCAAAGTGGACTTTTTCTTACGATTTTTAGAAAAACTTTTCAAACCACCATACATGTAAATATTTTTTGTCAGATTACCAAATTCCAAGAGAGTAAGAAAGGAAAACTAACAAATAGACTACCAGTCCATGTTTTAATATGAAACCTATTTACTCATTCATTCAACAAATATTTATTAAGCACCTACTACACACCAGGCACTGCACCAGACATTGGGGATTCAGCAACGAACATGCATTCATGCATGCCTCATGAGTATTCAACTTGCTTTCTCTCTTTCATATTGCTTATCTGTAGGAATTCTTAATTCATTCACAGACTTTTTGCAGATGACATCAGAATATTTTAGGAGAAATTTTGGCTAAAGATCAGAAGAGAATCATTTTGCTTAGCTAGGTATAAAGTGAACTAACAGGTACCTTTAAGGTCATGAGGAGAAGATTTAGAACTTTAAAGACATCAATCAGAAGATGTTTTAGACAAAATTCAATACTTTCCCTATTCGAGATACAATGGGTAGAAATCTGACAATGCCTTCCATTTTTTCTCCATTCTCCGCTGGTGACACAGCCATCCTTTAATTGTTTCAAGGGGCAATTGCATCTAGGGATCACCCTACCCCCCGTCTTAGGAGGAGACTAAAAGTACATCTACCATGAAGCACCGTGGACACAAATTAGTCAGTGCTTCTCCCCCAAGATAACCTGCATCCCTCTTTTATGTCCAGGATGACTGATGGTGATAACATCTTTTCCAGGTTCTCCTTTTACATTTGACGCTTTGTCTGCTCTCTAAAGGGGTATTTCAAAGTAGCAAGTGAGCAAAAATTTTATGTGGTGGTGCAAGAACTTTGCATTCATTCTTTCATTCTCTGCCTTTGTCCTAATGTAAAATTAATCTCAAGGAAATGGAGCGACCTAGGCATTGCTGTATGCTGCTCTCCTGTTGACAATTTACCATCTCATATGTTCACAGATCAGGACAGTCTTAGCCTATGGCAAATGGTCCAGAAGCCCTCTGGGCCTGACCAGGAAGGGCTGTGCTGGGATCCCAGACATATGCTCATTGTGCTGGGATCCCAGACATATGCTCATTTTTGTATGTGCTTTGGTGGGAAATAGGGCAATGTCTCTTATTAATTCTACCACTGGAAAGAAACTTATTAACTTTCTCAGTTCCGGTGCAAACATAGCTATAAATAAATAAATAATCAGATGCTAATCCTAGAATCAGCAAATGTGACCAGGGGAGTGGAGCTATGGACAGATCTTGGATGGGAACTGCATGGCAGTGGTGGAGGAGCAGTTCCCAGAAACAGGGACATGTTCTCAGAAGAAGGGGCAGGCTCTGAAGACAAGGCAATAAATAGCCATTGTGGCAAAGTTCACTGTCCCTTTTTACTGCGAAATTAATTCTGGCTTTTGGATACAGAGCTATTTTAGGCATGATTGATATGGAAAAAACTTTGACCTTTTTTCTGATTCAACAGCAACAGGCAAAAAATTTCAAGAATGGGTACTATTTAAATTATACTGTGAAATCATTGGAATCATCTCATATAGTACACTATAACAAGGTAAAATGTCATCAAATATCACTGATTCCAGCAAACCTCAAAAATTAGTCTTTCATCTAGCAAAGACGAAACTTTGCACAATTCCTGGTAAAAGACACACTTTTATCTAAATATCTAAATATCTTGTTTCCAAACCCCTTACATTCTCAGCTTTGATATCTGAGGATGAGTGGCAGCAGAATTGAAGCTTATTTTTAATTGCCCCATCTATAGAAAGAAGGGTGATTTCTAGAGAAACACAGTTTGAATGTATCTGAATTTAGCACCTTTAAATTATCAGTGGCAAACAGGCAGATCCTGCATCTGGCAGGGGAAAGATTTTCAAGTATGAAATTGAATTGGTTCTTGCAGTCTGCAAGAGCCCTAAATATAAAACTTTGGGAGAGGCATAAAAGTATTTGTGGCTGCTTTGTTTGAAGGAATTGGTTTTTGCTTTGTTTTTATGAAAAGATTCATCCTTTAATTAACAAATGTGAAAAGGAATTTTTAAAAAATTTAATTTCACATTCAAAGTTAAATTAAAATGGTTTAATTCATATATCCAAAGATTAAAGCTAGACTTTATTCTCAAAGATTGTTGCATAATACCTACTTAGAAAATTTTTTTTATTGAGGCTGAACATACATCTCAAGCATGCAGTTGGATGAATTTTTATATTGTTATGTCTATATCTGTGTGGCACTATCCAGATCAAGATATAGAACATCTCAAACATCACAGAAGACCTCTTCATGCTCCTATATGGTCCCACCCCTACCCATGATCCCTGAGGTAACTATTATTCCAATCTTTATGACCATTTGAATTTCATTAAAATGTAAAAATTCAGTATATACTCTTTTATGTCTGGATTCTTTCACTCAGTATTATTCCTCTGAGATTCACCCATGTTGTTTCATGTAGCGATGATTCATTTGTTCTCATACTCAATATTATTTCTTTGTATGAATAGACCACAACTTCATTACCCATCTATCATCTTTTGGTAGATGTATGCCCTCCTTTTTCTCACATATACCCTAGCAGTGGACTTGTTGAGTCACTGGGATGGCAGCTGGTTAGCTTGACTAGATAATGCCAGTTAGTTAGTTACCCAACATGATTGCACCAATCACACTGCAGCAAGAAAGGAGAGTTCCAGTTGTTGCACATTCATAATACCTCTTGGTTATAATCAGCCTCTTTAATTTTAGCCATTCTGGTGAGCACAGAGTGCTTGCTCACTCTGGACATTTGGAAACAACTCAAATGTCCTTAAATGGGCAAACAGTTAAACAAATCATGGTAGTGCCCTACAATGGAATGCTACTCAGTAGTCAAAGGGAACAGAGTGGTATATTACTGTGGTTTTACTTTGCATTTTCCTGATTCCTACCAATGTTATTCTTCTTTTCCTATGCTCCCATAGTTATACTAAAGTCTTAGATGGAGGGCTAAAAAGTCAACAAAATGCAAAATCTCAACAACATAATAGCCACAATATCCAGCACACAATAGAAATTTTTGAGACACACAAAGAGGCAGGAAAATGTAAGCAATGATCAGGAGGGGAAAATGTCAATAGAAACACACACATAGAAAATATATATTCTGGAATTAGCTGACAAGGACTTTAAAAGTTTATATAAATAAATTCAGGGATATAAAGAAAAAGACACACAACATTGTAAATCAACTATACTTCAATTAAAAAAAAGAAAAAGACAGACTGAATGAGTGAACAGATGGGTAATCTCAGTGAAGAGATGGAAACTATTTTTAAAAAGAACTAAATAGACATTCTAGAACTGAAAAATACAATATCTGAAATTAAAAATTCACTAGATGAGCTTAACATAGAGTGGACGCTGGAAGAGAATCAGTGAACTTGAAAAAAGATCAATAGACACTATGCAAATTGAACAGAAAGAAAAAATATTTTAAAAAGAAATAATCTTCAGCAACTTGAGGGACAACATCTAATGGTCTGATATATAACTAATTAGAATCCTAGAAGGATAGGAAGGAGATTGGGCAGAAAAAAATGTTTGAAAAATTTCTAGTTTTGATTAAAAAAAATCATTTCAGAGATTCAAGAAGCTCAACAAACCCAAGCAGGTTACACACAAAGAAAATCACACCCAGACACATCATGTTCAAACTGATGAAAACCAAGAAAAAGAGTAAGTCTTGAAAGAAGCAGAGGCAAAATACACATTATATATATGGAATAATGATAAGAATCTCTACTTATTTCTTATCAAACACAATGCTACCAGAAGCCAATGTAACAGCATCTTTAACTTGCTGAAAGAATAAAACGGTCAACTTAAAACTATATATCTAGCATAAGGATCTTTTAAAAATAAAGTAGACTTTACAGATCAACAAAAGCTGAGGGAATTTATTGCCAGCAGATCTGCACTAAAGGAAGTCCTTCAGCCAGAAGGGAAAAAATTAAATAATACCAGAGATAAACCTGGATTTACACAAAGGAACAAAGATTACTAGAAATGGTAAATATGTGGGTAAATAGAATTTTTTTCTCATTCATAATACTAAAAGGCAAATAATAATGTATTGCAGGGTATACAACTTATGTAGAAATAAAATGGGTGACTAGAAGGGGGTGGTCAATGAAAACATTTTGTTGTAAAATTCTTAGATTAGATGTGAAGAATTATGATATTAAAGCAAGGTATACTCTGAGTAGTTACAGATATGCAAACACCAGCCATAAGAAAGGCAAAGTCTCTACATTAATATTGAAGTAGACTTCAAGACAAGAGGGATCTTTCAGTTCATAAACGGCATAACCATCCTCAATCATTATACATCTATTAAAAGCAATTCAATATACATGAAGCAAAAAGCGACAGGACTAAAAAAAAAAGAAATAGACAAATCCATAATGATAGTTGTAGATTTTATGACTCCTATGTAGTTATTGTTAGAACAATTAAGTTAAAAAGTAATGTATAGAGGACTTGCAATACTATCAAATAATTTAGCCAACTTGATATTTAGAGAAAACTTCACCTAACAACTGAAGAATACACCATCCTTTAAAGGGCACAGGGGACATTCACCAAGATACTAGGCCCAGGAAAAGTCTCAATAAATTTAAAGGTATTGAAATCATATAGAATACATTCTCTGATGACAATGGAATTAAATTAAAAATTAATAATAAACTGATACGTGAAAAATATCCAAGTATTTGGAAATTAAACAACATACTTCCATATGACCCACAGGTCAAAGAAATAATCTAAAAGGAAATTGTAGGGGCTTCCCTGGTATCACAGTAGTTAAGAATCTGCCTGCCAATGCAGGGGGCACGGGTTTGAGCCCTGGTCCAGGAAGATCCCACATGCCACGGAGCAACTAAGCCTGTGCACCACAACTACTGAGCCTGCACTCTAGAGCCCGCGAGCCACAACTACTGAGCCCATGTGCAACAACTACTAAAGGCCCCATGCCTAGAGCCCATGCTCCGCAACAAGAGAAGCCGCCGCGAAATACCATAGAAGGAAACCTTCAAGATGGCGGAAGAGTAAGACGTAGTGATCACCTTCCTCCCCACAAATACATCAGAAATACATCTACGTGTGGAACAACTCCTACAGAACACCTACTGAACGCTGGCAGAAGACCTCAGACCTCCCAAAAGGCAAGAAACTCCCCACATACATGGGTAGGGCAAAAGAAAAAAGAAAAAACAGAGACAAAAGAATAGGGACGGTACCTACACCAGTGGGAGACAGCTGTTAAGGAGAAAAAGTTTCCACACACTAGGAAGCCCCTTCATTGGCAGAGACGGGGGGTTGCCAGGGCGAAGCTTCGGAGCCACGGAGGAGAGCACAGCAACAGGGGTGCGGAGGGCAAAGCGGAGAGATTCCTGCACAGAGGATTGGTGCTGACCAGCACTCACCAGCCCGAGAGGCCTGTCTGCTCACCCGCCGGGGTGGGTGGGGCTGGGAGCTGAGGCTTGGGCTTCGGAGGTCAGATGCAGGGAGAGGACTGGGGTTGGCTCCGTGAACACAGCCTGAAGGGGGCTAGTGCGCCACAGCTAGCCGGGAGGGAGTCCGGGAAAAAGTCTGGAACTGCTTAAGAGGCAAGAGACTTTTTCTTGCCTCTTTGATTCCTGGTGTGAGAGGAGAGGGGATTAAGAGCATGGCCTAAACGAGCTCCAGGGATGGGCGCGAGCCGCAGCTATCAGCGCAGAGCCCAGAGACGGGCACCAGACGCTAAGGCTGCTACTGTAGCCACCAAGAAGCCTGCGTGCAAGCACAGGTCACTATCCACACCGCCCCTCCCGGGAGCCTGTACAGCCCGCCACTGCCAGGGTCCCGTGATCCAGGGACAACTTCCCCGGGAGAACGCATGGCGCCTCAGGCTGGTGCAACGTCACGCTGGCCCCTGCCACTGCAGGCTTGCCCAGCATCCATACCCCTCCCTCCCTCAGGCCTGAGTGAGTCAGAGCCCCCAAATCAGCGGCTCTTTTAAGCCCGTCCTGTCTGAGCGAAGAACAGACACCCTCTGGCGACCTACATGCAGAGGCGGGGCCAAATCCAAAGCTGAACCCCAGGAGCTGTGCGAACAAAGAAGAGAAAGGGAAATCTCTCCCAGCAGCCTCAGGAGCAGCGGATTGAATCTCCACAATCAACTTAATGTACCCTGCATCTGTGGAATACCTGAATAGACAACGAATCATCCCAAATTGAGGCAGTTGACTTTGGGAGCAACGATATATATATATTTTTCCTTTTTCTCCTTTTCTGAGTGTGTATGTGTATGGTTCTCTGTGTGATTTTGTCTGTATAGCTTTCCTTTTACCATTTGTCCCAGGGTTCCATCTGTCTGGATTTTTTTTGGTTTGTTTTGTTTTTCAGTACAGTTTTTAGTGTTTGTTATCATTGGTGGACTTGTTTTTTGGTTTGGTTGCTCTCTTCTTTCTTTCTTTTTTTATTACTTTTTAATTTTTTAATAATTATTTTTTATTTTAATAACTTAATTTTATTTATTTATTTTTTCTTTCTTTCTTTATCCCTTTTATTCTGAGCTGTGTGGATGACAGGGTCTTGGTGCTCTGGCTGGGTGTCAGGCCTGTGCTTCTGAGGTGGAAGACTCAAGTTCAGGACATTGGAACACCAGAGATCTCCCAGCTCCATGTAATATCAAACGGCGAAAATCTCCCAGAGATCTCCATCTCAATGCCAAGACCCAGCTCCACTCAACGACCAGCAAGCTACAGTGCTGGTCACCCTATGCCAAACAACTAGCAAGACAGGAACACAACCCCACCCATTAGCAGAGAGGCTGCCTAAAATCATAATAAGGTCACAGACACCCCAAAATACACGACCAGACATGGACCTGCCCACCAGAAAGACAAGACCCAGCCTCATCCACCAGAACACAGGACTAGTCCCCTCCACCAGGAAGCCTACACAAGCCACTGAACCAAGCTTAGCCACTGGGGGCAGACACCAAAAACAAGGGGAACTACGAACCTGCAGCCTGTGAAAAGGAGACCCCAAACGCAGTAAGTTAAGCAAAATGAGAAGACAGAGAAACACACAGCAGATGAAGGAGCAAGGTAAAAACCCACCAGACCTAATAAATGAAGAGGAAATAGGTAGTCTACCTGAAAAAGAATTCAGAATAATGATAGTAAAGATGATCCAAAATCTTGGAAATAGAATAGAGAAAATGCAAGAAACATTTAACAGGGACCTACAAGAACTAAAGAGGAAACAAGCAATGATGAAAAACACAATAAATGAAATTTAAAATACTCTGGAAGGGATTAATAGCAGAATAACTGAGGCAGAAGAATGGATAAGTGACCTGGAAGATAAAATAGTGGAAATAACTACTGCAGAGCAGAATAGAGGAAAAAGAATGAAAAGAACTGAGGACAGTCTCAGAGACTTCTGGGACAACATTAAACGCACCAACATCCGAATTAAAGTGGTCCCAGAAGAAGAAGAGAAAAAGAAAGGGACTGAGAAAATATTTGAAGAGATTATAGTTGAAAACTTCCCTAATGTGGGAAAGGAAATAGTTAATCAAGTCCAGGAAGCACAGAGAGTCCCATACAGGATAAATCCAAGGAGAAACACGCCAAGACACATATTAATCAAACTATCAAAAATTAAATACAAAGAAAACATATTAAAAGCAGCAAGGGAAAAACAACAAATAACCCACAAGAGAATCCCCATAAGGTTAACAGCTGATCTTTCAGCAGAAACTCTGCAAGCCAGAAGGGAGTGGCAGGACATATTTAAAGTGATGAAAGGGAAAAAACTATAACCAAGATTACTCTACCCAGCAAGGATCTCATTCAGATTCAATGGAGAAACTAAAACCTTTACAGACAAGCAAAATTTAAGAGAATTCAGCTCCACCAAACCAGCTTTACGACAAATGCTAAAGGAACTTCTCTAGGCAGGAAACACAAGAGAAGGAAAAGACCTATAATAACAAACCCAAAACAATTAAGAAAATGGTAATAGGAACATACATATCGATAATTACCTTAAATGTAAATGGATTAAATGCTCCAACCAAAAGACATAGACTGGCTGAATGGATACAAAAACAAGACCCATATATATGCTGTCTACAAGAGACCCACTTCAGACCTAGGGACATATACAGACTGAAAGTGAGGGGATGGAAAAAGATATTCCATGCAAATGGATATCAAAAGAAAGCTGGAGTAGCAATTCTCATATCAGACAACATAGACTTTAAAACAAAGACTATTACAAGGGACAAACAAGGACACTGCATAATAATCGATCCAAGAAGATATAACAACTGAAAATATTTATGCACCCAACAGAGGAGCACCTCAATACATATGGCAAATGCTAACAGCCATAAAAGGGGAAATCGAAAGTAACACAATCATAGTTGAGGACTTTAACACCCGACTTTCACCAATGGACAGATAATTTCTTAATGTGGAAATGAATATTGTATAAATAGCAAAAGGCTTACAACCTAAGCATTTTTAGCTTTGTTGGTCAGTTAAACTTCAGAGATATTTTGTTGCCTAGCATTTAAGTTTCAGAGGAGAAATAAGAATCACCTACATTCAAAATAGCTCAACAACTTTCCGAAAACTCCTGAAAAAGACAGGCAATGGGTGTGAACAGGACAGGTAATATAGGTAATAGGTTGAAAGACCTGTATCTAGAAAAGGTGATGAAATGTTATTGTTTTTTATTCTTCATGTAAGTTACAGGTAGTGACAGTTTTGAGAGACTATTCTGTTTTTGAATGTACTTAAGTCTGTTATTATTATAACAAATAATAATGAAAATAAATAAGGAAACACAAGCTTTAAATGATACATTAAACAAGGTGGACTTAATTGATATTTATAGGACATTCCATCCAAAAACAACAGAATACATTTTCTTCTCAAGTGCTCATGGAACGTTTTCCAGGATAGATCATATCTTGGGTCACAAATCAAGCCTTGGTAAATTTTTAAAAATTGAAATCATATCAAGTAACTTTCCTGACCACAATGCTATGAGATTAGATATCAATTACAGGAAAAAATCTGTAAAAAATAGAAACACATGGAGGCTAAAAAATACATTATTTAAAAATTGAGAGATCACTGAAGAAATCATAGAGGAAATCAAAAAATACCTAGAAACAAATGATAATGAAAACACGATGACCCAAACCTATGGGATGCAGCAAAAGCAGCTCTAAAAGGGAAGTTTATAGCAATACAATCCTACCTTAAGAAACAAGAAATATCTCAAATAAACAACCTAACCTTACACCTAAAGCAATTAGAGAAAGAAGAACGAAAAAACCCCAAAGTTAGCAATAGGAAAGAAATCATAAAGATCAGATCAGAAACAAATGAAAAAGAAATGAAGGGAACAATAGAAAAGATCAATAAAACTAAAAGCTGGTTCTTTGAGAAGATAAACAAAATTGATAAACCATTAGCCAGACTCATCAAGAAAAAAAGGGAGAAGACTCAAATCAACAGAATTAGAAATGAAAAAGGAGAAGTAACAACTGACACTGCAGAAATACAAAGGATCATGAGAGATTACTACAAGCAACTATATGCCAATAAAATGGACAACTTGGAAGAAATGGACAAATTCTTAGAAAAGCACAACCTTCCAGCACTGAACCTAGAAGAAATAGAAAATATAAGCAGACCAATCTCAAGCACTGAAATTGAAACCATGATAAAAAATCTTCCAACAAACAAAAGCCCAGAACCAGATGGCTTCACAGGCAAATTCTATCAAACACTTAAAGAAGGGCTAACACCGATCCTTCTCAAACTCTTCCAAAATATAGCAGAGGGAACACTCCCAAACTCATTCTACGAGGCCACCATTACCCTAATACCAAAACCAGGCAAAGATGTCACAAAGAAAGAAAACTACAGGCCAATATCACTGATGAACATAGATGCAAAAATCCTCAACAAAATACAAGCAAACAGAATCCAACAGCACATTAAAAGGATCATACCCCACGATCAAGTGGGGTTTATCCCAGGAATGCAAGGTTTCTTCAATATATGCAAATCAATCAATGTGATAAACTGCATTCACAAATTGAAGAATAAAAATCATATGATCATCTCAATAGATGCAGAAAAAGCTTCTGACAAAATTCAACACCCGTTTATGAGAAAAACCCTCCAGAAAGTAAGCATAGAGGGAACTTACCTCAACATAATAAAGGCCATATATGACAAACTCACAGCCAACATCATCCTCAATGGTGAAAAACTGAAACCATTTCCCCTAAGATCAGGAACAAGACAAGGTTGCCCACTCTCACCACTATTAGTCAACATTGTTTTGGAAGTTTTAGCCAGAGCAATCAGAGAGGAAAAGGAAATAAAACGAATCCAAATCGGAAAAGAAGAAGTAAAGCTGTCACTGTGTGCAGATGACATGATACTATATATACAGTATCCTAAATATGCTACCAGAAAACTACTACAGCTAATCAATGAATTTGCTAAAGTAGCAGGATACCAAATTAATGCACAGAAATCTCTTGCATTCCTATACACTAATGATGAAAAATCTGAAAGTGAAATTAAGAAAACACTCCCATTTACCATTGCAACAAAAAGAATAAAATACCTAGGAATAAACCTACTTAAGGAGACAAAAGACCTGTATGCAGAAGACTATAAGACACTGATGAAAGACATTAAAGACGATACAGACAGATGGAGAGATATACTATGTTCTTGGATTGGAAGAATCAACATTGTGAAAATGACTATACTACCCAAAGCAATCTACAGATTCAATGCAATCCCTATCAAACTACCAATGGCATTTTCCAAAGAATTAAAACAAAAAATTTCACAATTTGTATGAAAACACAAAAGACCCTGAATAGCCAAAGCAATCTTGAGAAAAAATAAAATGGAATTGGAGGAATCTGGCTCACTGACTTCAGACTATACTACAAAGCTACAGTAATCAAGACAGTATGCTACTGGCATGAAAACAGAAATATAGATCAATGGAACAGGATAGAAAGCCCAGAGATAAACCCATGCACATATGGTCACCTTATTTTTTTTATTTATTTATTTTTGCAGTATGCGGGCCTCTCACTGCTGTGGCCTCTCCCATTGCGGAGCACAGGCTCCGGACGCGCAGGCTCAGTGACCACGGCTCACGGGCCCATCCGCTCTGTGGCATGTGGGATCTTCCTGGACCGGGGCATGAACCCGTGTCCCCTGCATCAGCAGGCAGACTCTCAACCACTGCGCCACCAGGGAAGGCCTGGTCACCTTATTTTTGATAAAGGCAACAATATACAATGGAGAAAAGACAGCCTCTTCAACAAGTGGTGCTGGGAAAACTGGACAGCTACATGTAAAAGAATGAAATTAGACCACTCCCTCACACCATACACAAAAATAAACTCAAAATGGATTAAAGACCTAAATGTAAGGTTAGATACTGTAAAACTCTTAGAGGAAAACACAGGCAGAACACTCTATGACATAAATCATAGCAAGATCCTATTTGACCCACCTCCTAGGGAAATGGAAGTAAAAACAAAAATAAACAAATGGGACCTAATGAAACTCGAAAGCTTTTGCACAGCAAAGGAAACCATAAACAAGACCAAAAGACAACCCTCAGAATGGGAGAAAATACTTGCAAATGCAGCAACTGACAAAGGATTAATCTCCAAAATTTACAAGCAGCTCGTGCAGCTCAATATCAAAAAAACAAACAACCCAATCCAAAAATGGGCAGAAGACCTAAACAGACATTTTTCCAAAGAAGATATACAGATTGCTATCAAACACATGAAAGAATGCTCAACATCATTAATCATTAGAGAAATGCAAAACAAAACTACAATGAGGTATCACCACACACCGGTAAGAATGGCCATCATCAAAAAACTTACAAACAATAAATGCTGGAGAGGATGTGGAGAAAAGGGAGCCCTCTTTCACTGTTGGTGGGAATGTAAATTGATACAGCCACTATGGAGAACAGTATGGAGGTTCCTTAAAAAACTAAAAATAGAACTACCATACGACCCAGCAATCCCACTACTGGGCATATACCCTGAGAAAACCATAATTCAAAAAGAGTCATGTACCACAATGTTCATTGCAACATTATTTACAATTGCCAGGACATGGAGGTAACCTAAGTGTCCATCGACAGACGAATGGATAAAGAAGATGTGACACATATACACAATGGAATATTAATCAGCTATAAAAAGAAACGAAATTAAGTTATTTGTGGTGAGGTGGATGGACCTAGAGTCTGTCATACAGAGTGAAGTAAGTCAGAAAGAGAAAAAGAAATACCGTATGCTAACACATATATATGGAATCTAAAAAAAAAAAAGGTCATGAAGAACCTAGGGGCAGGATGGGAATAAAGACACAGACCTACTAGAGAATGAACTTGAGGACATGGCGGGGGGAAGGGTAAGCTGGGACAAAGTGAGACAGTGGCATGGACATATATACACTACAAATGTAAAATCGATAGCTAGTGGGAAGCAGCCACATAGCATAGGGAGATCAGCTTGGTGCTTTGTGACTACCTAGAGGTGTGGGATAGGGAGGGTGTGAGGGAGGGAGATGCAAGAGGGAAGAGATATGGAGATATATGTATATGGATAGCTGATTCACTTTGTTATAAAGCAGAAACTAACACACCATTGTAAAGCAATTATACTCCAACAAAGATGCTAAAAAAAAAAGAGAAGCCACCAAAATGAGAAGCCCACGCACCCCAACGAACAGTGGCTCCCACTTGCTGTAATACAGAAAGCCCGTGCACAGCAACGAAAACCCAACGCAGCCAAAAATAAAATAAATAAAAAATAAATAGGGCTTCCCTGGTGGCTCAGTGGTTGAGAGTCCGCCTGCCGATGCAGGGGACACAGGTTCGTGTCCCGGTCCGGGAAGATCCCACATGCTGCGGAGCGGCTAGGCTCGTGAGCCATGGACGCTGAGCCTGTGCGCCCGGAGCCTGTTGCTCTGCAACGGGAGAGGCCACCACAATGAGAGGCCCACGTACCGCACAAAAATAAATAAATAAATAAATAAATTTTTTTTAAAAAGTAAATTGCAAAAGAGTTGAAGATTAAAATCCAATATATCAGCTAAACAACAAAGATTTACTATATAGCGTGGGGAACTATAGTCAATATCTTGTAATAAACTATAATGGAAAAGAATAGAAAAAAGAATATAAATATATACATATATATATATATACAATATGTGTGTGTATAACTGAATCACTTTGCTGTACACCTGAAACTGACACAATATTGTAAATCAACTATATTTCAAAAAAAAGTCAGCTGAAGAAGTCCTCGCATGGGAATTTATAGCTCAAAATGCTTATATTAGAGAAGAATGTTATAAAATCTAAGATGTTGAGTTTCATCTTTTCTAAAGAAAGGTAGAAAATAAGAGCAATTAGATTTTTAAAACAGCAAAAGAAAATGAATAATAAAGAGCAGAAACCATTGAAATAGAAGACAGCCAAACAATAGAGGAGATCAGAGAAACCAAAAGTGGAAAGATCCATAAAATTGATAAAGTGTAATCTAAATGGACCTCTAGCTGAGAGGAAGAGCAAGAATGAGGAATGGAGGGAGGGGGAGAGAGAGAGAGAGCACACAAATTACCAGTATCAGAAATAAAAGAGGAGATATTGCTATAGAACTTACAGATAATAAAGCATTAATAAGGAAACTATGAATTTCTTTATGCCAATAAATTACTTAGATGAAAAGGATAATTCCTTGAAAGACAGAATTACCAATAATGATACCAAAAGAAATTAAAAGTCTGAATAGCCCTGTGTCTATATTAAAGATATCGAAATCAAAATTAAAAAGGAATTTCTCAGAAAGAAAACTCCAGACCAAGATGGCTTTCCTAGTGACTCCTAGCAAACATTTGAGGAAGAAATAATACCAATATTGAACAGCTCTTTAAGAAAATAGAAAAGAAGAGGACACTTCCCAATTCATGCTTGAGGCCAGCATCACCCTTAGAACCACACCAGATAAAGATGTTTTTAAGAAAAGAAAAAAAAATTAAGAGGCTGGAGGTACTGGGCTAAGGTAGTGTGATGGCTTTTTGATGTGCCAACTTTTTGAGGCTCTAGTCCCCAGTTGTTCAAACAAACAGTAATCTAGGTTTGGGATCTTGAAGATGCAATTAAAGTCCCTAATCAGTTGTCTTTAAGTAAGGAGGATTATCTGGATAGTCTGGTTCAGCCTGACTCAATCAGTTGGAAGTCCTTAAAAGCAGGACTGAGGTTTCTGAGAGAGAGCTAGAGAGGAAAAAATTTCTGCCCATAGGCAGTAGCTTCAGCCCACGCCAGTGGAGTTCCAGCCTCCTCCTGCTCAACCTCCCCTGGTTGAGTCCTACTGCTACAGGAAGGGCAGTATTAGACGTTAGAAAAATTCACAGAGCCAATTATGCTAGGTCTTACAGGCCATGTTAACAAGAAGGGATTTTGTAAGTTAATTGGATATGAGTAGTTGTATAATCTAAGAGTTTTCTCAAAAGTTTGCTTAATTAATACCAACTTCTGCCCATTGAACTAGAGAAACAGATATCACAATGTTGGTGGGTTTAATAAAGAGAAACCATAATCACTTTATCTGTGGAATTATATCCCAGGGAAATAATTAAAATTAAAAAATATTTTCTACTGCTGCATAATAAGTTATCACAAACTTAGCAGCTTCAAAAATGTCACCCAGCCTTCCCTGGTGGCGCAGTGGTTGAGAGTCCTCCTGCCGATGCAGAGGACACGGGTTCATGCCCTGGTCCGGGAAGATCCCACATGCTGTGGAGCGGCTCGGCCCGTGAGCCATGGCCGCTGAGCCTGCACGTCCGGAGCCTGTCCTCCGCAACGGGAGAGGCCAGAGCAGTGAGAGGCCCGCGTACCGCAAAAAAAAAAAAAAAAAATATTTGCTAGATAAATATTAAAAAACAACAACAACAAATGGGCTTCTACTGTCTTTACCTTTTTGGGGTTTCTGCCCATGCGAGGCAAAATTTTCAAAATAATTGAGTGGAAGTGGATTGAACTTGGCAAACACATGCCATCAGTTGAAGTCAGACTCCCCGATCATTTCAAGGCTGTGTGAAGCTGCCTTACAGAGGCAGGGCTGGTGGGGAGCCGAGTTCCACAAGGAGGGCGGAGGGGTGGAGGGACTCACCTCCCCAGGGCTCCCTCTGCTGTGGCTCTGCCTCCCCCTGACTGTTCTTTTCACTTCTGAGTCACTGATTGTGAGTGACAGCTGGAGTAAATACAAAGTCCTTCCCTTCTCTCTTGGGTCTGCCATCCAAACTCCCTTCCCCTCTGGCTTCCAGGTGCGGGTCCTAGTTGCTGACTGATCCTTCCAGGCTTTGGACAACCTTCCTTCACACTTCAGACATCAGACTTCATTTCACCTGCTTTCCCCAGCAGACCTCCCCCATTGGAGGGGGAGCGGGGGAGCAGGGCCCGAAGCTTGCCTTCACACTTCAGAGAGTTTGGTAAGTGAGTTTTTCTTCCCAACAGTAAAAGCACTGGGACAAAGGGACCGTGTTTGTTTGAAGCTTGTAATTCAGACATCCATCTTCTTGTTGAATCTGTGTTTTAAATTTTCTCAGAAACCACAGAACAAGCTAAACTTTTTAGGAAGTCCCCAGACTGCTTTTGAATAGTACAAGCTGGGAAACCAAGGTTCCATGATGTTTGCTCCCCGTAGCAACCTGCCAGCTTCTGCTCCCCATGGTTCCCCAATTCATCCTTTAACGCTCTTTCCTCCATTTCATAAGAATATTTTTAAGCTTAAAAAAAACCTCTCTCCCTTCTGTTCCTGCATGTCAGAGAGAGCTCTGAGAAGCAAAGTAAATTTTCCTGCTTCTGATATCTACAGTAATTGGAACAAATGTGGGTGGGCTGAGAAGGAGATCTTGATGAAACAGAAAGGCATAGGGTTTTTTGTTTTCTTTTTTTCCAACTCCAGGGTCCCGTCACTGACTTTCAATCAACACTGTTCTGCACCTGTTCACAAATGTAGGCTGGGCATTTAGGTCCACCACAATTGAGGTATTTTGTTTGAAAACATCCTGAAATCTCCGTTAATCTTCACAGCGAGTCTCTGAGGTAAATGTAACATCTCTGAACCTAAGATTCTCCAGGCTGGTGACTTACCCCATTTTTCAAATAAGAAGCAGGCCAGTAGAAGGGCCACAACATAATTACTGAAAAAAAAAAAAATCCATGAAATGAGAAGACCTATGACAAATGAAGACAGACATTTCCTAGAGAATATAAGAGAAAAAAATGCAAAGAAGGTTCAATTGTTAAATGTCAAATTGCAAAGCTTTCTTTCCATTTGTCCAAAACAAAAGGAAAAAAGAGAATATGTCTTTATTGCAACCAATTTGAAAAACAGTTTGACAGTTTCAAGTGTTAAACATATGTTTACCACGCAACCCAGCCAATCCTGGATATTTACCCCAAATTAACAAAAGCATATGTCCACACAGGGACTTGAAGATGAATGTTCACAGCGGCTTTATTTGTCAGAGCCACAAACTGGAAACAGTCCAAATGTCCAGCAGCAGGTGAATGAACAAGCAAACTGTGGTTCATAATACAATGGAAAGCTACTCAACAATAAAAAAGATGAACAATTGATATACACAATGACATGGAGTAAAAAAATCCTTATGGTAAATGAAAGAAGGCAGAAAAAAAGAGAATACAGGGACTTCCCTGGTGGTCCAGTGGTTAAGGATCAGCCTTCCAATGCAGGGGATGCAGGTTCAATCCCTGGTCAGGGAACTAAGAGCCTACATGCTGTGGGGCAACTAAGCCTGTGGGCCACAACTAGAGAGAAGCCCACGCCCCACAGCAGAGGATCCTACATGCTGTGATGAAGATCCCACAGCAGCCAAAAATAAATAAATATTTTTTGAAAAGAGAATACACACTGTATGATAGCATTTTTATAAAATATAAACTATACTGATAGAAAGCAGATGACCTGCTGCTGGGGGAAGAAGTATGAATTACAAGGGGCATGAGGGAACTTTGGGGACATTTACCTTGATCGTGACAATTATTTTATGGATGTCATCAAACTGTACATTTTAAATACATGCCCTTTTTTGTATCAGTTGTACCTCAATAAAGCTGTAAAAAACATGGCAGTGATTCTTTCCTTCTATTTGAAATGAAAAGAAAAAAAGAGTATGCCTATGTGCTCAAGAACTTTGAGATAATTTTGAAGCTTGTAATGAACAGTGGCATAGACTCTTTTCATCTGAATGTTTGGCAGTGGTTAGAAAAATAATTTCTACTGTTCAGGCTCTCAGATAGTACATAATTATCTGATTGGGTGGTATTGAGCTTGGAATGAACTTTATGGCTTCGTGTCCTATGTTTTCCCATGGATGATGTACTTGTAGAATAGGAGATATCTTTCTATCCCTACTACAGATATTCCTGACTTGGTCCATGGAATAGGATTTGTCAACATTCCTACTAATCAGGAAGAGTTGGGGAAAAGCTTTTGCCCTTACCCCCTCTCCATGGCAGGAGAAGTAACTTATCTCATGGATGAGATGAAAAGTGTTCTTTCTGGCTGACCAGCATGGAGGCAGGCTATTTTCTTCCCTCTCCCTATCCTCTAGGTGGTAAATACACCTAGGTTGGGCCTCTTGTCCATCTGATGTGATGGGGCTTGAGATACACCCAGATCCTTCATCCATGTGACTGGAGGAGTAACCTCTGTAGACACAACTCTCCCACTGTGTGGTGGCAAGGTCTAGACTTGAGTTGAGGTGGAAAGAGGTCATTGAAAGCTGAGTTTCTCTTCAAGTCTGAGTCATAGTCTACAATCTGGCTGATAATAAAGTGGATACTATGATTCAATTCCAACCTCTAAATTGGTTCAGAATCCATAGAGGAGGGAGTTGTGACTAACCAGATGATGGGATCATATCAGGTGGTGCTGCTATTGCAATAGCATTCTGCATGGAAGGGAATGATAGGTGTGTTGTCATATTCCCAATGGGAGGAAGACTCTTTCTATAGATAACATAAAAAGCAAAGGACTCAATTATACTCCAATAAAGATGTCAAAAAAATAATATAATATAAAATTATACTTTTAATTATAAAAAAAAGTAAAGGACTTCCAGTCATAAAATAAATAAGTCATGGGAGTGTAATGTACAGCATGGTGACTGTAGTAAATAATACTGTATTGTATATTTGAAAGCTGCTAAAAGAATATATTTTAAAAATTCTCATCACAAGAAGAAAATTTATAATTATGTAATGTGCTGTGGAGGTGAGCACAAAAATTTGTAACTATGTATGGTGATGGATGTTAACTAGACTTACTGTGGTGATCAGTTTGCAATATATAAAAATATATAATTGTTATGTTGTACACATGAAACTAATATTATATGTCAATTTTAAAAAAGAATGAAAAAAGAGTTACTAAAAAAGTAAAGGAAGGGACTTCCCTGATGGTCCACTGGTTAAGAAACCATCTTGCAATGCAGGGGACGCCAGTTCAATCCCTAGTCGGGCAACTAAGATCCCACATCCCGCAGGGCAACTAAGCCTGCGCGCTGCTTAGCCCACGTGCCACAACTACAGAGCCCACACGCCCTGGAGCCTACAAGCCACAACTAGAGAGAAGCCCGCACACCACAAGGAAGAGCCCATGCACCGCAAGATCCTACGTGCCGCAACTAAGACTCAAAACAGCCAAAAAAAAAAAAAAAGGAAGACACAGGTGAATTTTTTTTGTCACATTAAACAGAGTTTCTCTCATCTGGCATTTTGATATATCAATTATAAAAAGCATTACACCTTTAAATCAATATATTCAAGGAAGAGATTAATCACACTTCTAAGCTTAGAATGTCAATGCTACTTTGAGTATGCTATACAATTTTAATATGTGAAGGTATTTTTGTTGTCATTCAGTTGCTAAATTATCAGAATAATTTGGAAGAAGGAGTTGAGGATTTTGAGGAAGCATTATTGTATAATGTTTAAATGATTAAACTGCCACAAGAGACCTCATCTCCCACCATCCTCATCGATTCTCCATCCCTTTAACCATCTTTATTTTTAAACCAGCTCATCCAATACCTATGTTTGTTTGTTTGTTTTAAAGGGACATGGGAAGGTCTCTCCAGGTGCAGTAGGGAGGGATTCCAAATTCTTGGGTTGGACAGGTACCATCAAAATGGTTTACGGTGCAATAGTCTATGCCTCATACTTTCTGTATACTTCTAGTAAAACTGTCTGCTGTCCTAGAGCAAATAGCCTGGAGAGTTTATTGGACTTCCTCAAAAGCAACAGAGTTGGGATAACAGAACCTCCATGAGGAAAATGAGGTTACGTAAGTTGCCTTTTCCAAAGAAGAGAAAGCTAGATCCAGCCAAGATTTGAACCCAGCTGTGTCTGAGATCAGAACCATACTCTTTAACCCCTGCTTTCAAACGATCTCCCTTCTAAGGAACAGTCTGTCATTACCAGCCCTAAGTAGATCAATATACTGCATTTGTTTCTTATAGATCTTCACGTTTTCATAGTGAGCCTGGCCGTCCATGGCACTCTTTGATCCTTCTCCTTTAGGAGTGATTCCTAGGGCCAAAGCCCTTCTAGTCTTCTAGGTTCAGTAATTATCTCAGGTGTATCTCATAACTCAAGAAAGATGCCAGGAGAAGAGATTCGTTCAAGATGGCAGAGTAGAAGGACGTGCGCTCACTCCCTCTTGTGAGAGCACCGAATCACAACTAACTGCTGAACAATCATCAACAGGAAGACACTGGAACTCACCAAAAAAGATACCCCACATCAAAAGACAAAGGAGAAGCCACAGTGAGATCGTAGGAGGCGTGCAACCACAATAAAACCAAATCCCATAACTGCTGGGTGGGTGACTCACAAACTGGAGAAAAATTATACCACAGAAGTCTACCCACTGGAGTGAAGGTCCTGAGCCCCACGTCAGGCTTCCCAACCTGGGGGTCCGGCAATGGGAGGACGAATTCCTAGAGAATCAGACTTTGAAGGCTAGTGGGATTTGACTGCAGAACTTTGACAAGTCTGGGGGAAACAGAGACTCCACTATTGGAGGGCACACACAAAGTAGTGTGCACATCAAGACCCAGGGGGAAGGAGCAGTGACCCCATAGGAGACTGAACCAGACCTACCTACCTGCAGGGTGTCCTGCAGAGGTGTGGGGGAGGGTGGCTGTGTCTCACCATGATGATAAGGACACTGGCAGCAGGAGTTCTAGGAAGCACTCCTTGGCGTGAGCCCTCTCAGAGTCCGCCATTAGCCCCACCAAAGAGCCTGCAGGCTCCAGTGCTGGGTTGCCTCAGGCCAAACAATCAACAGGGAGGGAACTCAGACCCACCCATCAGCAGATAAGTGGATTAAAGTTTTACTGAACTCTGCCCACCAGAGCAACAGCCAGCTCTACCCACCACCAGTCCCTCCCATCAAGAAACTTGCACAAGCCTCTTAGATAGCCTCATCCACCAGAGGGCAGACAGCAGAAGCAAGAGGAACTATAATCCTGCAGCCTGTGGAACAAAAACCACATTCACAGAAAGATAGACAAGATGAAAAGACAGAGGGCTATGTACCAGATGAAGGAACAAGATAAAACCCCAGAAAAACAACTAAATGAAGTGGAGATAGGCAACCTTCCAGAAAAAGAATTCAGAATAATGATAGTGAAGATGACTCAGGACCGCGGAAAACAAATGGAGGCAAAGATGGAGAAGATGCAAGAAATGTTTAACAAAGACCTAGAATTAAAGAACAAACAAACAGAGATGAACAATACAATAACTGAAATGAAAACTACACTAGAAGGAATCAATAGCAGAATAACTGAGGCAGAAGAACTGATAAGTGACCTGGAAGACAGAATGGTGCAATTCACTGCTGCTGAACAGAATAAAGAAAAAAGAATGAAAAGAAATGAAGACAGCCTAAGAGACCTCTGGGACAACATTAAATGCAACAACATTCACATTATAGGGGTCTCAGAAGGAGAAGAGAGAGAGAAAGGACCCAAGAAAATATCTGGAGAGATTATAGTCGAAAACTTCCCTAACATGGGAAAGGAAATAGCCACCCAAGTCCATGAAGCGCAGAGAGTCCCATACAGGATAAACCAAAGGAGAAACATGCCGAGACACACAGTAATCAAATTGGCAAAAATTAAACACAAAGAAAATTATTGAAAACAGCAAGGGAAAAACGACAAATAACATAGAAGGGAACTCGCATAAGGTTAACAGCTGATTTCTCAGCAGAAACTCTACAAGCCAGAAGGGAGTGGCATGACATATTTAAAGTGATGAAAGGGAAGAACCGACAACCAAGATTACTCTAGCTGGCAAGTATCTCATTCAGATTCGATGGAGAAATCAAAAGCTTTACTGAGAAGCAAAAGCTAAGAGAATTCAGCACCACCAGACCAGCTCTACAACAAATGCTAAAGGAACTTCTTTAAGTGGGAAACACAAGAGAAAAAAAGGACCTACAAAAAAACCCCAAAAACAATTAAGAAAATGGTAGTAGGAAAATACATATCGATAATTACCTTAAATGTGAATGGATGAAATGCTCCAACCAAAAGATACAGGCTTGCTGAATGCATACAAAAACAAGACCCATATATATGCTGTCTACAAGACACCCACTTTAGACCTAGCGACACACACAGACTGAAAGTGAGGGGATGGAAAAAGATATTCTATGCAAATGGAAATCAAAAGAAAGCTGGAGTAGCAACACTCATATCAGATAAAATAGATTTTTAAATAAACAATGTTACAAGAGACAAGGAAGGACACTACATAATGATCAAGGGATCAATCCAAGAAGAAGATATAAGAATTATAAATATATATGCACCCAACATATGAGCACCTCAATACATAAGGCAACTGCTAACAGCTCTAAAAGAGGAAATCTAGAGTAACACAAGAATAGTGGGAGGCTTTAACACCTCACTTACACCAATGGACAGATCATCGAAACAGAAAATTAGTAAGGAAACACAAGCTTTAAATGACACAATAGACCAGATAGATTTAATTGATATTTATAGGACATTCCATCCCAAACCAGTAGATTACACTTTTTTCTCAAGTGCACATGGAACATTCTCCAGGTTAGATCACATCTTGGGTCACAAATCAAGCCTCAGTAAATTTAAGAAAACTGAAATCATATCAAGCATCTTTTCTGAACACAATGCTATGAGATTAGAAATCAATTACAGGGGGAAAAAAGTAAAAAACACAAACACACGGAGGCTAAACATTACATTACTAAATAACCAAGAGATCACTGAAGAAATCAAAGAGGAATCAAAAAAAACCTAAGGACAAATGACAATGAAAACACGATGAGCCAAAACCTATGGGATGCAGCAAAAGCAGTTCTAAGAGGGAAGTATAGAGCAATACAAGCCTACCTCAAGAAACAAGAAAAATCTCAAATAAACAATCTAACCTTACACCTAAGGACCTAGAGAAAGAAGAACAAGCAAAACGCAAAGTTAGCAGAAGGAAAGAAACCATAAAGATCAGAGCAGAAATAAATGAAATAGAAACAAAGAAAACAATAGCAAACATCAATAAAACTGAAAGCTGATTCTTTGAGAATATAAACAAAATTGATAAACCATTACCCAGACTCATCAAGAAAAAGAGGGAGAGGACTCAAATCAATAAAATTAGAAATGAGAAAGGAGAAGTACAACAGACACCACAGAAATACAAAGCATCCTGAGACTACTACAAGCAACTCTGTGCCAATAAAATGGACAACCTGGAAGAAATGGACAAATTCTTAGAAAGGTATAATCTTCCAAGGCTGAACCAGGAAGAAACAGAAAATAGACCAATCACAAGCACTGAATTGAAGCTGTGATTTAAAATCTTCCAACAAACAAAAGTCCAGGACCAGATGGCTTCACAGGTGAAATCTATCAATCATTTAGAGAAGAGCTAACACTCATCCTTCTCAGACTCTTCCAAGAAATTGCAGAGGAAGGAACACTCCCAAACTCATTCTATGAGGCCACCATCACCCTGATACCAAAACCAGACAAAGATACTGCAAAAAAAGAAAATTACAGACCAATATTACTGATGAATATAGATGCAAAAATCCTCAACAAAATACTAGCAAACAGAATCCAACAACACATTAAAAGGATCATACACCATGATCAACTGGGATTTATCCCAGGGATGCAAGGATTCTTTAATATATGCAAATCAAGCAATGTGATACATCATATTAACAAAGTGAAGAATAAAAACCATATGATCATCTCAATAGATGTTGAAAAAGCTTTTGACAAAATTCAACACCCATTTATGAAAAAAATTCTCCAGAAACTGGGCATAGAGGGAACCCACCTCAACATAATAAAGGCCATATATGACAAACCCACAACAAACATCATTCTCAGTGGTTGGTGAAAAACTGAAAGCATTTCCTCTAAGATCAGGAACAAGACAAGGATGTCCACTCTTGCCACTATTATTCAACATAGTTTTGGAAGTCCTAGCCACGGCAATAAGAGAAGAAAAAGAAATAAAAGGAATACAAATTGGAAAAGAAGAAGTAAAACTGTCACTGTTTGCAGATGACATGATACTATACATAGAGAATCCTAAAGATGCCACCAGAAAACTACTAGAGCTAATCAATGAACTTGATAAAGTTGCAGGATACAAAATTAATGCACAGAAATCTCTTGCATTCCTATACACTAAGGATGAACAATCTGAAAGAGAAATTAAGGAAACACTCCCATTTACCATTGCAACAAAAAGAATAAAATACCTAGGAATAAACCTACCTAAGGAGACAAAAGACCTGTATGCAGAAAACTATAAGACACTGATGAAAGAAATTAAAGATGATACAAAGAGATGGAGAGATATACCATGTTCTTAGATTGGAAGAATCAATATTGTGAAAATGACTATACTACCCAAAGCAGTCTACAGATTCAATGCAATCCCTATCAAATTACCAATGGCATTTTTTATAGAACAAGAACAAAAAATCTTAAAATTTGTATGGAGACACAAAAGACCCCAAATAGCCAAAGCAGTCTTGAGGGAAAAAAACGGAGCTGGAGGAATCAGACTCCTTGACTTCAGACTATACTACAAAGCTACAGTAATCAAGACAATATAGTACTGGCACAGAAACAGAAATATAGATCAAGGGAACAGGATAGAAAGCCCAGAGATAAACCCACGCACCTATGGTCAACTAATCTATGACAAAGGAGGCGAGGATATACAATGGAAAAAGGACAGTCTCTTCAATAAGTGGTGCTGGGAAAACTGGACAGCTACATGTAAAAGAACGAAATTAGAACACTCCCTAACACCATACACAAAAAGAAACTCAAAATGGATTCGAGACCTAAATGTAAGACCGGACACTATAAAACTCTTAGAGGAAAACATAGGAAGAACACTCTTGGACATAAATCACAGCAAGATCCTTTTTGATCCACCTCCTAGAATAATGGAAATAAAAACAAAAATAAACAACTGGGACCTAATGAAACTTAAAAACTTTTGCACAGCAAAGGAAGCCATAAACAAGACGGAAAAACAAGCCTCAGAATGGCAGAAAATATATGCAAATGAATCAACAAAGGATTAATCTCCAAATATAAAAACAGCTCATGCAGCTCAATATTTAAAAAACAAACAACCCAATCCAAAAATGGGAAGAAGACCTAAACAGACATTTCTCCAAAGAAGACATACAGATGGTCAAGAAGCACATGAAAAGCTGCTCAACATCACTAATTATTAGAGAAGTGCAAATCAAAACTACAATGAGGTATCACCTCACACTAGTTAGAATGGGCATCATCAGAAAATCTACAAACAACAAATGCTGGAGAGGGTGTGGAGAAAAAGGAACCCTCTTGCACTGCTGGTGGGAATGTAATATGATACAGCCACTATGGAGAACAGTATGGAGGTTCCTTAAAAAAGTAAATATAGAACTACCATACAACCCAGCAATCCCACTACTGGGCATATACCCTGAGAAAACCGTAATTCAAAAAGAGTCATGTACCACAATGTTCATTGCAACATTATTTACAATCACCAGAACATGGAAGCAACCTAAGTGTCCATCAACAGATAAATGGATAAAGAAGATGTGACACATATACACAATGGAATATTAATCAGCCATAGAAAGAAACGAAACTGAGTTATTTGTAGTGAGGCGGATGGACCTAGAGTCTGTCATACAGAGAAAAGTAAGTCAGAAAGAGAAAAACAAATATCGTATATTAATGCATATATGTGGAACCTAGAAAAGTGGTACAGATGAACCGGTTTGCAGGGCAGAAATTGAGACACAGATGTAGAGAACAAACTTATGGACACCAAGGGGGTAAAGCGGCGGGGGTGGTGGTGGTGGTGGTGTGATGAATTGGGCAATTGGGATTGACATATATACACTAATATGTATAAAATGGATAAGCAATAAGAACCTGCTGTATAAAAAAATAAATAAAATTCAAAAAAAAAATAAAAGAAAAAGAAAGATGCCAGGAGCCCTGCACTTTCAATTCTTAGTGTAACTTATGTGCTGGTGCTCCCACTTCCATTTGCCATGTGTACCCAGCCTCTGGTCTTACCTGAGGCCAATCCTGCAACAGTATTTATTTCTTTGCTTGTATAATTCCCAATACCAAATCCCATCCACAAATGTAGATTTGACTAGAGATTTTGTAAGAGAGGCAAAAGAGGTAGTTTATGTTGCACTACAGATAGCATTTCATTCAAAAATTCTGGGATATCTTCTAATTCTCTCTTCTTGGACTTGCAGCCATCTACCTTCCAGGCTTCTGACCATCTCTTCTCGGTTCATTTGTGGAGCAATTTAGCTTTCTCCCTGCTTTCATATCCAAGTTTACATACCTCCACAAAACCACTGAGAATATTGTCAAGTGGATCAAATACTATTGTTTCTGAGTATAAGGATTTTTGTTTGAACTGAGCCAAGTAAATGATTCTTAATCAATGAATAGACAACCATTTAAAGACAGTGAGATAGTGTAAATATTTAATGTAGAAGGAAGCAAGGTAATAGAACCACCTGAAACCCATCTTGTGCAGGAGAGATGAGAGGAGAGATGGTTAGGTTTTCTGAAGAGCCACTCCTGAAATCTTTACAATGAATATGCCTTTTGTTCTCATGGAACAATTTGTTCCTGGAGAGGCTCCCTTGCCTGAAAAGTGAGGAGGCTGGAGAAGATCTTCTTTGACAAATCATTCATCTTCATGAGGCCAAGACAGGGACTACTGGGCTGAAATTCATGTGTCCAATCCCAGAGACATAGTGGGAGAGTCAAGGCCTCCCCAGGAGAGGGCTCAAGTGCAGCCCAAACTTGGGTGTAAAAGCCAGTATTGCACTTATTTCCAAACTAGTTTTTGTTTTTTGCGTTTTTAAAATAAATTTCTTTATTTCATTTATTTTTGGCTGCGTTGGGTCTTGGTTGCTGCATGCGGGCTTTTTCTAGTTGCGGCGAGTAGGGGCTACTCTCCATTGCGGTGCACGGGCTTCTCATTGAGGTGGCTTCTCTTGTTGCGGAGCACGGGCTCTAGGCACACGGGCTTCAGGTGTTGTGGCATGCAGGCTCAGTAGCTCACTGGCTCTAGAGCACAGGCTTAGCAGTTGTGGTACACGGGCTTCGTTGCTCTGCAGCATGTGGGATCTTCCCAGGCCAGGGCTCAAACCCGTGTGCCCTGCATTGACAGGTGGATTCCCAACAACTGTGCCACCAGGGAAGCCCTCCAAACTAGTTTTTAGGCAGCTAAGACATTTTGTCCAGCAAGGCAAAACAAAGATAATGTGGACTAGAGTCAAAGAACTCCATCCATGTAGACACACATTCTGGTATCTTTTTGTCTTTATCAACACTACCTCCTGCCATGCTGATGTGGAGAAGAATAGGGTACCTTTTGTGAGGCTTTGCACAGAACTATAGAGAGTACAGTAAGCTTCCTAATACCCTGCTGTCTCCCTTCGTGGTCTCTCCTAGACTCCCAGTACCTCAATCCACTTTTCTCTCTAGCCTGAGAGAATTATAGAAGAGGCTCAGTCCTAGGATTGTGGTCATTCAAGATGTGGTGTTTGTAATGGAGAAGCAACTACAATGGAGGAATGTATTTGCTTCCAGCCATTCTATGTCCAAATGTTGACAAACTGCTTCTGCCAGCTACTGAAGATCCTTGGGTTGTGCTATATAAACAAGAATTAGCTCTCCTCCCTCTGACCCAGGATAAGAACCTGAGAATCTGCATTACTCACAAACTTCAGTAGCTAATTTTTATGCAATTTAAAATGTGATAACCACTCTGATACAGAGGAAGATTATGGATGGAAGCTATCATAGAATATATTGGGAAGGGTGAGGGGGTGGTGTTTGTTAGGAGTGGGCCAAGGGTGGTTCGGCAGCCTAGGATGCCTTTTAAAAGTTGAGAAATTCACTGATCAAATTTTGGTGGTTCCTCTAGCACTTTCCTATCCATTGTCCCCACTCCTCAATCTCCGTTTTGGGTTGACATACATTTGGCTGGCTGCAAAGCAAGGCCGGCAAAGGTCTGTTACTGTCCCTCTGTCTCCCTCTTTCCCTTAGACACAGAGCTGCTGAGATGAGCTGGTTCATAGCCCCTTGAAAGGACTAGTGATGACACATTTGCATTAACATCTGTCCATTTGTTTCCAGACACAGTCTGGGTGGCGTCATTTAAGTAGAAACTGCACACTGGTAGCTTCCTAATTATCTCCTGCACCTATGTGTAGTCTTTGCAGCTGTTCTGGGGTCTCAGGGGGCTTCCACGAGGCCCTTGCAGGTTCCCTGCCCACCTGTCAGCCTCTCCATCCCTACTTGACAGTAGGACTCAGCTGTAGCCAGAGCACAGAGGTCAGGGCTTGAGCTGGCCTCTACCTGCTCCGTAATCATAGCCAGAAATGGAGAACACTGTCTTGAGTGAGTGTGCTTGGCTTTGCTGAGGCTCAATGAGGCTCCCCACCTAGGGAATCCTGAGACCTTTTCCCTGGGAAGAAGAGAGGAGACAGCAAAGATAGCTGATGAGCTCCTTAGAAGTAGAGCTGAGTCAGAACTTTGAGTGGCTTGGCTCCTGGGGTCACACCCAATGAGAACTCAGACCACACTTGGTAGCTGTGGGGAAGGCGGGGTTAACATCTGTTCCAAGGCTTTCTCCTGTCTTGTTAACTTTGTAAGACCTCCTTTCAAGCTGAAGTGGGGAATGGTTTTCATCTTGCAATAGACTCTGAGAGGCAGCCCTTTGGAGCACATTCTGGCTGGTGCCCCGCTAGGTGGGGTCTGCCCTCAGGAAAGAGGAAAAGCATGTTCCCTTTAGGGAACAAGGTCAGGCTCTTTGAGCACAATCATTCCCAAGATCTTAGACTCAAAGGTAAGCTTCTCTGATCCCTACTAATAGGATTCATGAAGGACTGATGGATGTAGGGAGAAGGGAAGGGCGATAATAACCCAGGGGGCTTAACCTCTTGGTCACCAGTGGAATGAGAAGTGTTAGAAAATTCTCCATATTTATAGAGTGGGGCATGTTATCAGATATGTGCTCATCTGTCTTGAGTTGGGTTTCCTAGAATAGAGCCTGCGAGAGACTCAAGGTTATGGGATTTATTGAGGGTAAGTTCTTCAAGAAAAACCTGTAAGTAAGGGAAGGAGCTAGGAAAGAGAAGGGGGAAGAGCTGAGGAAGGATGAAGTCTCAGCCTGATCAATGGCAAGGAATACCTGCTATCCCCCAGGTTTGATTCCACTTCCTGATGATGCTTCACTCCTGCTTCAACCCCTGTCTACAACCTTCACTGAGTGCTGGAGATGGACCAGGTCCTGGAGATGGACAGTGCCCCTGTCTTGAAGGGCTCAAAGTGGTCATCAATGCCTATAGGCAAACAAGTATCTATGCTATTACACTTTTCACTATCACTTTTCAAGTATCTATGTTATTACACTTTTCTATGTTACTTCCATACCTTGTACCGGGAAGTGCATTATTTCTAGTCAATCAGTCTCTGCTCTTGGGCACACCAGTTTACAAATACATTTCACACCTAGTTTTCTAATGGTTCTGAAATAACATTCCCCCCAAATTTTGTTCTGGGCTACAATGATGGGTCATTATTTCCATAAAAAGAGCTGCAAATTTTGTTTTTCACTTAAAAATCCACTTATACTTTTAGGCGAGTTTCTTTTAATTTGCTGTTTTAAAAATGATTAACATATTGAGGTTTGTGCATTTGTAACTAAAGGTTAACTTCACTTCAATTAAGGTGATAAAATCAATGTGTTTATGCCATAATTCAGAACATGGTAGTAAAGTTAATTTTATTTTAAAATTAAAATTGAAAGCTTTAAATTATGTCATCTATTTGTTTAGTGTGTATATTTAAGTGTACATATAAAGGTATAATATAATTAATGAACAAAGGAAGCTTATGAATAATGAAGAAGAGAGAGCTAGGAGCTTAAAACTGATGCTTGGAGTATTCAGTTGGCTCTTACTAACAGGAGGTAAAGAGTTGTTCTCCACATTTTGTGCGATCTGCCCAGAGAACAGAGGTTCCTCATCTCCTCAGAAAAACCCTCACTTGAAAGATGGATAACTTTGTGTCTTGGTGATGACACTTGTCATGCTTTGGAATTATTTTATAAGCAAACAACATAAGTTCCTTGCTTCTAAAAGAGCTAGAGCTTCTAGGTTACCTTCTGCTATGTCTATTTGAAACTCTTTTATTACCATTCTGGTTAATAAAGGAGCCAGGCTATAAGCATATTTTATCCTCAGGCCCCTATGCTCCTATCATAATCAAGTGGCCAATCTCCGGCGACGACTCTTTTTAACGTTGTGCCTACTTAACGGGATGGATTGGAAGGCCCTGGAGATTTGTTAAGGCTCTCCGTGGCCATAATGTCTTCCTACCTTCAGGAGAATTTGCTCTGATCTGTATAAAATAGTCATGTATACATATGTTTTATCCATGAAAGGATTCTATCATCCTCTACTTTAAAATCATGTTTGTCACTAACAAAGTAGAGTCATTTCATTTTGTCATCAACAACTGGATTCTCCGCTCTCCTTTCATTTTGCCTGAAGGTCTGTTATAAGCTGCAGGCCAGAAACTAGGTCTTCCTAAAGTAACAACAAAAAAGGACAGCATGGGAGCATCGGTAGGAAGGACTGCACCAAATGTGATAATCTGACAATTATCGATACTGTTGCAGGTTTCCCAGAGAAGCTAACCTCACCACTGTGAGAAGATGTGTCAGACTGTGCCAGGGACATCAGTCAGAGCTTCCAGGACTCTTGAAACCCAGAAGTAGATGACATTATGAAAGCAGACAGCAGATCCAAGCTTGGATGAAACAAGAATTGATTATGTAGACAGAATGAAATGGATGAGAAAAGTATTATTGTATTTGTTGGCATTGTCTTTAGTGCTCTATTTTTCAGGGGCATACAAAGAAGCCCCTTTTCTGTATTCTTGGGACGTCTTTAACCCTCGAAATAGCTGGCTGGAGTTGTGTAAACTGGAATGAAACTGAATGATGCCTCATCCCAACTGACTCCTCAGAATTCATGAAAGACATTCTAAGGGAAATCTTAACATAGGTACAAGCTAAAGAATCACAGAAGAATGTAAGGACGATGATGCCCCTGGTAACTGGAATGCAGATGAATGTTTGCTTAGTTATAATAATAGCACCTATCTTACAGTGTTCTTGTGAGGATGAGACCAATAATCTGTGAAAAGAGTTTACGACAGTGCCTGGCCTGAAGTAATTCTCAATAAATATTATTTTTTAAGGTTATTATCACTGATATAATTGCGTTTGATTCTCATAGTAATTCTGTGAGATAGGACTGTAAAAATGAGGAGACGACTGGCAGAATGGACTAAGAAGGGATGTTTCTTCCATAAGCATGCGTAGATGCTGCTCATAGCTCAGTCACTGGCTGCTTCTAGAACACAGGTGACAGGTGCCCTCTGTGCTTATGCAAGGCACAACATGCACAACTGTACATGGTGGTCCTAGTTTAGAAGCTGACATTGGGTAAATATCTGAAGGTGATGAAGTAGCAAATCTTGCAGATGCTTTAGAGAAGAGCATGCCAGGCAGTGAGAACAGCATGGGCAAAGACCTCGGACAGGAACATACCCGGTGAGATTGAGGAGTGGCCAGGAGGCTAGTATGGTAAAGGCGTTTGAATGAGAGGGAGAGTAGATGGTGATGAGATACGGAGTTGTACGGTGTCCTGACCATTTGGCTCCCTCAGGTCTGGTGGGGGGCCTTTGGCTTTTACCCCAAGTGAGATGAGAGCCACTGGAGGGTTGTGAGCAGAGGGGTGATGTGACACTAAAAGCTCACTCAGGCTCTTGTGGTAAGGGGTCAGTATAGAAGCAGGGAGATCAGTTAGTGCAAAGGCCATCTCGATGTTACAGGCACAGGATACAGCAACAAATAAAACCAGGCCAGTCTTCGCGTTGGGAGATACGGGCGGTAAGACAAAGAAGCAGGTTGAAATGCAGTATGTCATGAAGACGAGTGGATAGAGGGTGATGGAAGATGTCTGTGGCAGGTCAACAACGCTCCCGCCATTAACTGCTAAAACAGCCAGAGACAAACACTAAAAACATGTTTTTGAAGGCTTCTGAATGCAACCAAAACTGGGGGCAGAATCCTGAAGCTGGAATCACAGAGAGATATATTCGTCAGCTGCTTTTACCCTTGGGCACTGGCCAAAGTGTCAGACAAGTGGTCCCATTAAAATATAAGCCAGATCATGTCATTCCCTTGGTCCACACCTTCCCATAAATACTCATCTAATTTAGCTTAAAGCTAACGTCTTTTCGATAACTACAGGTCCTGCAATTGGCCCCCCTTTATTAGCTCTCTAACCATTTCCTATTATGATTTCCCTTTGCGCCTTCTGCTTCAGCCACCTGAATGTTTTGCTGCTCCTCAAACCTCCCAAGCACATGCGTGTCTCAGGGCCTTTGCACACCATGCATTTTAGCTGGAATGCACTTCTTCCGGAGATTAGCACTCCTATCTCCTTGTCCTCCTTTCTCACTGCTACCTTTTCAATGATTCCTTCCCTGACGCACTACTTAAGATTATGACACTCCCTTATATTTTTTCTCCATAGCATTAATCACCATAGTCTTTATTACATACTTAACTTATTGGTTTTGATTACTCTTTCCTCTCCCCACAAAGCAAGCTAAGAGGGAATTTATTTTTATGTTTTGCTCACATTACCTAAAGCAGGGACTGGCCCCTTGCAGGGCCTTGATAAATATATGTTGCAGAAATAACTGAATCAATGACCTACATACCACCAACACTGATAAGTTTCAACCATACAGAGTTAAATTAATTTGAAATTGAAGATGACAGAAGCTGACAGAAAACTCTCCTCCTTAGGAACTTCAGTGTTATGGGAGGAGATTCCAGCAAACCTCACTAATAATCCCTTAGATTTTAAAGTTAAAGCCTGAAGACATGGATGAACTGTAGGAAAGTCAGCAATAACCTTTGCCTGCTATAGATCAATTCAAAAGGGCTCAGAAGGAAAAGAATGTGGTCAGGCTGTTTTTCTGACTTGGTTTCCAAATGGGAGCTTGATCTAGCTTCTAGATGTGAGAGAAAGCCTCCTACCCTGGAATGAAATAATCTGCAGAAAGAAGTCTCAGTAAACAACCTATCAAGAGCCATTTTCACACAGGTAGACAAAACAAAAAAGTGATGGAAAATGTAAAATTTTCTTCAGTCTCATCAAACAGTCCACAAGCCTTTTGAATTTGTCATTCAGCTTTTCTCCCATGTGACCTGTTCACCTAAAAGTAGGCCATCTATCGTCAGTCCTAAATCACACCTCCCTATTGGACATGGGATTTCACCAACATACACTAAGCGTTCACTAAATTTTAGTTGAATGAGGGTAAAGGCACAGCACACAGAACAAATGCATGTACCCAATGGTGATATTCAAAATATTTAACCATGCACATGGCTCAGAAAGAACAACCCCCATAAACAACCAGTACAGCTATAGCAGAGAATACTGGTTGAAAATCAGCCACACGTTTATCACCTCTCTCTCCCACCCCCAACATAGATTCAAACACCACTGTATGAGACACTGTATCTAATTGTGACAATGTCCTTGACCCTCTGGTCTTCAGCCTTTCTTATTTCCTAATGCATTCATTCACTTAGAGAAAGTAAACTGAGTCACCTATAAAGTCCTACCTTTCTAGGATGCAGGCTTCTTAATGTTTTGCTGACTTCTGAGTAAAAATTTTTCATCACTAGGTATTAACTGTTTAAGTTCAGTACAAATACACCCAGGTTCTAGGCCAATAAACCAAAGGAGATTTGCATGCCTACCCAGTCTGATCTTTTCATTATCTCAGCAAAAGTAATTTCGCATACAAGTAACTTACTAATAATTTCTACTTTTATTATTCAAAGAGCTCTTATAAGTACAAGTGTCTCTTCAATGATATAAAACTTCCTTTTCTTCAAGATTAAATATAAAACTTTAATTAAAATACTCAAGGCAATAAAGTCAAATTCTAATCCCTTTAAGTAGTCAATGAAATGGAATTGAAAGAGAGAGGAATGGTGGATTGATTTTCAATGATCCATTCAATCTTTTAAAATTTTTCATTATCTTCCAAAAAATAAGTTATCTGAGATAATACGTTTCTTCTTTACAGGAGGAAAAATTTTCCAATGAAACTGTTATTATTCACTCAATCAATATTAAAATAATCAGCTACAGGGAACGGTGCATCTACAAAATAAATGCCCGCTTTGGACACGTCATCTTTTTGTAGACTGTTTCTGTGCAATTTTATTTTATGTATGTCTATCTCATCTCAGCATTCATTATGGAAGCAGAGACAATTTTCTAATTTTACTGACTTCAATACACCAGCAGCAGCAACCGTGCAGGTGTATAACTTCAGCATTTGTTCTACAATATTTTAACACACACCATCCATACCTCCAATTTCCTTCCCTATGTCCATAAAAAGTTGTTTGATCCAGCTGTCATGAAACGTGTTAAAGTTCATTTGAAACTACATATATAGGGGACTTCCCTGGTGGCCCAGTGGCTAAGACTCCATGCTCCCAGTGCAGGGAGCCTGGGTTCTATCCCTGGTCAGGGAAGTAGATCCCGCATGCCGCAACTAAAGATCCCACACAGGGCAACGAAGACCCCACGTGCCGCAACTAAGACCCGGCACAGCCAAATAAATAAAGATAAAAAAAAAAAAAGAAACTACATATATATGTACAATGGTAGGTTTCTCTCCATCACCACAATTATGCTATTACATATCTTGTGTACTGTGAATAATAAATCAAACAATTGTGTCTCTTCTTGCACAAAGTTGCCAGCTCTTTCCTTTATAAGATGAGAAGACTTTTAAAAATTAATATGTGGCTATTAAAAATTATAGCCAACAGGAGAACCATCATCTTGAAGATTAGAAGACAGAATAGTCTTTGAAAAAATGACTTACTATAGACAATAGAACAAAACTTAAAAAACGGTCATGCTAAAAAAAAAATACAAAAAAACAAAAAGCCACAACTGTCATGCTTTATGGAACAAAAGGAGAAGGCATGAAATGGAGGTGACTGTACCTTATTCATGAACACATATTAGAGTATTTGCCACATAGTAGTCACTAAATAAATATTTGTCAATTTAGTAGTTGAAGAAAATTTTTCTGAAATCACACCAGGATATGTGTATCAACACTAAACACATCTTGGGTAAATTTTTTTTTTTTTTTGTATTTAAAGAATGAAAGATCGGTAGATAAATAAATGAGAAAGGGATGAAGAAAGAGAGTTCTGTAAGCACTGAGTAAAGGAAAAAAATTAGGAATGGAAATTAGACTGGGCCCAGATTTCTCTGGAAATACTAAATTCTAAAGGACAATGAGGAAACCTCTAAAGAGTTTAAGAGAAAGTTGTAACCTCTCCCAAATTTATATCCTGCCAAACTTTTATGTCTAAAGGCAACAGAAAAATATTTCAAGCATTTTATTCTTATAATCATCTTGAAATATTACATAAATATTTCATACCAGCAGTCTTCAATATAACGTACACTTACCTCAGGAATACACAAAATTTTTCAAGGAGATAAATGGGCACGGATGGTTTTATAGGAATCAATTCCTAGATCCTGAACATATGTATTGTTTATCAAAACTAGTTCACTTGGTTCTTCTTTCTAAACTACCATTTAATAATCACTCCTTTCCTACTTGACAAAAGAAAGATCAACCTCTTACCCACCCAGAAAATTACTATTCTACAGGATTGCTTTTCATGTAAATATCTCTGGAACAATTCAGAATAATAGTATCAGGACTGAGAAAGTGCATGACTCTGAAGACTCAGTAAAAAACACTTTTGCAAATAAGGGAAGTAGCATCTGTTGTCTTTAATAAATTGAATGTTAAGCTGATGGATCATTTAAAAAATTATTTCATACTAGTGAATGTGATTTTTGGCTTCTAACACAGGACTCTAAAGAACTGAGTAACAACGTTATAGAAAATACTTTCTATTCCTATCTACTTAAACATTAGTTTGCATTTCCTCAACTTTTATATAAATGTACTCTTTTTAGTCCGACTTCTTTCAGTCAGCATAATACCTTTGAAATTCACGTCTGTTGTTGCTTACATCAACAGTATTTTTTGTTAATGAATGGTCTTCAATTATATGGATATACTACAGTTTACTTATCCACTCAGCTACTGATGTACATTTAGGTTGTTCTGGCTATTACAAATAAAGCTGCTATGAACATTTGTGTACAAGTTTTTGCATGAACACACGTTCTAATAAGTATGTAATATGTAATAATGATTTTCTTTTCTTTTGCATGAATATCTAGGAGTGGAATGAGTAGATCATATGGTAGGTGTATATTTAATGTTTTAAGAAGCTGACAAACTATTTTCCAAAGAGGTTGTGCCATTTTACATTCCACCAGCATTGTATGAGAATTCCAGTTCTGCCATGTCATCACCAATACATTGTAAGTGGAAGCTTAAGCAGTGTTTAGAGAAAATTTTATAGCTTAAGTGCTTATACTAGAAAAAGAAAGTCCTAAAATCAGTAATCTACCCTGCCAATGTAAGAAACTAGAAAACAAAGAGAAAATTATATCCAAAGCAAGCAGAAAGGAGTTAATAAAGATAAGAGCAGAAACCAGTGAAATTAAAAATAGAAATACAGTAGAGAAAAGTCAATAAAACCAAAGGCTGCTACTTCATAAGCATTAATAAAATTGGTAAATCAGATGTACTAAAAAAAAAAAAGATACAAATTAACAATAGAAGGAAAAAAGAGGGGCCATCACTACAGATCTGACAGACACTAAATAGATGCTAAATTCATCTGTGATAAACATAATTAGATAATAAGGGAACCAAAAATATAACAAGGGAATATTACAAAAAACAGCATCCACAAATTTAACAACTTAGATGAAATGAATCAATTCCTTGAAAGACATAAACTATCAAAATTCACTCAAGAAGAAGTGTAGATAACTTGAATATTGCTATATCTATTAAAGAAATTGAATTCATAGTTGTTGTTGTTTTAAAGTAATAAAGAATCTTCCAGGCCTAGAAGATTTCACTGGCAAATTCTATCAAATATTTAAGGAAGAAATAATACTGATTCTACACAATCACTTTAAGAAAAAAGAATGAAAGAAAACACTTCTCAAAGACATAAGAAAGAAAACTACAGACCAATATCACTCATGAATATAGATACACCCCCCCAAATTAGCAAATCAAATTCAGCTATATATAAAAAGGATAATACATCACAACCAAGTGGAATTTATCATGGGAATGAAAGGTTGGTTCAACATTTTAAGAAGAATCAATATAATTTACCATATTAACAGACTAAAGAGAAAAGTAATATGATCATTTCAGCAGATGCAGAAACAGAATTTGATGCTTCCATCTCAATAATACCTAACAGTGGGCTCAGGTCAATGTACTTCTCAGAGCAAAAAGACCCAGTCATCTGGTTGATACTTACATGGCTAGAGGTGAGCTGTGCTTGCTTATGTGTTCCAAGGAATAAATACTGCATGGGTATAAGGACATCACCCAGATAATAATCTTTCCAAATAAATCTCCTTGAGCCCTCTGTTAAGGATGGAGGCAAGGAGGGGGAAAGGTGGGAAGGCAGATGCCCATTTCAACAAAATATTTCTGACTTTGACATCAGCATTTTATAAAGATACAAGTCTTAGAAGAAATAAATAAGAGAGGAGGAAATTGGAATACCTCAGGGGCCTTCAAACTTCTTTTGATAATGCTTTAATGAGATTTGTGAATCTCATTTTGTGACTTAAATAAAAGTCTTTCTGCTGAGAACTTGAACAATGCTTTTTTAGACTTTATCTTCTGTTACGAGACTGTTATGAGAGGGCACTGATGAGTTCTAAACATTTTCCTTGATGAAATTCCTTCTCTTTTCTTTGGAATGTTTTCCCCTCTAGCCTCAGGACTACATGCTCTTACTTTAGCCTTTGAGACAACAGTAGCAGAGTGTTTTCTAGTAACACCTGGAGCAGGGCTCACAGTGGATCCATTCTAATAATAAGGGCTTGAAACTAATTGTAGTTATACTTTCCACTCATTTACCCACTGCTTCCAACGAAATCCAAAGTTGTTATGGTTCACAGGGACCTAAAACTCCAGCTCCTTCTCCTGTAACTCTGCCCCTTGCTCTCTAAGCTCCAGCCACAATTTCAGTTTCTCAAATTCATAAATCCTTTGCAAAACCTATGCCTTCAGACATGTTCCCTCTGTTTGAAGTGCTCTTCCCCTCACTCCCCACCTGGTTAACCCCTCTTCATGCTTCAAGTCAACTTAAATGTCTTGTCCTGAACACATTCCAGTCCATCTAGGAATTGTTCTCCATTACACTTCCTCTTAGCACCTCATACTATTTCTTTATTGTACGCAGCATGACTTGTTGCTCCGTATCCATTTCCTTGGCATCCTTCTCCCACTAGGTTGTAAATTCCATGCAGGCAGGAGCAATATTCACTTTATATACCATTGTGTTCCAATGCATAAACAATTCCTACCACATAGTAAGTGCTCAGTAAATCTGTATTGAGTAGATGCTGAATAAACTATCACTATCCTTCTGTACTCTAATACTTGATCAAAAGTGAATACCCCAGTTTTTAAGCCTCCTCAAAATATGTTACTATAAAAATATGTTACTATAATTAATTTTAACAGCATAGCATGCCTATTAAAATTACATGCACTACTAGAATGCTAAAAAAAATATTGTTGCCTGAAAGAACAAGGCACAGTTTTGAATGTGAAGATAGATTGGAGCGTTAGAAACTCAAGCAGCTTTACCACCTGTTTCATCCGGCATTATCGCCGTGGGCTGCAACCACATGTGATCAGGTAGCTTAGAGTAAAAACAGTTTTGTTACAATTTCCAATAAATCCCTTTACTTTTCTGTACTTTCCCCAACCATTTCTTCATAAATGCTCATGAAATGGAAAAAAGTTAATAATTTGATTTTTTTTTAGTGGACTCCTAAGGTGTGCTTGACTCAGTGATAACGATCAGCAAAGAGAATCCAAGAAGTGTGTAATATGGATTGTCTCCTCAATATCCTCAATATCCTAAATATAGGATCATATGTCTGTGTTCATTTGTTATCTCATTGTTTTCCATTTCAAATAGCATCCCACAGTTAACAAGATTGAAATAACCAGTCTATCCTTCCACTGACAGCCCAGTCACACATCTCTACTTCCATTTTTTAGTTGCTAGACAACTACTGTGTCTAGCTACAGGTGTGACAGTGATAAAGAAATTAATAATGTTGACATTATTGCTCCTAGCCTAAT
This sequence comes from Monodon monoceros, assembly GCF_005190385.1. Classification (NCBI taxonomy): domain Eukaryota; kingdom Metazoa; phylum Chordata; class Mammalia; order Artiodactyla; family Monodontidae; genus Monodon; species Monodon monoceros. The sequence continues at coordinate 59,575,598 of NW_021703780.1, read as the reverse complement.
GTTTTCTTTAATTAATTGGTTGTCAGACACAGCAAATACTATTTCGATGCCCTAAGACATCCATAATGGGGACAGCAATCTCTAAGAGACTCAGAATCCATGAGCTAAATGGGACTTTATTTGAGATCAGCCCGAACTATAACAACAGCATTATAACTTCAATATAAAGACATAGAGTTTGATAAATAACTTGGGAGACATTAGTACATAATTTTAAATTAGAATGGTTCCAGGAACTCTGAGAATCAAGTTATCCTAGCTAAAATGTATCGGTCTTTTTCTCTTCTTTTAAGAAACCAGTGGCATAATGAGTATTTCCAGCATCCAAGGCATCTTCCTAACCAATAAAAAGTAAAGGGGCAGGGAAATGAATTCAGTTCCTCTCCAGCCTCATTGAGAAATCAGGAAGGGGACTGGCATGAGACCACAAGTAGAAGAAAAACCATCAAAAGCTTGCATGATGCCAGGACCCACAGAATTGGAAAAATCAGCAACTATGGCTAAGAGTGAAAAGATAGTGACAAAAAGGCATCTGGTCACAGCGAGGATCAAACCGAGTGATACAGTAGAATTCTATGCCCATGGGCAGGTAAGCATCTGAATGGGGTCCCATATGTGTGAGGTGAGTGTGTTTTGCAAGCTTTCACACAGAAATTCCAGTGGGTACATATACATATAGATATGTATATAGATAAAAGATTTTCACATATTGAGGTATGGGGAAGTCATACAGGCTTATACATGAGTTAACCTGAATTTTATGCTAAATAAAACAGCCAGTTCGTGACCTATTGAGACAGGCTGGGACCTGGGACCCTTTGCTGGGACCTGGGCCCCTTTGCTGCAGTGCTGCAGTGCTTGCACCTGGACACACCTCTCCTCGAGCAACAGAATACAAAGAAACCGTATGGGACTAAAAATAACTGCACGCATGCACAGTTGGGGCAAATTCTGGACCCAAAAGATGCAAAGAGACCAAAAAACCCAACTGCCGCTTTTGAAGATCCTGGAGCAAAAACGGGGTGTCAGGAGCAAAAGCAGGGTACTGCGCATATGCCCCCTGCGCTCAGTACCACCTAAGGGGTGGGCCAACCACCTAAGCCACCCCTCTGGCCCGACCCCTAGACACACCCCTACCCTCACCCCACACCCCCTTGGGGAGCAAGCAAGCAAGCAAGGGAACCTGTTGTTTGTTCTCACTGCCCCTGCTGCAGCAAGGGCCCCAATAAAGCCTTGCCTGAATTCTTATCTAGTCTCTAGTCAATTTCTATTGCTTGGGGAAGGCCAAGAACACTGGTCAGTAACACTATCAAACATACATTGTACATCTTCTTTAATTACTAAGAAAGGGGCACACTGATGAGAAGTAAAGGATGTCCATGTTAAAAATAAAGATTAGGACTGCGTGGTTGTCAGACACGGGTGGCTTAGTGGTTAAGAATCCGCCTGCCAATGCAGAAGACACGGGTTCAAGCCATGGTCTGGGAAGATCCCACATGCTGCGGAGCAACTAAGCCCATGCACTGAGCCTGCGCTGTAGAGCCCGCGAGCCACAATGAAGAGTAGCCCCCACTCACTGCAACTAGAGAAAGCCCGCGTGCAGCAATGAAGACCCAACGCAGACAAAAATAAATAAATTTATTTTTTTTTAATTTAGAAAAAAAAAATAAAGGTTAAATGCCTCCTTTCCTGGGACACCAATGCTGGTACTCCTTCAAGGATAAGACTCCCTTCCCAGGCGCCAAAGCCGTACTGACTTACTGTGTATGTGCTGCCTTCTGGGCTGTAGTCCTCAGTCTGCCTCAAATAAAACTCCTTTCTATTCCTATTATAGATTGTTTATTGATTATTTCCATTGACAATATACATATATATACACAGACACATACTCTGCCATTTATCGATATATAGCATATGTGTATATATATATGATATCATATACCAATACATATATCGAGATAGGGAGAGAGAGAGAGAGAAGTATTTTTTGTTATTTAAATACTGCTTGCCCAATGTTTCAAATAATCTTCAAAGTGTTGGGAAAGGGAGTTGTGGTACCTGGCAATAGTCTATGAAAATCATTGTTTTCTCTTTCATTCTCTCCTTTTCTAGAGTAACATCAAACTTATTCACTTATTAATACAGCACAATTCTGCCCACACCCATAGCCCCTGAGTCTTCCCCTCTTTTCAGATCCAGTTCCCTAAGTGGAATTCCAGAAATAACTATAGTTATAATTGTTGTAAATTATACAGTTGAGTTATATCACTTCCAACAAGTGACGTTTAAGACTATTCAGAGTTCTTTATTCAAGCTCTGTGGACAGGCCCAGCCCTCTGAATGCCACTTTTCTCTGACCCCTCTCGGCAAGTAGCTCCTTTGTGGATGCTGCTCCTTGCAGGATGGATGCTTTCTTTTAGCTGTAGTTCAATGAAGGTCAGAGTAGGTTCCAGCCAAGCAGCCTAGGTCAGGAGCTTAGAAACCAAGCAGCTACTTACACTTGAGGCTTGTCCTGTCCTCAGCCCAGCTTTTCTGACAAGGCAGCATTTTATATTTTTTGCCTCATTTGTAGCTGTGTGGCCCTGTCCCCTTACTGCATTCACGAGGTCCTGTCTCTAGGATCTGCCAGCTTCCCCGTTTCCTATGCGTTTAGGGGCTCTTCTTTGCTGGGCCTCCTGGATAAGGGTTCCTGCCTCTTAACTCCCCCTGCTGGTTGCTGATTACATATTAGGGTAAACCACATGATCCGTATTTGCTACCTACAAGAATGTCAATTTCATTTGGTTTAAC